>NW_015374174.1:485593-837321 GCF_001272555.1 Dufourea novaeangliae | reverse complement strand
GAGAGAGAGAGAGAGAGAGAGTGAACGGTAGAGATGGGTTCAGATGGGAGGAGAGGGGGTGTTCGATGTAGGTACTACGCGAGCATTGATACCCTCGCTTCTGCGGTTATGTAGTACATCCATTAAAGCCATATGCACGTGCGAAGGTACCGACGATGGCGAGGGCAAGTTTGTACGTACCTGACGCTAATACGTTCCGCTCGCATCTGCATAAGGCAACACGAGCCAGGAAGGGACCATAAGAGACAGAGAAAGAGGGAGAGAGAGAAAGACAGAGAGACAGACAGCTAGAGACAAGGAGCCTCCTGAATGCTCGACAAAGATCGTTCGAGACCGGTACTAATTATTTCACGTTTCTTACACGCTCGTTAGAGTTTCTTATATTAACCACACACACACACACATACACCAGGTACACAAAGACTGAAAAGTAAAGAGAGAGAGAGTGAGTGATTTCGTCGCGGATTGATCGATTTCTTGCCGCGAATCAGAAGCCGCTAAGCCGGTCCACACGATTTTTTTTTCCCTCCCAGGAACTCGTTAAAATCCGTGCAACACTTCGCCGGGCTATTAATCTTTCGCAATCGATAACGATCTAACAGAGGCCGCGTAACCGCGGCCGCCATGGCGTTTCGTTCTATTTACTTTGAGTCCATCCATCAGTCGTACACCGTTTGCTCGTCTTTCTATTAAACCTTCGGACTCCCCTGTTGGCTGAGAAACCGTCTTATTACATACACACACACACACACATACACATACTTTCCGGTTCTTCCGACGGCGATTACACGGCGCAGTTTCCCCGCTAATTTCTTTCGATCGAGGTGATAGGAACTTGGACGATTGGAGTGTACCTACGGTTGATGCGCGGAAATAATCGATATTGGTATCGATATTATCAGTCGTATTTACAGTTATTATTACGAAATGTGAGTACTTAGTGGTCCGTATTATTTAATACACTACACTTGTTAATTTATCTTTCCAAGCGTGTACTTGTATACATAAATATTTAGTATCCACGTATCGGCATAACCAACATATTGGAAACATTAATGTCACTGTACATTATTCTTATTGTGTTTTGAATTTTTCTTTATCATCGTTAGTATCAACATACAAATTGAACAGTACTTCGAATTCGAATTATCAGTTTGAAATTTGAATTTTGATGTTCGTTTTAGTATTCAGATCTTCGAATTCGAATATTAAAGCCCGATTTTTATTTAAATTTAATACATAGCTTGTCGTGTAATTACAGTACAACCGGGTAGGGGGTGATTCTACGTGAAAAATAAGTCGAAAATATAGAGTAAAATTATTTGATTGGATATTTCGTTTTCGAGGAAATCGACGCGTGCTAAGTGAATAGGACTTGGCTAGCGTGTCTGTCCATTACATACTGCTTCTACTTACTTCCATGACGATGCGTTCAATACACGCGTTTCAGATTAAGTTTCAAAGTCGATTTTCTCGAAAACGAAGTCTCAAATGAAAAAACTTTATCCTACATATTCGACTTGTATCAACTGTTACATGACACCTTATATCAAATATATAATAAATACATACGGATATGTACATATCGTAACTTAAAATAAGTGCTATTTGTTAAATAATTGTGTAATAATTTTAATTCTTTAGAAGTTATTATTCCAGTGTATGTCTTTTTGCCAGTGAGTTTATTTAAAACTGCATATATGTACAGGGTGTCCCATTTAAATCGACCCACAAAAATATCTTCAAAACTATTGACGATCTTAAAAAATGTTTCAGACAAAAGTTAAATGGTATCGGGGGACACACTTTCCGATGCGACAAACTTTTTTCTATGTTAACGCCTGAAGGTCATATGACGGTCAACTTCATTTTTAAATAGAATCGTATATTTTTTAATGCACTACTCGATGCTACTCGTTATTCCCTTCACAAAGTACTAAGTCACTTATGGCGAATTAGTACATTAAAAAATATACGACTTCATTTAAAAAAAAAACTGACTTTCATATGACCTCTACGCGTCTACATAAAAAAAAGTTACATCAGAAAGTGTGCCCCCTGGTACCATTTAACTTCCATCTGAAACATTCACAATTTAACACAATCTGATTACATCCCCGATCAATCAAGAGAACAAACAGGCGAAAAATTTATTCACTATAACACATACACACACGGGGCCTCGGAAGATTCGCGAAATCGATCCTTTCATCGGCTCGCGGGCCCCATAGATCGTGAGAAACGCGCGCCGCGGATCGAACACGGCTCCGGTATTATTCGATCCTTCTCGCTTGCGTGCTCGCGCCTCGACCGTTCCCGCGGCGCGGCAGTAATTAAGGGAAGAGAAAGAAGGTTATTAACGAGATCGAACGATAAGAGTGGACGGAGTTCGATCGAATTAACGATGTTACACCGGGGCCGTGCCGTAAACGTACACGCGAGAGTATCATGGAGAAGCCAGGAGGAACCAGGACGGGGGGAAGGGGGTGGAAGTCCCAGGAGCAACGGAGGAAGAGAGAGAGAGAGAGAAAAGCAGAAAAAGAGAGAGAGACAGAGATGGCGCAAACGGGTATATATTTGTGTGCACAGGGACGAGAGACCACCTACGTGTTAAACTTTCCTCCCGTGCAAAAGTCGACACGAATCGGTTTACACGCACGGGTATCGCGACCGGTATTAATGCTTGCGTATGCTCGTGGTGCACGGTGTGCAGCGGGCTCGTTATCTGGCGCATAACGCCGTGCCGCGCCGGTTCGCATGCAAATCGCAATGTATGCACCAAGAGAGAGTAGAGAGAGAGAGAGAGAGAGAGAGAGAGAGAGAGAGAGAGAGAGAGAGAGAGCGAGAGCGAGAGTAGCGCAGAGTATGGCGCGGTGGCACTCATCGCGCTGGCGAAAATATAGTAATCCAGTACCCACCTGATAAATTGCGGCACGAAGGGAACGCTCTGTAATCGCCCAGAGAGTGACGCTCCCTCCCCCTATCCTCGTGAGGATTGGGGAGCGGAGGGACGCGTGGGAGAGGAAATAATTAATTGCGGGACACTTACGTGAAAAGCAAATTCGAGGGGAAAAGTCTCCGACTTGAGGGATGGGGAAGAGGGGAAAAAAAAAGAAATATGTACAGCTGAAATTAATAAGTCTCGCCGGGGCCCGACACGGAAAGATGGGACGCGATATACGAATTAACGCGGTTCCCTCCATGGACGAAAGGGGAGGGGGCGGTTTTAAAAGCTGTCGTGAATCGCGCGGAGAAATGGAGTAATCAGGGAGCGCTCCCCCTCGTTCGTTCCTTCCCCTTTCTTTTCCGGCGTCTTTTTTGTCGTAATGAAGCGGTACGCAAAAAAGTTCGTTGCAACCGTTGTTACGTAGTCTCCGGAGAGATTATCGCGGACTTTTTTCATTCGCGTTTAATGGGAGAAGTTACCTTGTCCCTTTTCTCGTTTCCGAGCCGGGCAATAAACGTCACGGGGGTACGGGGCGGTTGTTCCGCGTTGTCTCCGTTGGACAAATTCCGGTCTCCATCGGTTTCCCGGAATTTTTTCGATTCGTTTCGTTGAATCGTGGATCCTCGGAGGAGTCAGACAGCTTTACGGAAATGTCCGTTGTTTTTATGTAAGGATAACGATTAATACGGACACACAGAAGGTTATATTTATTGTTTTCATTACTTACTGTACCGTAAGTTGGAGTAATTTTGTTTCAGTCTAGGTAAGCTTTATCAAGCAGATAGCATACTTTTACGATTTTATATCTCTAATAGTTTCAGAGAGATTCGACCGAATACAGTTGAAACCCCTAACTGTAAGGGCTTCTTTCACCCCTCCAACGTGGATAAGAGCAGCTAAAAAATATACGTGTCAAATATTTTCATGAGAACTACAATCTCACAGAGTCTCATCAAAATCGGCGATTGTCAATTCGAAATGTTCCCTTGTGAGTCTAACTTGGGTACTCTTACTGTCTCTCATCGCCTTACGAAACGTCTTCTGGCAATTTATCTGTCTGTTTTCGATCACATAAAAGCAAATTAAACTACAGCCCATTGAAACGTCTCAAGATTCATCCCCCCGTTGAAAAGAACACAAAACGAGTCGCATTTTTCTCACCCCCCGATACCAGTCCCCACTTTCCTCGCCATACATCGTGTCCTACACAATCGTACGCGCAGACACTCTCGTAATGAATTCCTGGCCCCGGCACGACATTAAGAAACGGTCGGAAAAACGGCCGGCAAACGGAGTGTTCGCTGAGAAGAAAGGATGGCGGGAACAGGGGTGTGGTGTGGGACGAGCGAGAGAAAGTCGTGTCGCCTCGGTGGAAATGAATTTTTCATTTCGCGCTAAACTCGCGAAACGGTTCGTGGCTTAAAGCGAAGATTAAAGGGCGCCAGCGTGCGCGCGCGCGCGCGCGCGTGCACGCGAGCTTCTCCTTTTTCTACTTCATGAAGTATAAAGAGGAAACGACGAGGGTGATGCCGCGCCCCATTATTTTTCATTGCTCGCGGAGCACGATCCTCTTCCATTTTCCTGAGGTTCCTTCCTATTTCCTTCCTTTCTTCCTTCCTCTTTACCTCACCCCTCTCACGTTTCATCCCTCCATCCCCCTTTCCGCCACTACTTGGACTCTGTGCGAGCAGCAGTTGGCTGCTTGGGCGTTTCCTTAAATTTGTATTACCGAGACCTAGGGCCACGAGGAACGAAGCCGCCGCGACGGGACACGATCCTCGTGGATTATTCAATCGAGACCCCCGTGCAATTTGTTTCGCCGGCTCGGTCGACCGTGTCACAGTGCTCTATCCCCGTCGACGATGTCCCGTCCGTCGTGGATATTCGCGTGTTCCTATTCCTGCCCCTTCGGGCGTCAGCCATTGTGCCCAGTCCGGTGGAAAACGCGAGGAATCGCCGTGGCGTGCAACCTTTATGGGCCGAGAAAATAGCGTTGGATTCGATAAACATCGGGGGAAAAACGAGGGTACTACCGAGGAGAACGTTTGCTTCTCGTCCGGCAGGCTGGCGGACTCGCCCCCGTTCGATGCCCGTTTAAAGCATTATTCAGGCCACCACCGTTTCCAATGGCGGACCGACTGCGGTAAAAGGTAACACGGTGTCTTCTGTGCGCACAATACGAGAAAATCACGGGATAAATGCGACCACGCCGGGAGCATTGTTGAAGGAACGAGAAATAGAGTGAGACCTGAGATGAGAGACAGTTGGTGGCCACCGCGAAGCGAGGAAAATCGTTGTTGTTTCATGTCGAGATGCGTCCTTCTTTTTCGCGAGACTAGATTGCCATGCTTCGCGGGAGAGCCTTGGAACCGGTGGTATTTATCTTCTGTATTTTTCTGTTGTTTCAGAGAAATTTACGATGCATGTTAAAACACAATTTTAACATTTATTAACCGTCGAATTCCCGAACGTGCAAGTACTGGATATTGTTCGATTTGAACGAACATGTATATTTCCACGATAATTTCGATTAGTTTTTACGTGCTATCGCGTATCGTTATTCCAGGGATAGCTTTTTCTCCACGAGGTAATTGCGATATTCTGTTTTTATCATCGTCGACAATCGAATCGTTCGGTCTTAATGCAGGTAGAAGTCACGTGACGATTTCTACGATTTACATCGTGCAGTAGTAGGTTTTATAATTTAATTTCTCGGAAATAAAGAAATAAAGAGAAACAATTGAGCGGCGATCTATCGTGACGCGTGGCAAGTGAACACACACGATGAAATCCCTTGATTAGGGAAACAGAGAGGACGGGGTCGAATCGAATCGGTAATTGAAATAACCGTGTTGTATTACATTCGGAATTTCCATTCGGACGGTGGCGCTCGACCGTTATATCCGAGCGTATCCATAACCACCCGGAGTTACGGTGTGTTGTATTTCTCCGGGAACTGTCTTTGCGCGCACGTCCTTTCGCCAGATGCCGTCGTCCCGATATCGTTCCTCCTCCCCTTCCTCCCTCCCCCGTTCAAGCTTTGACCGGGAGTTATTACTTATACCACGAGGGTATCGGCGGTTTATTTTGTCGACGACGTAAGAGACGTCGGCGTCTGGAGCGGGCAAAAGGAACGGCACGGAAAAGAGAGTAGCAGCCAGCAATGGAAGCTGGATGGAGCAAGGGTGGGAGGGTAGGAGGGGGTGGGGGAGGGGTGGTGGTCGGTGAGGGCGAAGGATCTCTCCGCAGATTAGAGCGCGAATCAATATTGGGCAGCGAGGCGAGGCTTTTATCGGCGCTGAAAGAAATCCCCTCGCTTCCTTCTTCGAGTGGGCACCGACTTGGAATGGAAACCAGCGGGTAAGAGAGGACGGGGCAAAGGAAAAACGAAGGAAACAGACGGAGACCACGAGGATAGAGTGATACGGGAGCAGGTGGTAGGGAGGACAACGGCGAGGGGGGTGAAAGAGACAAGGATAGGAAAGACGGAATAGAGAGTTTAGACGGGAAAGAGACACGGAAAGATGAAGTGGGGGTGCGACGATGGAGACGAAGGATAAGCACGAAGGGTATGAGGGAGAACTGAAGAGCCGTCGAAGGAGCTAGAGAAAGAGAGAGAGAGAGAGAGTGACTGAGAGGGTTAGGGAGAGAAGTAAGAGCACGAGGATTCCGTTCGAGCAACTTACCGGACTTCTACGTTCTCTCCACGGTCGAGGATTTACAGATTACGCGCTGGTAGACCGAACCTTCTGAGTGCGACTGAGAGCAGAAACCCGTCTCGTGAGTGGCGACGTGGCGATTGGTGGAAGCGAGAGAACGCGAGAAACCGATTGGAACGAGAAGGATGGGTATAAAGGAATGACACAGAGAGGGAGTCAAGGACCATCCGTCGCGATGAGTGCGACGAAAACGGAGCTATCGAGTCCACGCGGACTCGACGGCTCCCAGTCGACCGTCCAATCACCGGCCCCGTACCAGCCGGGTCCGGCCAATGGCGGAACGTGCTGAGCGTTACACGTTTATTATCGCGCGGGAAAAAGAAATGACTGTTTATAAATAATTAGAGAGGTTTTAATTAACCCCCGGGACGCGCTCGGACCGACGGTATCCATCGCTGTTTTAATCGCTCGGTCGGTTTTACCATGGACGCCCGCCGGCGGCGGCGGTGGCGTCGGCAGCGTCTATACAATTTACCCCTGTGCCGCCCATAACCAATCCCCGCGCGTTATATTTGTAAAACTAAACCATCGATCGGCCATCGGTCATTAAAGGCGACCCTTGTTCTCGTTTCCTTCGACCGCCATCGAGACATCTTGTGTCAAGGTGTCTCGCTTGTATACACATGCGCGGCGGCGACGCGTGGTATCTATACCATCACAGCCGGTACAACCGTATTTGCCCACACGATTTTATACTTCTTTTCGTTTTTCTCTCGGAACGACAAAGGTATTTGCTTTTTTCCCCCTCTACCCCTCCTTACCCCTCCTTCACCCTTCCTCCCGTGTCTTCCACTCCGCGCGCCACAATGTCGAAACGAGGCGCGCAGCACGTATTATTAGAAAGCCTCGTGTACCCGGGGCTCGACCTCGAGTATACACCACGACCAACAAAATACGTATACGCTATTTTTCCCGTGAAAAATTCATCTCCGCGCCTTTGACTCCCCCGCCCGGATCCCGACAGGCAATTGCCTTCCGTTGGATGGAATCGCGCGGGGCCCCTCTAAAACCTTTTCCAAAAGGCCTCCAACGGCACGCGGACACGACAAAAGGGAAATCAAAGCGTCGTCGAGGAGTTTTTACGATCGAATGCCCCTCCACCATTCCTTGGTTCCGTGTCCTCCATCCTTATCCTTCTCCGCCACTTTTTGGCAGCCATGTTTCCCACCACGGACCGTTCCTTCTTCGTTTTTCCCTGGCTGTCCCTCTATCCCCCCAACCCTCTCTTACAGAGTCCTTTTTTCCAGCGATACCCATGAAAAAAGATGCACCGCGAGGATTCTTCGGTCGGTCGAGCACACGAGAGCAAAGCTCGGTAGTCTCACACCCCTCCCCTTTACTCTTTGCCTTCCGGAGAATTTATCGCGATGAAAGTTCCCGCGACAAAGAGGTAAATGACTTTCGAATATCTCAGCTCTCCGAACGCGTCAGTTGCGGAGCCGGATATTTCCGAGCGTGGGTCGACTCTGCAACCCTCCCGAGGTGAGGAGGGGGTGGAAACGCGCGTCGCTCGACCCCCGACGCGACTAAAGCTTGTCCTATTTCGAAACGAGTCTCCGCCGAACGCGACGAGGAACAGAGAGCACGACAGAGTGCCCTGGCGAGATTTTCATTCAGAAGGCGTCACGTAATCCACACACGGTCTCGTCGACTCCGCGAAATCGTCCAAGTTCCTCCACCCACCCACCCTGTCCCCTTCCTCATGGTATTTCCGGGGGCGAATTTGACGACGACGCATCGGGGAGTTCTCGTGTATGCACCGCGACCCGCTCGTATTACTAAGGAGGTCGCCGCGGAAACTCCAGGGATCCTTCCGCGAAAGTTTTCCAATACCCGGACGAAAAGAAAAAAAAAGTAACGACGGAGCCTCGTGCTGTCTGGAAAATTCAAGCTGGATCGGTCGATGTGAGATTCGAAAATTTCTCACTTTTTCACACGAGAAAGTTTCGTTGCGAGCGTAGTGGCGTGGCTGGTATGTAACCTTTAACCCTTTCGAAGGGGTGGCATTTTTTTCACGTAAGAAAAAAAATTTCGTTCGGTATTTAAAGTAAAATTTAGGGAACACTAAGAACATATTCGTAATTTTAACACGTTTTAGAAGATTTTAGGACAAAAAATGTAAATGTACGATGAAAGTATATGTGCGAGGGCTGTTTGATGAGGCAGTGACTTTTTTTTGACAATAGATGGCGTTCAAATTGCAAGAGTAATTTTGTCATTTTATTAGAATTCATTTCAATTTGACTGTAAATGCATTAACAGTATCAGTAATTCTTGAATAATGGACTTTCAAATGACTGAGGCAACCGCAGATTTCTGTCAAAGCAAAATTTTACAACCTTATTTGACTTACTCCGAGAAGTCGTAATAAACTTTAGATTCATACCAATTAAAGCATAATTTCATACAACTATCGTAGAAGCCATTTTTAATTACTCGCGAAACGATGCGCGGCAGAAACTCGTGGATCACGCGAACGTCATTGTCGAATGTTCCCGTATCCCGCGCAATTAGCGTTATATTACGAGACGCTCGCAAACTACCGTGCATTAACATCGTTTAACCGGTCCTCCTACCCGGCTGACCCTGAGCAATACAATTTCTAACGTGTAATACCAATATGCATCGGTTGCCGCACAAAGGCAACATTGGAAATCAAACTTCGCAACGGTTCGTTAACTGTCGAACAAAGTATCGTTCGCCGTTAATTGCTGCTTAAACAATCCATCCTAAGTCAACAATCGTTCCGTACCAATTGTTAAAAAAGAGCTCGCTTAACCTTTAATCACTCGCACCCCGCTTTGTGCAAAATTACTCGAATATAGCCTTATAGGAATCTAATATACAGGGTGTTCCAGTTTTTTCCCACCAAATTTCACCAGCATATTCTATAAGCAAAAATAAGACAAAAATGTCATACAAACATAGGCTCTTAAATGCTTTATTAAAATGTTGAGAACGAAAATACGAAATGATTAAGAACATGTTTTTCGTGGAAACATTACGTAACTAGTCGCATGGTGTTAGCCATTACCAGAATCTCATAAAAAAGATCTGATTATGAAGCTTTACGGACAGATCACAATGACCCCATGCGAGCAATTAAAGGCTAAATACGTTCCGTTGTTTCTTCCATTCAATCCATCTTCCCCTGAATGGAAAGGTGTACGGTCCGTCGAAGCGTTTCGTAAAAGGTAACTTCCGGCGCGCGAGGTTCTCGACAAACGTTCGACAAATTCGTGGCATGGCCGATCGCGGTCGAAGAGGAGAGAACATCGCCGATCGGAGTCTCTACCAGGCGATCGTTCCCGACGATGACAGGGACGAACGGAGCGTACAAAATTCGTTTCCGGTCGAACGGTTCCGCGAAATGATTTATTATGCCGTCGAGCGTGCAGAAAGATAGAGAGAGAAAGAAAGAGCTAGAGAATGAGAAAGGTGAAAAGAGAAAGGGGGGAAGGACAAAGATGGAGAGGAACCGAGTGAAGCGTGACCCGCGGTGACTGTATTGCAGACACCGTGAATCGGCACCGAGAAGAATATGAACCGACCATCACCCCCTCCCCTTCAGCCCCCTCCCCTCCCCCAAGGAAAGCCCCCATTGTTTTCTTTATTGGAACACCCCGGCTGAATAGGGGTCGGAGGGGGCTCTCGGCCGATGGACCATAGAAAAGGGGGTAATTATATGGGCGCCACTCGGCGCACCAGCAATCACGCGATCGTAATCCATCCTTTCAGATAGAGAGGCGAGGCCGATGCACTCGGGTATATATGTATGTATATCGTAGCTCCAGATGCGCATCGCTCGTACCACGCTTCTTCTCTCTTGTTTTTTTTTTCTTTTTTTTTTTTTTTTCTTTAATGCGGCCTCGTTGGAGATCGTATTTAAACGGCGATCTCGAGAGACCGCCGCGCCGCCTGCTTAGAAGCGGAGAGATAATTGGGCACGATGTTAAATAGATCGTTCTACGGGATTGCTTTCCGGCCCTGGGTCTTGTCGACGCGCCTCGACAGGGGACGGACGAATTAGACAGATGTCTGGAAAGTTACGTAGGAATCTGGCGCTAATAGACGTTGTTGTGTCAGGGTGATACCAAGTTTGTTTTTTCTGGCATTATGGATGTATTTATAAATCGGTTTTAATACACCTGTATCGTGGAATGTCGATTCATTTTTAAGAAATTATATGCTTCTGCCGCATAGTTGCCGATCGTAGTGGACCAAGTTGAAATTCAAATATCGGTTTATGCGATTTCTCTATAAATACCAAATTTTCAATTCTGCATCTTACTGTTTGCTCTCGGATTGTAATCTTCGCCATGATACATTGACACGGAATTCGTTGGAGACATTGCTAAACAGTTACCTAGTGAGAAAGACTGTAACATGAAACATTTTCGTGCCATACAAAGAAAATAGGGAGGCAAATGATGAAATGCAGCCGAGAAATGGTACACACTGTATGTTTCGGATCGGTACAAACAATAAATTCACGTTTAGTTGAACACGGTTTTTGATCAGAGCCACCTATCGACTACCCTCCGACAATTTTAATGTTTGTCCATCCCGGTCGCCCGTTCGATGAAGTCGCTTCCGGTTGACGCGCCTTTTTTCCCTCTCTCGCGTCCTGTCACGTTAACGAAGCGTCAAAAATCGGTTTAAGCCGGTCGCGTCTCTGTGCGGGAACCGATGCGTTAGCGTGAAGTCGTCGTTATTAGCAGAGCGACGAAAAAAACGGGTGTCGGGACACGGGTGTGTGTATGCCCCTATATATGGGGTTACGTTGACGTTTCGGGGTGGCAACAGCAGCAGCAGTGGCAGCAGCAGCAGCGGCAGTGGCAGACTTCTCAATGAGTTCCTAAATCGAAAGAGCTTTCGCCCCTCGTTCGTTCACCCCCTGTGGCTCAGGGATGGCACCCTCATATAGATGGAAGAGAACCGGCGTGTTTGGAGAGTGGCGGGGTGGCGGTGGTAAAGAGGGAAGAAAATAACAGATTTCCCAGACGCGCCTCATTCGAATCCCCTTGCCACGTAACCCCCCCCCCTCCCTCTCCGTGCTCCTGCGAGAGGTACGAAGGGTGGAAAAGAAGGACGACGGAATTTTTTCCCTCCTCTATCATCCTGTCCCTCTTTCTCTCTCTTACTCATCTCTTTCACCTTCTTTTCATCCCCCTCCCCAAGCCAGATATACTTCCTAACGAGAGGCAAGAAAGTTCTTACCGGCGGAATCCTTCGTCTTTTCCCCCAGACTCTTCCTCCATCAGCTTCGTCTTGCCTGCTCTTCTTGCCTTCCGCATCCTGCTCCTTTGTCGTATGTATATAAGGGGGCTGGGAGGGGGGAGGGGGCGATGGAAGTTCCTCGTGGGCAGACCATTGCGTCGGGGAGGACCCTTCAACCCCGGGATCTGCTGCTGATTAAGGCATAAAAGGCATAAAAGGCAAGGGTGGAGGGGGATATATACAGAGCCCGACGAGCCAAGGGGGAAAAGAAATTTGTTCGAGGGGATGGGCCCCGTCCAGAACGATGGAGAGACCGAAGCAAATACAACGGGAAGGGATACCTAATTGTAAGTACATTATACCTTCGGTCCGCACGGGGATTATACAGCTGCTTCTTTATTGCTGACAGTGGCGTCTTTTATCTGGAATCCCGCTGGCTCGTACCGATTACTATCCCGAAACCCTCACTCTCCCCCTTTCGTTCGTCCGCGCTTGCATCGCGAAAAACTGACTCTTCTGTTATCCCCCCACCGCGAATCACATAAATCGCCAATTCCGAGGCTGGTATAGCGTAGTCGATATACAATCTCGATGGGACTTTTTACTCGACAATATAAGGTCTGATGACTGATTTTGTATTTTTACGGAAAATCAGACATACTGTCATCAATAGCATGTCTTTTAGCAGAAGATCCTTCATCTAGGATCTATTAAAAATCGCAACTTTTATGTTTAATAAATTTCCTGCACTGTATGTATATATATTTTATTTTAATTTTGAATATTTTCAAAGATGAAGGAACGGTTCCAATTCCATGTTTTCAATATGTCTCCGACAGAGGTCTCTGGCTGTGTCTTCGAATCTCTGAACACGAGATCTTTAGAAATTTGTAATAATTCAACATTGCTATCGGCAGTCAACGTCCAAGAATTTTATTTATTCTAATCGCACATATATTCTAATAACAATTTGCGATTTGTCTTATTCAGAATTAACATTTCCTATGAAATCGGAGCACCCTGCACAAACAGTTCTCCCGTTTCCTTTTTCACTTCTGAAACGAAGACGTTAATTTAGGTCGGTATTTCTGTTGAAATCGCGCGAGTCGTGATTAATGCGTGGAAAAAGATTGAAAGAACGTAACGTGTGTTTGTCTACCGTGGTTTTTGACTCGCTTCGAACGCGAATCGATACATCGACGCGTCGAATCTCTGCCGGAACGAATAAAGAAAAATACAGTGTAGCAGAAACGACGGGGAGGGAAGCATAGAAACGATCTGCGCGACCCTTTTTATTTCACCATGAAATCCGACCGCAAGCCCAATCGGGCTGAAATCTCGTAATTTATTTAGAAAAGTATAGGCTCGAGGAAAACGGCAATGGCACGATATCGTGTTTCCTCTCTTTTCAATTGGACGATAATTGACATTCCCCCCCCCCCCTCCTATAGTGCAATTGCAATACGGGTATTTCCCAATTTACTTAAAGCATCGGAATTAAGTACGTTGATCTTTTACGCCCATTATTCTTTGTATTCGGTGAATGAAACGTACAATATTAATACATAAAATCGGTAACTCCGTGTACAAAAATTTAACAAAAACCAGAGCGAACAAATATTTTCCATTTTGCTGTAATCCACAGGCCATTCCTCTGGATCCGGTCGTTACTTCCGGCGGACGAGCCCCCACCCCCCTCATTCAGGTACATACCACAGGGGCCCGTGGTCGCTAGTATCGGCTTTGGTTCGTCGAATGTGTTTTTCATCCCGGCGGTGTGCTTATCGCGGGTAACGCATCGTGTATTGTACGTTCGAGAGATAGAAGACACTCCGTGATCGAGGTTTCGTCCGGATCGCAGCGAAAGGTAATGTTGGAGGTTCCTTTTTCGCAGTTTCGCCGCGCCGCGCATCGTGATCGGGCGCGCGTGTATGCGCCGGCCCGCCTCCCCTTCTGTGTGTAGTAACAGACCGCGGCGAGATAACGGACCGCCGAGAGTCTGGACGTGTCGATCCGTTTATCGAGTCGTGTATTTACGCGCCGGGCCTCTGGCTCGTAGACGCGCGCGTTCCGCCAGATAACCGCGATAATATAGAAACGCCAATAATGAAGTACGATAAGTGCGTAGATTTTGTTACCCGTGACCGTGAAGGGGGGGTGGGCGATCGAGAGAGTTAAAGAGCTGTTAGCGTAATCTGGAACGACTCTATACGTCCGAATGGAACAGCGCATGGGAGCAATTAGAAACTGCCGTGTGTGCACGCGCGAGACACGTCTCTGTGATCTGCGATATTATACGCGGCGACCGGCCGATAAACCTTTTGCACGTTCCCTTCCGTCTCGAATAAATTACACCGCGATAGGTTTGACATCGAAGAGAAGCACCGATACACGCGTTCCGTCCTGTCCGCCTCCTGTTCTTCCCCCCGACGAACACCACCCCCCTCCTTCTACCTTCCTTTTCCATCGAAATCGAACATTCCACTCACTTTCACCAGACGTCGCTAATCGTCTCGTTTTACGGGTACATCGTGCTTGTCGGCGACTCCTCTCGAGCCTCCTCCTCTTGCCGTTCTCACCTGTATGTTACCCGGCAGGAGACGGGAACACGCGTCGTCGCGGACCTCAGGTAGGGAGCAAAGTCAATTTCGTGGGGAGGGGGGCGGGAGAGATGCCACGGGGTTAATGGGCCCTCCTTTGTCGTAAATTCGGGCTTTAGTGTGAAAGCTGCCTAAACTTACCTCCTTCCCTCCTTCTACGGGCTACGGGTCCCCTCGGCACCGTGCCCCTGGGAGCCTTGTAACAAACAGGATACAGGTACTTTGGGTATACCTTATATCTTTTTTTCTCTCTCTCTTCGCTCCGCCGTTTCGCCGTCTTTTTCTCTCTTTCGCCGGGCTCACGGTGTTCTTTTTTTTTTGGTCTTTCGCCGCTGCTCCGACTTATATGCTCTTCCCGGTGCTCGTACCCCTTTCTCTCTCTCTCTCTCCATCGTTCCTTTAACGTGGGCTCTTCCTCGTCGTCCTCGGGGCCCTTCTTTTTCTCTGTTTACTTCATTTCGTTTGCCCCCTCGCAGTCTTTTTCGTTCTTTCCTCGACTTGTCCGCTTTACTCCCCTACTCCCTCTCTGTCCGGACCCAAACAGCTTTCTCTTTGTCACGCTTTAACGTTCTTTTCTTCTGTTTTTCCACCTATCCCTCTACCCACACCCCTCTCCGCCGTTCCCCATCTGTCGGCATCGCCTGCCTCCGCATCGTCGGGCGATTTATTATCCGACCGTTCCACCTCGGCCACCGTTCTGCTTAGCCGCTGTTTTTTAACCCCCCCCCTCCCCCTTCCATCGCCGCCGCCCCCTGAAAAAGGGGTGGCGCGGATCGCGACGGTGCGCTAGACACGAGGAAGTCGGGGCGGCGGGAAACGACCGCGGCGGAAACTCGAGGATTGGAGAGAGAGAACGTGGAAAAGAAGATGAATCGCGACAGTTGCCAACCTAAGAAGTTTGATTATGTTAACCCCCCCACACATTTCCCCAGCGGGGCCACGCTCGGTTGGATTTGTATTAAGCCCGCCGCCCCGCCCTCCCCATTCCCTCTATCCCGTGGAATATGCTTTATAAGCGTAACGCGCGACTGGAACGGCGTGTTGAGCCCGTGGCGCCTGCGAATAAGGGCGGAAATGGGTTTAAATATGTTTCCGGCGCGATGGATCTGAACGCGGTTAATCTTTTTACGCCGATGAATTATGTTCCCTAGGCACCCGTTTTTATTTTTTTATTTTTTTTTCATTTTCGTAAGACGTTGTTATGAGACGATTCAATTTAATCGCGAATCGTTCCATTTTAATAACGTTTAGGTAAGCGTTACATTGCACACCGTTTGAACGTGCCATTAATGTAATTTCAGTGTTTTTTCTTTCCTCGAAGTTATTTTTGTCACGATCAACTCAATCGCCTTTCGCGAAGGATACGTTCGCCGCGATAAAATATATATTCCTCGCAGGTTTCTTGGGTGGGGCGGTGGGGAGTGGAGGGGTGAGGGAAAACCAGTCAGTCCCGACTAAACGGAACAAATTAGTAGCCCGATGAATGGCAAATAGCCGATACGGTGTTTCCCGGAGATTGCCCCGCAGAAGTACTGGTAGCAGCCGAGAACTTCGGAGATTAAGATAATTTTATTATTGCCAGCCTCCTCGCTCCGCTATACCATTAGCGGGGAATGTTAATGGACCGTTATATCGACCGAGCGGAACGAACGATTTCGCCTCGACTAGACGCGGTAAAAATCTTTAATGGACACGAGTTATGTGTGTTTCTCCCGTCTAATATGCTTTAATCGCGGCGATTAACGGATCTCCACGGTGTGCAGTTCTCGTGTCGGCCTCTTTTCTGGTCTCGCGGAATGACGATGATTTTACGTAAGCTGGAGCGGAAATCTCGGCATAATAACCGGGCGAAAGGTAAACTTTCTGATACGCGAAGATAAACCAACGTCGATTCGGATAAGCCACGTTTTTTTTTTTGCGGGATATAAATTTTCGTATTCGAAACCGAGGGAGCAGGAGGGAAACAGAGACGAGGGAATCTCTGAAAAATAACGGTAACGAACGATCGTGAACCTAAATTAATTCGGAGGTAGCGCAGCAGTACATGAATTATATCTACAAGAATATGTGTTCATCAGCATCGACGATAAACAACCAGAATTATTCGTGTAACTCCTTGAATTATTGTCGTCCAACGAGAAGAAATTTCTTATTTATTTACAGACAAGTCGGTGTATTATAAGAGGAAATTTCAAGCGAAGTATCAACGAATTTTTAGTCAACGATACGACGGAAGCATGATCAGGAGAATTAATTATCCACGAATATGATTAAAAATTATAAATCCAAATTTTCGGTCTTCCACGAATCAAAGACCGTAAAAGAAGAATGATTAAATCAGTGGAACGCACAGCATCAAAGACCGCTTCAAAGTCAACTCCACCATACACGGTGTCTCGTGATCAAAGAAAACAAAAAAAAAAGCGAAAAGTAAAAGATTTCACCACCTCGACACATTTTTTCATAAAGAGTCATCCCCCTTTCGATGCTGCCGTGATTTTCAGGCCGTCGTCGTGCACACACACACACACACACGTCAGCCGATAGAAAACGCGTCAGGGCTCTCGTCGCGTCGGGTAGCTGCACACCGCGCAAAAACAAATGATCCCGCCGCTTCCAGCCGCGATAAAAACCGGCGTCTGGATTAAACGTGCCTCCTGAATGGAGACGTTTTTCTGTAATGGAGGGCCGCCGTGTGGCGAGGGGTTCGTGGCAGAGGGGGAAAGCAAGGCCGTAAAGAGAATTCAGGCACGGCCGATCGAGCACCTGCCTGGGCGCGAGAGGCCCACAAAGGGCTGCCCGGAAACTTGTGAAAATAATTCCTTGGCTCCTCTCGAGGGCCTCTGTACGGGCGCTCACAGTCCCCTCCTCATCCCCCAACCCCCCACCCTATTTACAATGAGGCGTCCGTGTATAAACGGACGGCGTCCCCGTGTTCCTCCCTGGCTTTATGCGTGGCGGCCCTCGTTCGTTTATAAACGGGATCGGGGCAGGTGTCTTTATTGTGAACGATCCTGTACACGTCATCCGGACGGTGGTGGTCGTCGTTTACGCGAAGGGGCACACAAAAGGCCGGCCCAGGGGCCTGGCACGCGGGAAAAACGGGGCCCCCGGTGTGCTAGCCGTGAACGTAATTACCTGGTAATTATTTTTCGAGTCAGGCAAATTGAACGTAGAAAGTTCGAGGAATCGACGGCCTGTGAAGCTGTTTGCGCGCGCGCGCGTCAGCGAGCTGTTTTCACTTGGCGCGGTGCGTGTGGCGGAGTTCCTGGTATGCTCGGATAATAGACCGCCTCGCTGGGCACGTAAGATTCCCTAATTGCGATCGTGAGGTGGTTCACAGGCGGAAACGGATTTCGATTGGCTGGAACGTAGATATGTACGTGGACAGGGGACATGTGAGTATGGACGACACGATTTTGCTGATTTATAAGGAATAGAATACAGACTCCTCTCGATTATTGTCTGGCTTGTTATATTCCTTCCGACCTCTACTTTCGAAAATATTCACCAGATGCTACAGATTCTCAGAACTGGAGCATTATGATTGAGCAACAGGCTGCTGGCTTAAGATCCCAATATTCCCATTTATCTTCTTCATCGAATGATTACGAATCCAATCAAAAGTAGATCGATATAAATGTCAAACCCCCGAATACGTACATCTTCTCATTATTCTACACTGCAATATCTTATTTTCTACATTAGTTTTGCTGATATATACATTTAATGGCATTATAAAGGGTGAATAGCCATTAATAAATTAAATTAAATTAAAAATTAAAAATTAAATCTTTGCCACGAAACCATATATTTTGCTAGGTATCGTTGCATATTTGCGGGCCAAGGGAAACATTACGCACGGATCGGAGTCGAACCCGTCTCGGAACACTTTATACGCGACTTCGAATCGGCTGCACTTGATTCTGGAGTGGTGTACGAGTAGCTACCGCGGGATGGACGGCGTCGTTTCATTGTGACGAGCCATTTGCGAATTATCGCCCCTCAGGCACCAAAACTGCTCTCTTGCACTCTTAACCGTAACGACGACTCGCAATTCGCTCGTAATGGCCGGTCCCTATTAGACGTAGTTCAAGTCTGTTTCGTCGGGTAATTCGACTGTCAAACTGTATGCGGTTTAACCGTAGTTTTCAGTGTCCATTAACGAATCGCTTTAACCGGCTCTGTGCCGATGTATAAATCTTCGAATTCTCGAGATCTCTTAATCCGCAGTGTACACGCCGTGCTGTGGTCAATTATTCTAAAATATAGACAGAAATCAGTATTACCTAAAAACATACTTTATTGAAAAATAATAGAATTACATAGATGTACCATTCGTGCCAAGCAATGACTAGACTGAGGATTTTCATGGAAAATAACTTTTTATAAAGTGATTCATACTGACAAGAACAAATATAGGAATTTCTTCTTTCTCTTATATGTCTTATTGGGTTCAGAATAAAATAGAAAACTTGTTGCATCTGATGAAATTTCTGTCTTTTATTATATTACACAGATCTCGATACGATATAAATGTATGAAATCCATAGTAATGACTTGACGTCGATTCAATCTATAGAACTGAGCAAATCGAGAAGAAGCCGCAGCTATTTTTTGATTCTGCAAGTACAGAAATTAGTTTTCTATTGTATGCAACAAAAAACAATTCATTCCAAAACATTTCAAAGCAGTTAGTAGTATTCATGTTACGGGCTATACCACAAATTGCACCTGTTACCTAAATAATCAATTGTTTATTCCCATATTGTAAAGCCAGATATTCAGTATTTGATACAATTTGGAACATACATTTCGGGGGATTAAGAAAGTAATGATTAAAATTGAAATAATATCCAATTTATTCCAATTTACAATAATTTCCAATTATTTCAATTGTTTCAGTTATAAACAAGACCAAACAGAACAGAAACTTGTCAATTATCGGTGTTAGACACTAATAAATCAAATTACACAACAATTTTCAATTTACAAAATAATTTTATTTTCGTATCTTTGTCCTATTTTTGAAAAGAATTCACCACAGAACGCAGTTTCTATTCAGTTTCTTTAGCAATTTCAATCATCCGTCTCAGTTTTTTGCCGTTTCGCGTATCTGATAGACTGGGGCATTAACACATCAAAAGGAATCGCTAATGCGAGGGGGGGGGGATTATAACGCAACCAGCCACGGAGTAACGTTCACGCTGAGAGAGAACGTTGCGCGAAATCGTTTTCCACGGGCGGTGTTTCGTATCGGGCAACTTCCGCAACGCGATCCAGGTGAATTCCGGGCGATGTTTCCGCTAACAAAGACGCGTGTTGCATCTCGTTTCGCGGGTTAATTCGGACAGAACGGAACAATGCGATAGACCCCGCGATCCCCCTGTATTTTCAGTCGGTTCTTTTGTCGGTTAAAAGGCCAACCGGATAATGGAGGGATACGTCCGAGTGTCTCGTCGCGCGAATAATTTGAATAGAATAAATACCCGCGGTTTGAACACGCGGGATCGTCGGTGAAAACATGGCCACAGTGAAAAAGGCTGTACGTAGCCAGACACGCTTTATTTTGTTTTTAAAGTCGTAAATCGTTGAAAATGTGTGTGTTTTGTTAATAGAAGCTGTTGGGGGGGGCAAAATCCAATTTTTTTCTTGCAGGGTGGGGCAAAAGCCACTTTTTTCCGTCCAGGGGGGAGGGGAGCAAGTGTTCCTTCCTGCCCCCAGGCTATGCCCATGAAAGGTACCCAGAAATCTTTAAAATCGAATCTCTCGAATGCTTCCCATTACAACCACACGCATCCTATTTCTCAGTCAACACTTCAATCGTCCCACCATAAAACAAGAATCTACATATTCCTTTTAATTGTACTAAGACGAGCAAACAATACCATCATTCCCGATTTCTTACCAGTCACATTAATCCTCGGGGGGGATTCGTTCCGCTCGGTAAAAAATATTCTCATAAAACCGTCTGGACGAGTCGGTCTCGAAGCCGGTGCTACGAGCGGCGCGCGAAGCGAAACCTTGCACATGCTTATTGTCTGCGTCGCTTTTACAACCGCGACAAAAAACCGCGGGAAACGAAAAGACAGAGACGGTACGAGTCTCCGGTTAATTAAAATCGTGCCGTGGCGACGCCGCCGCCGCGTCTCTTTTGCTCTGGTGGTAGTAGTAGACGCAGCAAACGGGCCCTCCACCAGCAGAATCGCGCGCTCCCGCGGCCGTTGATGCGTTTACATTTAACGCCGGTGCCGAGAGAAGTTCGCGTCGACGAGAACGGAATTCACTTTTTAATTTCGTTAGTCACGGACTCCCGGGTGCTGGCTTTGTAATTTCGTGCGCGCGCGAGCTCGACTCTCGCCTGGTTGGAGGAGAATTCGTAACGCGAGCGGACTTTGCGACGACGCTTCTTGAACAGCACTTTCGTTAATGGAAACGCGGCTTTTTTTCCTTCGCGGGCGGCTTAATGGACGCGGTGGAATCGATATTTAATTTTGCCGCGGGAACAATATGAATTCTCACGAGCACGAAGAAAATGTATGTGTGTATGTTTTCGGAGTTTCTGGTTGCGTTTCGCAGCCGGCGCAGTGTAATCACACGCGGCTTAAGTGGGAAAACGAATTGGAAGTTTGTTTAGGAATTTGCCGCGTCTGATAGGGTGGATGAATTTTTGTTTTGCAACGGGGTCTTTACAATTTTGACACAGTTTAACGAGAGATGCCGTTACCTTGTAACAATATTCTCCGCTTGACGGCTTGTTGTCGTAATGAGATAAAGGTAGTTTTTTTTTTGTTGGTTTACAAAAAGCTTTTGATGGAATTACAGAATATTTTATGGGAAATTTATTGAGTGGTTTTTAAGGGGGGATATCGGTCGGGTGATGTGATCGATTTTAGGTAGTGTCGTGGATGCAACGTGCGTTCGATAGTGTAGTAATAGAGATGGGAATGAGTCGATGCACGAACGTAGTTATGGAACGATGTAGTAATTAATAAATACACAAATTCCTTCTATTCACCGCTTTAGTCGAAGTCGTTAACGTGATTATTCGACGGCTAATGCAACTATGTGTCACTGTTAACATATAACTATGCAACGATGTATAGTATGATTACTCATAAACGTCGTGTCAATTCGTTGCACAACGATGCAAAATGAATTACAGTCGTACATATTTTAATGCATGTCGGTGTAGTCGGTAAACAAATCTGACAGTATCTAAATTTTGTACTGTTTGTTCGAGCCATGAGAATGTTTTTTAAATATCCCGAATATGATGAAATTGCGTGATGTATATTACGTTTATTTTTACCAGTTACGAGACTCGTATCTATCAAAAGTATGTTTGAACACGATCTGTAGAGGGTCGTAACCAATAAAAAGATACACTTCTGCTTGTATAACGATAAATCGAGAAGTACACGTCCCCCTTTATTTTAACATCTCCAGACTCTCAATCATTCGACCAAGCGAATAATCGTGGCTCCCTTTCCTGTCACCTTTGACGGCTTCATTCGTTTCGCGGCGCGTGAATACCAGCCAGCCGGTCATTTCTATACAGGGTGTTCAACATTTAAACTTACAAATATAAAATAAAATTTTGTTATATAAATCAGATTTGACGATTTGTCTCGTATTCATTTTAATTCTACTTAGCTAATGTGTCTATCCTGTATTCACTACTGCTGCTTCTATTTATATTTATAAACATTAAAATAATATATATAATATATTATAAATAATATAATTATAATAAAACTTGATGGAAAATCTATAAGGCTCTAATTCGTGCAGACAATACATAGTCTATTACTTCCAAGTAGAAACAGCGAGTAATAACCAGACACGTTAGCCAGCCGCATGTGTACATCACCGCGCATAAATATTAGAACACCTGGTCTGTATGAAGAAAATGTAATGTTACGTAATAGTTATATATTTCTGGTCATGTTTATTATTTCATACTTGCATAAGCGTCGTCCGTCGAGTTTTAACATTAGCTAAACAATATTTCTTTCTGGCTTTCAGCGATTTCATAATGCCTTCTAACATTTATTGCATACTCGACACGTGTCCCAATACTAATGAGCGAGAGTGTACATACACGAAATCAGTATATGTATAAATTAAACATTCGGGAAAAATATGCTTCATACAGATTTCGTTCCACATATTCGATAAGTGTCCTAATACTTATGAACGTAAGTGTATTTACACCAGACCAGTATATAAATAAAACATTTCAGAAAACTACGTTCCACTTTCCACATAAATCCATCGTTTCATCGCCCGTACCGTTGCAGGACACCCAGTGTACATCACATGGCAAGAAACACACACACACACACACAACCACACGCAGCGTGACGGTGGAAAAAACGAAAGCGCGTCGAGCCAAGGGGTCGGGGCCCGTAAAATTTATGCGACACGTTTGCCTCGTTATCGACGGGCAAACAAATGAAAATCGCCTGCACGGAATATCGCGGCCGCGGTCTCGTTCCCTCCCCCTTCGACCCCTTTCTGCTCTAGAATCTCAGATCTCGCCTCCGCGCCGATCGAGTTTGGAACGTGATCTCGAAGTTCACCGCGACATAAATATTTGCCGACGATTATTCTTCATTCCCCGGCGTTCCTAATTACCCCGAGCCGTAATCCTTACACGTATGCCAGTCACGTACCCGGTTATAAACATCGTCTACGCCTGCAGGTGACTGTAACACCGCGAGATAATCAATCCCTCCCCTCCCCTCTTATTCCCCGTACTTCCGACCCCCCTCGGTGAACCGAGATCGGCCTCAACGGATCCCCCCTCGCGCAAATATCTCGCGCATTAATGAGTCATTATCGCCGCACCGTTATGGTATTCGTCCGTGCTCGCGGGCAATGCATTACGACCGGCCGGAAAATCTTTTCATCGCCCGTATACAATATACCAACGGTTGCTCGTGTTCGTTATAATCCAGATCCGCTGGAATACCATACACTCACTCACGCACGAGACGGTGGCGGGAAAAGAAATTCGTGTGTGTGACGGGTTGCCAGCGAAGACGTTTATTGAGCCCCGAGACAGGCGAAATTCCATGTATCGAGCTCGTAAACCAGACGTGATCCCTCCTTTCTTATTACGACCCGCTTTTCCCACTGGGGTGGATCGTCGGCTCGGTGTTTCCACCTTTAATCTCGCTACTTAAAGCGCCACTAGGGGCGGTGAAACGTCATCGAACCGGGACGGAATGGTTTAACAGTTTTGGTTGTGCTTCTCGTGTGTGAAATCGTGGAACATGCGATGGTTGTTACGGTTGTATTTTTGAACACGTTGGATTTGAAATTATACGGTAGGATGTTCGACGGGTGCTGGTAGTAATTGTATGGTATTGTCATCGGCTCCGAAAATAGATCGTTGCGAGGAGAACGTTGCTATGGTATTGTATCCAGTGACAGTTTGATAGTTGTTTAGCCCTTTCACGCCTAGTGTGACGTATATGTTAGATCTAGGGAATCATATTTCCAGGGATTTTGTAGTGAAAATATAGATTATTGATTTCCATTTTTGAGTCGACTAATCGCGAGAAATCATTTTTTTCGTCGGATGGGGTGGTTGGGCAAAAGGGTTAGGAATAAATAAAAAAATTGTTCATGAATAATCAAGTGATTTAACAGTACGAAATTTCGAATGCAGATATTTTATTTGTTGTTTCTGTGCCTGTTACACGTATCGGTAGTTTTGCATTTGAATTTCGGCACTTCGGTATTCCCGGCCACGAAAGTGTTAATATTTGCAAGAGGGAGACAGAGGGAGCGATAATGACAAGAGTACAGTGTGAAAGTATCAAACAAGATACTCCGTCGTCGACTGTTACACAATACGGTGAATTCATTCTCCGGCGAAGCGTGTCCGCAATTTTGAGCGCGAAACGCAGTTTCCCCGACGTCCGGCGGCCGGCGAAGCGAAACATGTAATTCGCACGCGTTACATCGTTTACGCCCGATGATTAAAATGCCCGCCTCGAATTCCCGGCAGCCACCCAACCCCCTCTCCCTTATCCGATCGTTCGATCGTAAGGTTCGTTGCTCGCGTGAACCGTTCCCCTCCTCCCTCTTTGCCGATGTACGTGCGATCCCCTCGATCCTATCTGGAATCGCACGGTTTGCTCATTAAGGCGCTCGCCGTCTGCTGACCTATATGACCACAGGTATTGTTTTATTCTTCGGGTCGTAATGCGTTCCACTTAACGTCGGGACCGAACACATTTACAAGAATTATTGAAACCTGACAGCGTACATAACACGTATATTCAAACTAAAGAAACAATATCTTGTGCACACATTTCAACAGATGTGTCGCTATCGTCCCAATCAGAATTGAGCAGAGATATCTTCCTTTTTTTAATTTCATTTTTTCATTACATTTTTAAAGCTCGAGACATCGTAACACACCGGATCGCCAGCAATCGAAACGGAGTTTCAGAATGATTCCCAAGCCTCGCATAATTCCAGCGACGACTCATTAAAAAAAGAAAGTGTTTGCATGACTGTATGTATGCGTTTCTACTCGCAGGGTACGTTTGCTCGTTAACGAGAACGGTCCTCGGGGTCAGGATTCTCGACTGCGACATCTGCGAACTACCCAGCCCCCTAGTCCCCCCACCCAGGATCCGTGGAAATTGTTGACGCGTCCGTATTCCCAGATCTCGAAATAACATGCAAATCCGGCCGACGTATAACCGGGGTATATACGGTGGCTGCATATGGACCGCCTTTATCCGCCGTTGCCACACGCGTGTCTCTCTCTATCTCTCTCTTTATGCACCATGGCGGTTCACCCCGTATTAGAAAGCATAAGTATACAGGGTGTCCCAAAGTAGCTTCGACTCCCGGCAATAAGAGGTTCCTGGGATGATTTGAAATAATTTTTTCCTTAACAAAAATATTATCCGAGGCTTTGTTCACGAGATATTCACGAAAAACCCCGACCAATCAGAGCGCGAGTCAACCGGCCGAGCTTCCGCGCTAGCGTTGGTTACGCGCTGCGATTTGTAGCCAACGCTAGCGCGGAAGCTCGACCGGTTGACTCGCGCTCTGATTGGTCGGGGTTTTTCGTTAATATCTAGTGAACAAAGCCTCGGATAACATTTTTGTTAAGGAAAAAGTTGTTTCAAATCGTCCCAGGAACCTTTTATTGCTGGAAGTCGAAGCTATTTTGGGACACCTTGTATACTCGTGCACGTGGTGTTCCCGAGCCCCCGGATCTTCGACGCTCGGGCGGTCCGTTTCCTCCTCCTCGCGTGTATGAATATTTCAATTCCCCGAAAAATTCAGTGAACCTTGAAACTGGTGCAACCGACCGCAGATGGGTAACACGAGACGGAGAGGGGGGCAGATAGAGAGAGAGAGAGAGAGAGAGAGACGGATCGCGGGCGATGATTCGAGCCGCAAGATTCGTTGGATTTTGCCGTGAAATCGATCCTCTGGGGGTGAAGGGAGGTACAGAAGTTCTCGGAACTTATTGAACGAGATCTTTTTACGTCTGCGCGACAGGGCCCGACTTCTCGACGCTTGTACCGAACGCCGGATCCGTTGAAATTGAACGATCAGGCGAACGATCGAGGTTTTTTGTCGCGCGGCTGGCTGGCTGGCCTCCGTTTGCAATGTGGGCCGGCAAAGTGAAACACTGTGTTATACATTGGTTGGAATTCCGGTGCTTGATGGACGGTCGATACAGGTGTCGAATTTTTGCGGTTCGTCGAAATTCGATGCCCCCCACTCCCCTGGATAATATGCCTGAAATTCCCTCGGTGTTCGACGCCAGTGTCCGTGTAATGGGAGGAATCTGTTCGCGACCGCAGATTATTGCAAACTCCCGATACGACCTTGTTATCTGTTTAAATTTGTTTTTTTCTTTTTTTTTTTTTTTCGTCGCGGTATTCAGAAGTCACGTATGATGTCGATGGTGTATATTATTTTGTTATTGGAATTTCGGTTTGCATTCGGACGATTTAGTAAGATCGATTCGTTCAGGAGACACAGAAATGCCCGAGGCACCGGCCTGCAATGAAACGGTCGCCGTTTATTTCCCAGCGGGCCGCATCGCGCGAGAAAAAGTATCAAATATCGCGGAGTCTTCGTGTTTGTGGTTTATTGCCCCGGCCAAATGATCGAGGGCGGCGAACTGATACGCATTCGATAGCAATTTGTAGCTGCGGCGAGTTATTGCGCTCGCGCGCCGAATCAGTTCGAAATTGATGCGACACGGAGCGTTTGTTTGTTTCTTTCATTTTGCGTTTCATATATCCCGTTACGCCGAGCGACCACCATAAACTTAACAAAGTTGTGGCGGTTCGCTCGCGATTAACCGTGATTTAACCCTTTGACTGCGGAGCTCTTTAGACATATACAGAGTATCCCAGTATTGATGGTACAACCGGGAGGGGGTAATTCTGTATGAGAAAATAAGTCGAAAATGTAGAATAAAATTTTGGCATCCGAGGCTTAGTTTTCGAGAAAATCAAGTTTGAAGATTCATCTGTACGCGCATATTCGTCATGATAGCAAGTAGAAACGGATTGCAGTGAACAGACACATTAGTCGAGTCTTATTCAATTGCATGCGTATCTTAGAAACTTCGCCAAGTATCCCAGAACTTTTTGCAGATTTATCGAAAGCCTAAAATAGTAAAGAAATTAAACGTGGACGTAATCCAGTTTATTTACCAATTGTGAAATATCTATAATTCTCCCGGGATGGTTAAAAATTAAAGTCTGAGTTCCGGTCAAATCGATCCGAACTGAGCACGAGAATTAATGGCAGTACCGTAACAGATGAACGTCACACGTACACCGAAAGACCCAAATTTTTCACCGAAACGAAATCAATGTTCTTCAACGAGGTTCCAATAGATTTTTGCTCGCATCAATTTTTTCTCCGATGGAAATCGCAAACTCGACGGAGTCTGCGCAAAAAGAGGAGGCACAGACATTCCAGAACGAAACGTGACAGCCGCCCGAGTGGAAAATCGGCGAGAAGACGCGGTCGATGGTTCACTTTTTCTTTCTTTTTTTTTTTCTTCTCCGAGTGTCGATCGCGCGTCACGAAAATAATGGTTCGCGTCACGTCGCAAGAAACGGGGACGGCGACGAGATACGGTTGTCGAGCGGATCGCAGGCCACTCGATGCGGATACACGTTAGGGAAGCAATGATTGCCGCTACTGCGAATCAGCGCGACTGCCATTGTCACGTTCTAGAGTCCTTTAACATCCTCTTCAGCCGCGGAAGGGTGCTTGGGCATTATGTGAAGGCAGGCCGCGCGTCAAGGGCACTCGAGGATTCGTTTGCTCGGAAAAAATTCATTTGCGGCCGTGCTACCCCCACCAACCCCCACCCTTCCATCCAGCCGCCGCGACCCTCGACGAGTTTTCAAGCTTCGAACTCGTCAAGTTCGAGGGCTTCCGTCTAAATGCGACTCCGGCGACGTCGACAAAGCTCTAGAATATTAATAAAAAAAGAAATAGGGACAGCAAAAGAGTGGAACAATGGGAACAATACGGGCGGCGTGTCTTCTCGACTGAAAAAGCTCATTAATACCGACCATTGTGCTTGCGTTTATTATCGTGGTTGTTTAATTATACGACCTTCTGGTCGAAGAACAATTTACTGTGTAATTTGATTGCGTACTATAAATCTGCGTGAACGGTTTAGAGGTGATCGTTTCATTTTTATGTGTACTTGCTGCAGTTCGAAATGATTTATCGAAGTTTCATTTGATCTTTAAATTCCTATTGATATTATTCTAATTGCAGTGATTGTTGGATGGTTTTGAAGTATTGCTTGTTGAGAATAGTGGAACGAAGGATGGGAAGGATTCAAATGTGAACTTAATAACAGAGGCGAAACTTATTTGACATTGAAGGTGTACATTGCATTTAATTTATTTTGAAGATGTAGGTACATTTTATTTACAGAGTATTTTACAATAGAAATGAATAAACAAATTGAATTTGTTATTTATATTCTTTTGAACAAATAATCCAATATCGAACAAAAATTGTTTTTATGTACTTGAATTGTAAAATAAATATAGGCTAGGAAGTTTTTTTTCATGAAATATTTAATAAAACAAAAATCTTTACACCGATTCGAAAGACCATTCTGACGAACGGCTTTAGGAGTTTCTCCGTCTGTTATCGAGTTTCCTCCGAAACCGGGCGGGATTACATCGCCAGTCGTAGACGGTGTTGTAGATACACTTCGCAGACGTGGCACGTAAGCAAAGCCCGTGTACAAGAGGGGGCGAACAGTTTCACCCGGAGGGTCGCTTAATTAGAATTTAGTTAGACGGGAGGGGTGGGCCACTCGCCCTGGCTGCGCTGGCGCCGCGTTAACTGTACAAGATTATTCCCGGATAAACTAATTAGGTATCCGAAATCTGTGGATTCGCGGTACAGTCCGAGCAGAGAGATAGACCCGAAGACACCCTTCTCCGTTTCATGGCCGAAATGAAACGCGGGACGCAACCATCGTGTTGTTTCCTAGATCTCGCGTGGTACTACCCATCGATAATTTCTCCGCCGTGGGTTAAATCTGTACTCTTTTACGCTCTTTTGACGTCGAACCTGGGGCACATAACACGGGGGCAATTAGCTCGAAAGCCGGTTCATTACGATTAATTATATACCCCCTTTTCCGGAGGCGAGCCTGGTCTCGTTCGTCATAATTGGAGATCGTTGTCGAAAAACGATGAAGTTCCCCGGTGCAGCCCGAAAGAGACCGGAGAAAGAGAGAAAAAAGAAAGATAGAATGAACACAGAGAGGTCGAGCAGAAAAAGAAGAAGGATAAAAACACGGGGCCCAGACCTCGTCGTACATTCCCCGGTCGCGATTGGATCTTCATCCGATTCCGAGTCCTCCTTTCTCGTGGGCGCCACTCATTTCAATTAGGTTAGCGGCAATAAAGAAGAACCGTCCCTCCCCTTACCCTCATCCAGTCTTCCCTCTGCCCCCTGGCCGGCGGCTTCTCGGCGAAAGGGTGGGGTTGAAGGGCAAAAATTTATCTCTCCCTATCCCTAATTTCTTTAATTAGTGCACGGGAAGTCGTGGCAGCCACCGGCCGCGGTGAGATACGCCGTATCTAACCGAGCGAAACGTTTCCAACCCCTCGACGAGCAAAGCCACCCCTCGAGGCTTTCTTGCGATTCACCCCGCGCCCGCCCAGCTCCGGCTTCCTTCGTCATCGATCTCCTCACACCTTCTCCCCCCTCACGATTTTCTCCCCCTACGATTCCCCTCCCCTTGGGGCCAGGCTCTACCTCTTCCTGCCGCCAGTTTCCTCCTTCTACTTTGCTCCCCCTTGCGTCGTCGATCCGGTTTCTCGACACTTCATCCCCTCCAACGGGGGGACGGGGGGGGGGCAGGTCGACGTGACTGGAGGTATCAATCTCACCCTCCACCCCCTCTCTCCCCCTTCAGAGTTCTCTCGACCCCTGGAAACGCCGTGTTGCCACTTCATTACCTCGTGCACCATAGTGCCAAAGTGCGGGGCTAGAGGACGAGTAGGGAAGGTACAGTCTGGCCGGAAAATAAATCACAGGTGAATATATACCCGAGTGAACATACCTGATTCTATGTGTCTTTCTCTCTCACTCTCTTTTTTTCATTCTTTATTTTCTTTATTTTTCGACTCGAAATCCAACCACCACAGCTTCGTTTCGTTCGCTCTACCCCCACCCTTAGAGCTTTACGACAGACAATTCGTCGTCGTTCTCCGGGAGTGCTCGCGGGGCACCCGATACGAACCGTGCATTATTCAGAAGAATTTTCGTTCGATATGGTGTATCCCACCGGCGATCGGGTATGCCGTGCACGACGGATACTTGTCGCGATAAAACACGCGCGCCGGGAGGTATTGTAAAAGTAAATACACGGCGGAGGACGGTGGAACAGGCGCGCAGGGGGGTGGAAGTTCCGCGTCGCTACTGTCGGTACGGAACGTTGGGAATTTCGTAGGAAAATATTGTCGTGGATCGTGTGCGGGGAGATGGGGGTTGTTCGCAACTTACCAGCCGCGGAACGATTTTCTTTTACAGAGAGGAAAACACCGCCGGCCCTCTTCAGACTATGTGTGCTCGTAGAACGAAGTTTGGCGTTGTTTCTTAACCGTTTGAACCGTAAATTGAACGTTTCGTGGCAATAACTCGATAAACGAAATGTTGGTGTATCGAGCCGAGGAAATAAAGAATCTTTATTCTAATGCGCCAATATATTTGTGGGTTTAATAATATTTTATGTGGTATAATTTCGTAAAATGCAACCCGTTGACATAGTATTGTTTATTGTTTCAGCTGCAGCGTAGGTTTGGTTGAATGTATTGCTTTTGATATTGTGTTTTGTTACCACGATGAAATATATATATATACCATCTTTATACCAAAAAGATTCAGTGACCAGGTTAATAAGAACTTCGTTTCAATTTAACTATTTATTTACACTTTTATATAACCCAGAAGCGTATATATTAGATACACAGAAGAAGATTACACTATTTATTGGCAAATTAGTACTTGTTCCGAAGGACATCAAGTTTATCTATACTTGTAATCCTTCCCTAACAAACGAAAAAATTACATCACCGTATTGTATTAAATTACTCACTAGTACATCCCATAAAATTTTCCGAACATCCTCTGTATTGTACTGATCGCGTCCATTTTAGTCGTGAATACACATACAATATCGTTGTTTAACATGCTTCCCTGTATATCTTCACGTTGCACGCAATTTCAACCGATCGTATCGTCCTTCTACTTTATGAAATTTTTATTATTCAACGTGTCGGTTTGTTATAACCCCGGCAACTATGGCTGTGAGCGTTTCCACGTCCAACGATCTCGTTGTTTTTTTTTTTTGTTCTGTTCCCTACCCGTTATCGCCAGAAAAGGCGTACGGGGATCGACCGAGTTCGTGAACCGATCGAATTAATTCAACCGGATCGGGCGATTTCCGTTTAATGCGCGCGACCTCTCTGAAAAAGAAAAAAAAAATGGTAGAGGAAAAGAGGGTAACGCGAGAACGAACCGTCGTTAAATCGCTCGAGGCGAACCCGGTGAACCAGGTTTATCGTGAATATTTCTTCTTTTTTTTTTCTCCCCACGGACCTCTGACTCGCGTCATTACTAAATTAACGAGGCGAACTATTATCCGGAAAAACCCGACAGCAATATAATATTGCGGCGTAGCGACGTTTATTCCATTGAAACAAACTGTCTGCTCACCCCATCCCAACGCTTCATCCCTCTCTTTCGTCCTTTCCCCCTCTGTGAAATTGTTACGAGGATCTACAAACGTTATCGCTCGATACTTTTGTCCCTTTCAGTCTAGAAGTAGATTTTGATCGTGAACGACTATTGACGATATTGACGTCCCAGGAAACGTAGTAACGCTTCGCCTTGTATAGTGTAGTGTATTTATTAGTGTAATGGAGTGTAGTGTTTATTCTACAGGCGCAATGAAAGGTAATACATATTTTACTACTAGAGGAAAACACTGAAGTCGAACTCCCGATTTGTTTTTTTATTTCTGATTTTTTCGATGCTAACAATAAAAGATTTTTTCATTGGCTTCTCAAAAGCTAGCTTTCTCATAATTCATGCAAAATATTAGGGTGAAAGGCATTATCGAATTTAGGAAAACTTGTGAAGAATAATCATTCACCATTGTTCGATAACAATTGAATGAACATGACTGTATTGTTCCGTTATGTTATGCTGAAATAGTTATCCCATGTATTTTTATTTAGTCTAAATCATGTTGTTCGCATAATAAATCGGGGGTTCGACCGTTAGTGCACTTTTTCTATTTAACACTAAAATTGTATACCGATAATAAACGTACATCTATTTCTAACGGATCGATAAACATGACAAATTTTTGAAAATATATTAAATTATAAATTATCTAATTTCTTCGGTTATATATTGCGACGAACGTTATAAAAGATACGAGAGAATGCATTGTTCCGATATTTTAGTCATCGTTATAAGAGTATACTAACCAGTCATTTTGAGTGCCTCGTTAGTTCCAGTAACAAGGGTAATATACTCTTTCAATTAAATCTTTCATTATGCTGGTTAATATAATTTATATTCAAGCATTATTACAATAAAAGTTTACCCAACACCACATGAAACTGCAAAAAACAACCCAACGAACAGTAACAAGAAAAGAATTTCGAAAATCTTTCAGGAGTGATCGCTGGGTTTATAATCGTAGGAAATTTTAACGTACGATGATAAATCCAACGATGTCAATAATTCCGACGCCGATAATAACTCAACCGACAATCTCAGCCGAAGAAATTACTGCGATACTTCGTGCCGTGGGGATCCTCTCTATCCACCCCTGGGCTCTCAGTTTACTTTTTAATTAAAGTTCGCGTCGCTTATTAGTCTGCTGTGGGGGAGGTCGAGGCTCCGTGCGGAGGAGGGGTAGAGGATCAACAAGGAACCCGTTACTTAATACCCCGTTCAGGAAAGTAATTTACCGTTAATTATCATTTGCTCGTGCCGGCTTCCGAGGGTGTCGCCGATTTCGAGGGTTCGTCGCCTCTCGCTCTGGTCCTTGGCGATTTCCACCACCCCAAAAAGCCTCGCCCTGTTCGGCACCCTTTCCACCTGCTTCTTCTCCCGGCCATCCTGTGGATGCCGATTATACGCAGAGGGGGAAAAGAAATTAATGAGTCGAGGCACGGAAAGGTTGGCCAGCCCCGTGACAGCTTCTCCTCTACGTGGACGGCGATACTCTCCCTTCCCCCCTCATCGTTCTCGGGGCCAATCGTCGGGGCAATTTGTCGTGCGGCGGCCATTTCCGGTTTTCAGGGTGCGACACCCCTCTTCGCTCGGATACATATCTCTGTGGCAGCCGAGTAGAAGAATGGTGGTGGTTGCACCGCGCGATAAAATTCAAACGGTATCGCACACGACTCGCAGAAGGGTCTTGAGGTGTGCGTGGCTCGAGAGTACTAACTAACTTGACTTTAACCCCCACCCCACCCCAGCCCGTGGTTATTGTAACGTTTATATTTGATAGTAATTACGGTGTTTGCCAGATCGCACACATTCGCTGCGTTACTTTAATTAATTATTTTAATGGATCGCGTGTTAGGTAATGAGCTCCACGTCATCGGTCCCGTTCGATAGTATCGGCGGGAGGGGGGCGACGAGTTTTTGTTCTTTGGATGATTACGGAAATAAACCTTTTTCGGGGAATAATTTACAGTTTACACATGAAACTTTTTTTAGATAGTTTTAGTATAATGTTTTAAGAGATTGAAAAAATAGTTAATAGAAAAACATGGAGAAATTTTAACGTACGATTAATCGTCGAGACTGTACAGTACTGAATGTCGCTTAACTTCCAGGATCTCCCCTTTTGTCTCTTAAATAGCTGTTCCGGGGCTGGAAACATGTTTAACTTTACGACCACGCAATATCTTGACCGATAACACTATAATAGCGGAAGTGTCTGGAGGGTAAAAGGTATTGAGCCATCGAAGGTATTAGATTCAACGGGAAATATTGTTTCGGGATAGTATAATAAACCAACCGGTATCGAAAGGGTTAATACCAATATACATTCCTCGTCGCATTATTCTACACGAAGCTATTACCTTCAGTAACATCATCTGCGGTTGTAGATAGAATTAATTAACGTATCGAGTCATCGACGGCATTAGATTTACTAGGAAATATTGTTTCGGGATATGTAGCGTAATAACCCTATTGGTAGCGAAAGGGTTAACGTCAACGCACATTCCTCGTCGTATTATTCTAGATCAGGCTACCACCTCCAATAACATCATTTGCGGTTGTAGATAGAATTAAGGCCCCGCTTGGGAACGAGTGTAAAATTAGTGCGATAATCCTAAATCCGGACGTGTAGCACACGAGGGGGTGGAAATCTGCGACCGCAGGTGGACTAGCCGCTCTACCGAAAGTGGAGCGCGCTCACATGAGCTCGAATGGTAACTGCAAACGATATTAATCTTTCCGCGACTGCAAATGGAACAACGCCACATTATTTCTGAGATATATACATCGCGCATTTGTCCGGGATGCAACTTTTCAAAAATGGGACGATTTCGTGACACACCGTTGACCTTTGTTTGGTAAGCACTGGGTCGCTCGTGACCCGTTGAATAATATTACATAATATTTGTTACACATTTTTGCAAATACGATAACTTCTTTCTCGGTGATCCCACCAGCTACACATATTTACACACACAAATATATTTCCGTTTCGCTTAAATTGTCACGCGCCAACGCGACCTCACAGAACTAATAAAGACAGCAAACAAAGTAAAACTGTCATACAAAAGTTTGTTTAGGGACAGCGGTGCGACGGGGTGGGAGGGTGGGGGTGGCTTTATCGTGGTTCAGAATTGATCCAGCGTTCGCGCCCCCTCACGCGCGATTGTTTGTCCGCTCACTATCTCCGAGGGGGTTAATTACACACCGGCACTCTCGTCGATCGAACTTTTATCGATCTCCAAGCGTCTCTACTGGGCTCCTCGTGTTCGTCTTACCCCTCGTAGGAAACACCCTCGACCGTTCTTCGAAACGTGATAAAAAAGAGCAAGCTCGGGGGTGGGACAAGAGGGGGACATGGAGGCGGTTTCGCAAGAGTCATCGTCCATATAAAATAGAAAGTGAATCTCCTCCACCCCGTTTCCAGGCTCTCCCTCCCATGGGAGAAGAAGCCCCTTGAAAATCAAATGCATAGCGCGACGAGTTCTCGTATCCATTACCTCGTTCAGCCCCTAGGCCGCATCCGCAAACACGTGGCCCCTCTCGATACACACCCTTCGCGCACATTCTCTCTCTCTCTCTATCTTTCTCCCCCTGTTCGATGCGAATCCCCCTGCTGTCGGGGTCCGCCTCGAGGCAATCGCATTAAATCGAATGAGGGGTCGGAGTCATGTTTTCTTAATTCCATAGTGACGCCGGTTTCAAAAGCCGTGGGTCGACGGCATCGCCGCCGGCCGTGTACTTTCCGCGATCGAAATCGGCCGGAGCGCTCTCCGACTCGCGTGTTCGAATGAATTTTTAATCCCGACCTTATGCCTTATCGTTGCGTATCGACTTTATGGCTACCGCAAGGGAGTATGTGTACGGTGGATCGTCATTTTTCTGGCACCGTTCAATTTTTCTGTCCTTTTGCCACCGCCACTTTATACCCGTGGATCTTGTTAGATGGATCGTTCGATAATATCGTAAAAAGTTCTTGGTGGCGCTAGGGGAAAAATTGAGGCAGGCGAAGGACCTCCTACTATTTAGTTTTGGGAGCTAATGAAATTTATGCCACATTAACATTCGGTCTAATATTTATTTCAGTACTTGAAATAAATTTATTAAGTGGTAGAAAACTTTTCTTCTACGTCATTTTCTCCCCTAGTGGAAGCCGAGTTTGCTCGTGAGTGTAGTTAGTTCAAGTGTTAAATACCGATTTAACGGTCAGTGCGTAACTGGTTAACATTAAAACGAATCTCTATTTCCTCACGAAACGATCCCAGAATATTTAACGCCATCGTTTCCGCCGGAAACATTTTCCTCGAAGCCCACGTCGTTTACTCGTGAACCCAACGACAACACGTCCGTCCCACCCACAGTTCGCGACACGCTTCGCGAGCATTTAAAAGTCCCCATCTGCATAGGTCGCGACACGGAAACCCCGCGGTCTGAATCGGGCCTTTACACAAGCGTCTACGAAAGGAAGAGAGAGAGAGAGAGAGTAGGAACGTCGTATTATCTTGGAAATGGGGCCGAAGTTCATTATCCAGTCTCGGGCCGAGGCGCACCAAGCGATCCCTCCCGCGAAGTCGTCGTCGGCGGTGCCGGCCGGCTTGACAGTAATTAATAATCGTCGCGCGACGGAGTTGGTTTGCTGGTTGGCTGGCTGGCTGACTGTCGGTGTTCACGGAGGTTAAATTCCGGGTGGGTTGAGGGCGACGGGAATAGTAGTAGGTGGCGGTTGAGAGTCGCGCTAGTTGCACCAAGAGAGAGAGAGAGAGAGAGAGAGAGAGAGAGAGAGTAGGTTAGGGGTCGAGGGCTGCGGATGAAGGGGGTTCGGTGAAGAGGGGTTGGCCTGGGAGCTCGGGGATGAGCCTGATGAGGCTGTTGATACAATCACGCGGGCGCGGAGAGAGTGGGGTTGTGCTGTTCGGCGTAGCAACGAGAAACCGTAAGCGTGGGACACGGGTAGGGATGGCGGTGGCCTATTACCAACCCTTGCCAACATCCGGAAAGCCGACATTACCCTCGCTCCCACCCCCTCCTCCCTTCTCCCCTTTCCAGTCCAAGCCCGTCGAGCGCGGCGTTAACTGTGTGTATGTTCAACACGCGATCCCGTGTTAGCTCCCTTCCATCGTTCCCGACGGACTTACACGTACGGGATTGCCGCACACGTACACACAGTTACGTGGAACGTTGTGACACTCGCATATATACAGGGAAAATCTGTGTGAAGGCTGCACACGGTACACCCAACCAACCAGCCTCCTTCCCCTCCCACCCCTCCCCCCCCCCCCCCCCGGTTGCAGAACTCGAACATGCTGTCACAGAGGCGTCGAGCACCTGTTTCCTCGAAATTGACACGTTGCCATCCCACGGCCGACACGCCCACCATCGACGTCCACGTCAACCGAGTGAATCGCGATCATCCCCTGTCGGCGATCCATCCTCTGCTCGTCGTCGTCCTCGTTGTCCTGCTCGTTGTTGTTGTCGTCGACCTCGTCGTCATCCTCCTCCTACTCCGTCCTGTAGAACGCTGTCCGTCGGTTACACCCTTCCGTGGCCTCTCTGTCTCTCTCTCCCTGGTTTTGTGTTTTTTGGGGGCTGTCGAAAATGGTTGGGAGTCTTTTTTTTCTTTTGGTAATCCGTGTGTACGTTTTTTTGGGAGGGTTTCCTCCATTTTTGGTCCTTCCCGTGAGTATCGTTCTGGTACCGATGCAGCGTCGCTTTGCGGGGGTGTTGGGAGTTATCATCGTGGAGGGGATTGTTCGGTGAAGTCGAGACAAGATTTGAGAGACAGAGAACCGGGTTGCGTCTTTCGTGTGCTTTGTATGGTGTTCTAGAAATGCGATGGTATTGCCTCGTCGTTGCTACCATTTGTCAGAGACGTGGTGCGGAACCCAATCCTCTGGGAAGCTCCGAAACTGTCTCTAAACTTTGCAGCTTAGGTCTCCTTATTGGATCAATCGTTTTTCTCATCTTGTATGACGTTTAATCTGTTGTCCAATTACAGTGAAAATCAATCTTGAAACATGAAGAAAAAGTTTGAATTTACATAAAGGGCTGCCTGTTAACCCTTCAACAATGTTGTGCCAGTGCAACACTAATTTTAATTTAACTTTTGTCAGCGACGATTCGTAGTTTCATTGATAAGTAGTAGATCTCCACGTCTTCAATGAAGAAACTCAAGTATTCCCCCAAAAGTAAATAAAAAAGTTTCAAATTTTCAAATAACGATTTAAGGGTCGGGTCGTTAAAGGGTTAAAACCACTAATGGCCAAAAAAGTTTGAGTAAATCCTTTGTATCTTTCTAAATAGTTTTCTTACGGTTAATTAGCCCTTTCCGGTCGTATTTATCCCAAATACGTGCAATTTGGTGGTCGGGAACAGACACACGACCGCAAAGAGTTAGACCTACTAAAAAAATGTTCACATAACCTCCGTATTTCGCAAACGGGAGACAGTTTACGGTCCCACAAAGTCCCTCACCAGACCGAAATGGCCCCCTGTTAACTCTGGTCAACCTTGTTCCTCCATCCGCCGTTTTACGATCCGAGGAATCCTCTTGCGATGAAGGCGCGCGCGATCGTTAGCGACACAGGCGGCACAATGATAAGTTCACGGCTTATGCAAATGCCCGGTAATTACAAGCGATGAGTGCGGGCCCGCCCACCCGGTTATCGTTTCGCCGTTTAACCCGCCCGATTCCGCGTGCGCGACAAATGAATACGTAATAGGCGAGAGGCGGCTTCGCGGTAATTATCGCTGGTCCGTGGTCTCCTGTTTATCGCGGCGAACCGGGGAGCTTCTTCGAAAATGAATTTCAGGGGGCCAGGCGTGTGCACACACAGACACTGCCATTAATTCGACGCGATGGACCTACGGGACTTCTACGGGCGCAATTATGCAAATAGAATTGCTGGTTCGATTTATCGTTTTCTCGCGGAAACCTGGCCATGGTGTTTTTTTAAAAATAAATTCTCGTTAACACGGTGGCGCCCGTTGTCGCAGATCTGCGTCACGACTTGGGACGTGGGTTTTTGTTGTGCAGGTGCCATGTGGGTCGCATGTAGGATAGTCAATTTGAAAAAAACTGATATGCGGGATATCGCCAATTTAAATGCGGAATACGGATTTAAAAAGCGGGTCACTGAAAAAGCTTGCCTGACTATATATTTATCCATGATAACTGGGGATTGCGAATGGAGTATAATGTTGCATACAATATCTTGCATTGTTTGGCCTCTTTGGATCTAATAATTCATCAATCTCGAATCAAATAACATTCGTTCAAAAAATGGATGCAATTTAACTGAAGTACAATATTCAATTCATTAGGCAAAACAACGTAGGTCCACAAAATTTGGAAAATGGGGGTATTAATAATTTCCAAGATGCTTACTCCGCGGTATTAACAAGTCCGTCAAAGCGGAACAGAGTTTCAAGGTGCCATCGATACACCGATAATGTACCCGGCCACCGACTCGGGCCACGTTTCTCTTGTCCGCGACCCGTTGGTCGTTGGCGGAACGTAATGGAAGTTGGAAAAACAACCGGTCCCGCGGGGTAGGGGTAGGGGGAGGGGTTTAACGATCGTGTTGAGGTCACTCGATAAAAATAAAGCGTGTCGCGCCGCCAAGCTCTCTAAAATTAACGACGTGTGGACGTGGAATATGCCAACGGGCTATGAAACTTTTATGGGGGAGTAAACCTGGATATATTCGAGGCCCCTGACTCGAGAGCCCGTGGATTGCCCGGAAGGAGGATACGCCGGGAAAGGAGCAGTCGCGAATCCAACGACCATTACGAGACGTGTCCCGATGTCTTCTTCGCCGCCGCCACGCCACTCCCTTGCACGGTACATCGGCGATGTCGTTGGGGGCTCCTCTCGCAACTCCAAATAACACCTGAAGAATGGTGAGCACGTTGTGTTATTGAATGGGCGGTTTTGAAATCTCGCGAGGTCTTTGGACGTGTTTGCAGATCACTGTTTCTTAAGGAATTATTGCTGTTCGCTGTAAGTTTTTATATAACTAGTATATGAAATTTTTAATTTGCATAAACTTCTGCAGTCTACTGATGATGTAACTAACAAATAATAATAGTACCTTTTAAACAACATAGAAGAATCGATGTAACTTGTTTCACAATGAAGAAATTCGATTTTGGAACTGCAAGTCTACTAAATCTGTGTTAACAAGTAATCCACTATTTTCATAAAGGGAATATGAGAATGCCATTATTATTATAATAATAATCGGAAAATTAGTGGATAAAAATTATTTTTTCTTTCGACTAGGAGACCCTCAGGCACTGTCATATTATATCTAACCAGAAGATTACCAATCGTGACAGATCATGATGAGGCCGCGCAAACGAAGGGTCAGATTCAACAGGGGTGGCGTTATTTGTGCTCGTTCCCCCTTGCGGTCGCGGAACATATGTAGATACAGTTGTGTGCAGTCATACAGGTTCCCTCGCATGCTTTATCGAGGCCAACGATTGGCAGAGATACTGGTGAGAATTTAGATCTGCTCCGAACCGATTACGCAACGAGGTATAAGCGTATAAACATGGGGATATGCATACACGAAACGCAAATTTGTACTCAATCGATGTCACGAACAAACGATTTAGATCTTTGTACTTTACCATAATTTACTACCTTGACTAAAGAATTCGTTATAATAAACGATACGGTGTCGTAAAAATTACAGGAATGATGAAAGTAAGGGAATGAAGATGAACTTACAATTATTGTTAGAATTCATTTAATTATATTTATATAGAGAGTATCATTTAACTGGTGGTACAATCTGGCAGGGGGGAATTTTATGTAAAAAAAAATTCTTGTGTATCACCTTTTTTTCCGGCCGCTACAGGGGAAAGGTCCCTTAAACCGGAAACGAGTGGGACGCGATTGGGAGACGTGGTTTCTGGTCCCGGCGATCAGCGATAAATCAATCCCGTGGACCATAATCAACGTCGCGCGCTGGTCTGGGGTTTGCTTTAATCGTTGATACACGATTATCCCGACTCTGTGATTCACTCTCTCCCTCGATCCTCCCTTTTCGTGGTCTCTCCGTCTTTTATTTTATAGCTTCTCCGTCGCCTTTCATCGTTTCGTTGGTTGGTTTTTCGCGTCTACAACGGAGACGACCAGAATTTATCGGAGTGGCGAACGAAAGCGAGTAATATTCGGAACGCTCGTCGAAACGATCGTGAAAATTTTACAGCTCCACGTTTAATAGTTGGTAAAAATATGTATTTAAACACTTTATCCTCGGGGAACGATAGAATGTGGGTCGTATTTTATTAATCGTTCGAGATCTTTCGGATGGAAGTGTTTTCTATGACTCGATCGTTCTATCTGCTCTTGGCTTTCCTCGATCATCGTTTATGTATGTCGACACGGCGAGAATTTACATAATAATACTCGCGCGGGAATGATAACCGCGAGGGCCGCCACTGATTGAGAATTAACATAAATGTAACAATTATTGGTAACTAGGTGTAACGCGTTTGTATGTTCGACAGCGTGGCGTGACCCTGTGGATCTGTTGCTGGTTTGAAGGATTGTGTAACTCGAAACAGTGAATGGTGAGAGTCAATCTACCCTGAAAGACTTTAATCGAGGTTTTTAAAATGTATCGTGAAGTCAGTGATGTTAATTTCGCGATAATAAATCAAAATAGGTCAATTAACACTTTTGCTATCAAGCGTCACATATATGTGACACTTCCATTTATGAGTCAGCATAGTCTATTCGATAAAAGCAGAGTATGTTTTTCAATATTCACTTATATCTTACGGTATTCACTATGTTTATGTATATTTATGTATTTTTAATATCTAAGCGAGAATATCTATAGAATGGTGTGTGACGAACGTTTTTTGAAATCGTGTGACGGTAGCAAACGTGTTAATCTAAAGGAAGCCTTAGATCAGATCCACGCTATATAATAAAATACGTAACCAATTTCTTGTAACTTTATCGTACAAAATATTTATATCATTTGATACTAGATTATATCTGTTGTAAAACAATATTTTGTTATATAGCGTGGACTCGACTCTACACGAACAAATATCTGTCTCGCTATCATGTGCAATTTTATCACACACAAAAACATTAGAGTAACAATAATATTGATCGTAAAGCCCAATCCAACGTGATGTCGTTTTTTAAATTTTTTATCGCGACTCCACGCTATCCATGGAAATTAACTACCAAAAACGTATTACACCATTGAAACAAAAAATCAATCTGTCGAAGTTTATCGGCCAGTTCTCAATATCGGTCTTACAAAAGATAAAAAGGTCGTCACGGATCGGTTCCAGGGTTCACGGCCTCGACATTTGACGCGACCAGTAAAAGCTGGGTACATACAGTGAGGGTCAAAATTAAGTGTACACCTTACAAAGGTAAGATTCGTGTAATACTCATGTAGCATCCTACTACATAATATAAGATCATGATAATAATACTGTTAAAAAAAACAAAATACGATTCAACAGAAAACAAACTGCGAAATTTCTTTAAAGTCATTCGCTTTTTACATAAATAAAGTTGAAATTAACAATTGTTTTTCACTATTTCTAAATTAATACTTAGTGTAACCTCCATTTTTTAAAATGAAAATACAAAAGCAGATACGATGGACCAATAAAATTGTTGGTATTTCGAAAATATCTATGAAAATCAAGATGACTTTACAGAAATTTCGGCTAGTGTATAGTCACTTTTGGCACTCACTGTACACACGGATTTGCCGCGGGAGTGATTATGTAGCCGGATCGGCTGCGGTGCGCAGACTCGCGCGTCAGGCGAACCGGAAATGGAACATCATCGACGTTGCGGTTTCAGCCGGAAAGCGTTATCGACGTGTCACGATCTATAAACCCGTGGCACGGAGCGCCGAAAAACGGCACACGAGTCGGGGCACCAAGATGAAGATAAGATTTATCCCCCTTGGGAAAGGTCTCGCGCGACCAGACCGTGAGGCGATAACAGTGGCCGTAGATTACCATCGTGTAGAATAGTCGCGTGGGCGTCGTTCGAGCGGGATTTTTACGCCCTCCCTCCCCCTGTATTCCCAGCCAGTTGGCCGTCGAGGGACGATCGAGGGCGGCGAACAACTTTCGATATCGGCGTAACGAAGTGAAATAAATCGCGACTCGGCGAGCAATAAAAATCAAACGGAATAGTGGGTTCGATCGAGCCTGCCCCCCTCCCTCCATTCCACGAACCAGGGTCCCATGATTTATCGACGTGACGAAGACGAGTGTAGAAGAGAAAAAATTGGGGGTTAGGGAGGGAGAGTTGCTATCCACCCCCAAGAGCTGATGGGAAAGACGTCCGCTAGAGTTGAGGCTACAGGGGGAGGGGAGCGATCGAGAAAAGAGGATCACGACCCGCGGGCAGGGGGAGGTTCCTCGGAAGCGAAGAGAGAAGACAGGATCTGTGGGGGTGGGCGGTAGGGCAACGAATAAAGGGCGAGGCGTTCTGAAAACTTAATTACCTGTGTAGGCTCTACCAATTAATTTTCCCCGATTTTCCTACCCTCCGGCATCGTCGATCCACTAACGCAGCCCACCGCGCCCCCGTTCCCCTTAGCCTTTTTCCCTCTCGTTTATGCGCTCTCTTTTTCCTACCGACTCTCTATCTTTCTCTCTATCTCTCTCTCTCTTTCTCGTTTCCCCTCCGGTCTCTCCTGCCACTATATATTTTCTACACCAGCCCATCCCCCCGATTCCCCTACGGTTCGCTAAAGGCGGGACCTTTGTTCCTCATTTACTTTTTATCACGACGGCAGCAGGCAACCTCGGCCATTCCGCAATCCCCCACCATCTATCCCGCGCGTCTCGTCTACCCTCTTCCTCTCCTAAACCAACGTTCCCTGTCGTTTTTTTCTTTCTCACTTTCCTTCTTCTTCTTTTTTTTTTTCAGCTGTTTCGCCCTCTACGTCGGGGTCGCCCCTATCCTCCCCCGCCAGTCCTCCGGCTTTCTTTTGCTCCTTTTTAATCTCACACCACTTCGGCGCTACTCGCACACACCCCCGAGAGCACTCCGGGTGCCTTCTGATCTCGCCCCGACAAGCCTCCCGGGCACGGCACAACGTGCTCTTCTCCCTCGGAACCTGGAGCCGTACGCGCGCGTAATCGTGTGGACGCGCGATCCTCGGGCGTTTCTACACTCGTGGCGGGCGGCGAACACTGGTCGATTATTCGAAAAAGTAGGAGAAAAATCGGTATTACTTTTAAACTTCCTTTATTTTGGAATTATAGAATTGAATATACAGTAAATCACCGATGAGTGTTCGAAGGTTCCTCGGCACTGCACATAATCTAATGTGTTGTATCAATCGAGTTTTTCAAGGTTGATGCACCTTTTTTTAATACTATACTGTTGCCAGTAGAAGGAAGAATTCAACGACCTATATCATGATGGTACGAGAATGAAGATGCATTGACCTTGAAAGCTCAAGGACACCTTGATATCTCAAAGAAAATAAGATATAAACCATTCAAATTATGTCCATCCGATACGTCCCTTAAAATGCTACCTATAATTCATTAAAACGTGTTCTGATACAATCAATAGGTAACGAATTATTGTAGATAGTAATTCTTATTCACCCTGTATATAACTACGATAGAACTAACGACATCAAACGGTTCCAAAATGTTAAAATATATCATGTAATATACACAAAAGTAGAACAGAATATTTCTTCGATATTTAAATAATTTTAGAATGAAAGGGTTAACACCCTATATGTACGCGTGTGTCCGCGCGAACAGTGTATTCGTGTGCTATTTCCCTCTCTCTCTTCGGTTTCATCACCATTCCGCTTCGTGTGCTCCCCTTTCCCAGAGAGGCCGAGCTTTATTTTCGCCGAGATCTCTCCGGGGATTTCAGAGATCGCGAACGAACCCTCTCCTTCGGGAATATTACGAGATTGCGAGAGGACCGCCGCGTCGCGTGTTACGGCGACATCTTCTCTTTCTTCCCCTCCTCCCAGCTTGTTTCTGGCGCCCACACCCTCTTGTCTCGCCTCTCGATACTCCGTTTCCGCCCTCTTGACGGGGCAGGACGAAAAATAACAAGGACGGTCTCCCGTGTATTACGCCCGGCTGGATAGGATCGTTCGGCGCGCTACAAACGACAGGATATCGAATCGCGCTTATCGAAATTCCGGGGGGGATACACGGGACACCGATGGGAAACGTAGGGGATGGGGGTAGGAGGAAAAAGAACTCCTCGACGTCTGTTTTTCGATCCCGGGCTTTGATGGAGTTCGACGATTTTGTTTGCCCTTTTTATCTTCCTCCCTGGTTGGATGGAACCTCTGGTTCGTTTCGATGGATATGCAGTAATATTTAAGTTTGCTGCCTGTTTCGATTTTTATCGGTTGGTCTAAAAGGGTCTGTTACGCGGGTAATTTTTATCGAGTGTATATCTTATAATTATAAAACAATCTTGAACCGTTTTAATTCGTGTAGTCTGCATTAAAAATTCAATCGAATCAAGTGTGTTTTGTATCGCAGCGTATTGAGATGTAATATATGTTTACAAAGAGGAACACTATATTTGTGCACATGAAAGATTCGTTTATTGTTTCGGTCAGAACGTATGACTGAAAGCTTCAGATGGTTTTGTAGTTTTTAAACGTTGTGTGGAAAAACTATTGTAGCTTATTAGGTCGTCTTCCTTATTTTCACACCAATGTTTGATTCTTAATTATGTAGTTATTTCTAAATTTCTAAATTTTCGAAAGTTTTTCACGTTTATCCAGCGATCGAAGCAAATATGCGTTTATCGTCGGTAGTTCTAGTATTTAACGTAACTTATATCTTGCTAGTATGTCTGTCTACTACTTACCGATACTACTTATGAACATCGATGATGGCGCCATATTGTGTTTTCTATCGATCTGAGTGTTTTCTGTCAATTGTGCAAATAGAATACAGAAATAGCGGAACCAAATTCTTCTGGTTTCATAAAGTAATCGGCAATTTTAAACTGTTAATTCGGTAATGGTCACAGGCACTGTGGCATTACGGTAAAATATATTCTCCATGCCGTGTGTATATTACCTCTCGCGAAAGAGAAAGTGACACGTTCTGCTTGCTAGATCTGTCTGCCGCGGTATTTTATCTGAGGCCATTTATTACCCAGAAATATATGCATATCCCGTGGATACTGGAACACGTTTTAATATTCATCGGGGAGCTAATGTAAGTATATTACCGACATAATTTCCATTCTGTTTCTATCTAGTTCAGAATCGTGACACCAATAATCCGCAAGTTAACCGCATTATTTCATTTTCTCGAATAAATTTCTTTAATACCCAGCGCGAAATTTGTATCCACGTGATCGTTTTCGCGATGTTGATGATTTTTTCTCGATGTTTTCACTTCTTCGCGGATGTAACGTTGATAAACATCGAAATCAATTGTTACCGAACATTTTAAAATCACATACCATTGAAGAAGAATATCTTGCAATGTACTAAAAGAAAAATCGACTTCAATAATCAAAGTAAAAAGACTGTATTACATGTACGGGTTGTACGGAAATAAATTGTGATACAATTGTGATACAATTACATATACGCCAAAACGAATCTTTAAAGTCGCGCGACAGTATAACAATAAACATACTTAAGTCAATTTAGACAATATACGGGGAAAGGGCACATAAGCCTATGTGCCATTTTTCCATCAATGGTCTCAATCGTCATCGAACCAACTCACTTGATGTTTCAAATATTTGCGTGTGGATATCGATGGAAAGAAACATTAAATGAGTACAATCAACTAAAATATAGATTCGAAAAACGAAACCTTTTCATGATACTGTAAATTTGTGCGTACCAAAAAAAAAAATATTTTTCCCCCGGAAGCATTTTATTAAATTCTACTCTCGCTGCATGGACGCTCGATACCGCTGGGATAAGTTCTGAATTATTATAGACACGATCCTCCGGGCGGAAGTGATTAAATGAAGAGGAACGAAATCTGTGTGCTGTTCGCCGGCCACTGTTTCGATTTCGTCCGCTTCGAAACCGCGAAACATTTTCCGGCCATCGATTAAACAGATGATCCACTCGTTAATTACCGTCAAAATAATCCCCTCCCTTCCGTTATGATTAATTCCTTCCAACCCGAAACATGGACAAAGACCGTTCCCCGTGTCATTTCGGTTTTCATCCGGAACTTCTCCATTAGCCCGCAAATGAAGACGCTCGCGGGCCGATAACTGATTGCCTCGAGAGTGGAAATATGACATCCGATCGGCCCGAAAGAGCGACGCATTCGCAAATGATCGTTACGAAAATCAGTTATCGTATTACCTTGTTATCACCTTAATTGTAACCACATGCTGTACAGTAGCCTGATTCACGAACCTCCCATTCTTTTCTACCATCCGTACTTTTCACACGTCCGAAAGTTGCATCACGAAAAACATTACAACGTATAGACCCGAACGTAAAGTCCTCTTTGGAAAGAAGACAAGAACAAATCTGTCACAAAATCTTCCCATGAATCGCGGTGTAATTTAATCGCCAACGTATCAGAGCTCCACGAGGGTAGGGTCACGAAAGGATTCGTCAGACGTAACGAGGACCGGGGGGGATTCATTGCGAGGGATCGCGTGTTATTCGGATTCCCATCGTGGCCACCCCTGGACCCTTCCGCGGCACGTAACGCCCCTTCCCCTTTCCACTGTAAATATCAAATGATAATCGCTAATTCGATCAAAGCTAGCTCGGTGTGTCGCGGTAGTGGGTTACGGGAGTCTCTGTCGAACCCTGGTGGAGGGGTTGGGAATCGTCGCGAGGGGTTCGAAGGAGGTTAAATACGAAAACAAGCGTGTCCCAGGCACCAAGGGTGTGCGCTCGACGGCACAGGATCGCTAATACCGGGTTCGGTGTCACCCGACGCGGGTGCTCTCGATCGGCGTAGTGTCGAGGGGGTGGGTGGGTTCTGTATCGGTGTCTGTTTCGGTGATGGTGGGCGACGATGCAGTCAGCGAACCTGCGAGGTGGATGGTGTGTGGTCGCGCGTCGTATTTAGCCCCGCTGTATCCCCTCCTGGCCTGTCTTGCTCGTTCGTAGCCTGCTGAAACTTTCAGTAATTACTGTAATTAGTCCAATTAACAGACTCGCTTGGGCTGAGACCCTCCCCCTGGTTCTCTTTGACCCCACCTCTTTCCTCGTATCTTCTCCGACCTATTCCACCACACAGAGCCGCGAGGAACGACACATACACACAGACATACCAACAACTCCCCAGAGCCAAGCCTGGATTCGCTGTGTTTGCCCGACGATGCGGCTTTCGAGGAAACCGCTCCACGTTACCGCGATACACTCACTCTCTCCCCTCCCCCACCCTCCTTCCCTCGTCATCCAACTCTATCCCCTTGCCCACCCCCATCCCCCGTCTAGGTCTGTACGGTCTCGCTTTTCGCGTTTCACCGCGGAGCATGTGTACGGTACTGGAGTTCCGCGTGTTACAGAGGCGCTCGCACGGATACACGCGTGTCCCTGCGTGTACCCGGTTCTCGCCCGACTTTGATTGTACAGAGAGTAACGCGGCGACGCGCGAGAGGGTGGTATAAACTCGCGCCGCCACTCGTAATCCGACCAGTGACTGTCAGCCGGCGACTGTGGGTACACACGGGGTAGGCGTACGAGCGCGCTGTGTGCCACCTTTGTGTGTTTCCGTGAAAGCGAACGGTAAGTGATACCCGCGGTTTTGAGCGGTTGATGCCGCGATATGATTACGAATAGTTTCGGAATTAAACGCTCTAACGACAAGTTTTTGCCATGCGGTTTGAGACACTTGGACGTGGTTTTTTTAAACGGTTGGTTAATGTTTGTGAAATAGGTATTTGTAGGTTTTAGAGGGTCGGAGGAATTCGATTGAAACGATCGAAGATCGAGAAGCTCAAAGACTTATAGACCCAGAGTCTTAAGTACAACAAGCTACGAACTCCAAAACCCAAGGATCCACAGTGCCCAAAGGCTCAAGTCTAAGGACCCATGGTACCTAAACAGCCACGTCTAAGGACTCATGGGACCCAAAGATACAAATCTAAGGATCTACGAACCTAAGAACCCTATCCAAAAAACCACTGGTTTCGAATAACCATTACACATGTATGGTCTTCTGGTTTGAATCCTCGAGTTCGAAGGTTTTCAGATTTGGGTCCTTATGTCCTGAGGTCCTTAGGACCGAGGATCCTCAGGTTTCGCTCTCTAGGATCTAGAAGCTTCTGTCATGAGTCTCTAGATCCCCATTTGATTTATCACGGACCTCTCGATTTTCGATTAATCTGAATTGAATTTCTTGACCATAGAATTTCTATAGTTCCATTTCTATATTTCTCTATTCGATTATTGATGTCACGACGTAAAGGTTTACAGCGTGACAATTTTCGCGAATGCAACAGGGAGAAGGGATCGCGAATAGACCGAACGGATTAATTGGCTGTGGTTAATTTTGCAAGTGGCCGTCTCGATATTTACAATTTCAATAAAGTTCGTAATCCCGTCTCGTTGCGAGGCGACGGACCGTGCCGCGGCGCAGCGCAGATTATCGCGTAGGCGCTTATTGAAATTTAATATCGGTCGGTCTGGCGATGAAATCGATCGCGGTAACGCGATAGTTTGCCGCGAAATTGCAAAATCGCGGGAACGCCCCCCGGGGCGCGGCGACCAGCTGAAAAACGGAATGTCCGGGCGGACCGATGCTAACCGGATGCAGTAAAACGTTAATGCGAAAAGCGACACAGGGACCGTTGTAAAACCCGAAAATCGTTATACGTAGCACGCGACCGGGATAAAGAGATTTTGCGTGCACGTACATTTGTTTCAACAGTTTCGAACGCTTTCTCAACTGATAACTGGGCTGTAACTTGCAGTCTTTTTATTTTTTTATTTAACGCTAAAACTACCAAGCAAGTCAAAATGACTAGTCAATAGATTCTTACAACGACGATTAAAATTATATGACAATATATTTTCTCAGATCTTCTGCACCTTTTATTATGATATAAAAGTGAAGACATTAGTCAATTTCACAATTTCTAAAATTTAAAAAATTTTTCACGTTTATCCTCCGATCGAATCAAACATGCGTTTATCGTCGGTAGTTTTAGTGTTAATTTTGTGTATTATTAAATTGTAATTTTGAATTCAGATTCGGCAATCATATCTAAGATTTAAAATCTGAGGCTATTGCGAAGACAAACGAAGATGACAATTTCTTTGAAAATATAGTTTTGCTATAAGTTTTGTCCCTCAAAACAAGGCGCTTGGTTGACAGTGGAAATAAAAGAAATATAAAGAAATGTATGATATTTGCTATTTACTAACTAAACAACATAAAAAATACACGAACTACTCAAAATGTTCAGCCTTTGTTCGCAAATGTCTACCACTTTTTGTGGTAACGAGGACCGTTAGCTGAATGTCGCGTAGACTTTTCGAAAGTTACGATAAGAGAAAAAATAACGTCGAACAGTGACAGAAAAATGTTCGTACGCGATTACACAATCGTCGTGTATCATTCGAACGAAAATACCTACCGTATCTATAAAACGGTAACCGCTTCGTGCAACTTTTCGGTACCGAAATACCATGGAAAGCACAACATAGACGGGTCGGATTCAAAAATTCCGGGAGCAAACGATGGGCATTCGTGATCCTCTTTGAAACTGTCATCGCGGCCTGTTTTCGAATCACCGCGTCGGTGAGCCGGCGGATCGATTCGCGCCGCTCAGGCTATAGCGATAACGCAATAAATATGTAACGCCGCGTGCGCGCTGGTGTAATAGTATTATCACTGTAAATAACGCAATTGCATACAGACCCCCTTCACTTACCCCCTCCCACCCCCCTCCCTTTCCCTCACGTCGGCCCCATTGTTAATTAAATTGTTCGCATTGAAATGCAGAATACGCTGCAAACAGTTATTACCTCGGAAGTCTTTGACGGTCTCGCCCGATTTAATTACGTAAGTGATAATGCAATTATCTAACAATTTTAGCGATACACGGCTACGCCAATTACGATCCCGTATATGTTTGCGGGTAATTACGATCGCTAAATCCAAGCAACGCCCGCTGCCACGGGCAAACAGATATTTTCCGCGAAATTCTTCAACGATTATCGGGCCCGTCTACGAACTCCCGTCAATTTTCAACCCACCCTTCTGTCGAATTTCAGACGATCGGACACAAAGTGGTTTCTAATATTCTTAGGTGTTATCGAAATATTTCCGTGATTCGAAGATATTTGATCGCAAAGTTCCGGGTAGTAAAAAATTAACAGTAAGAATAAATCCGTTAACACTAGAACTACTAAACACGTCAAATTAACGGATTACAGATTTACGATTTTACGATTAATGAAATTATAATGGTTCTTCTGACGGAATTTATGTTGGCTTTTAATTTACTACAGATTTCATTTTACGATATATTATGCTAGATTGTTTTATGCATATATTCTGTGTATTATTGTATTACACAATTCAATTTGGTATACATTCAATGCTGGTAGTTCTAGTGTTTTACAACACAAAAGATCGGATAATAGAGGTTCGACCGTGCAGATTTTAATCTGTAAAAAGTTCAAGCCGAATTTCACTGTCCCCCGAGAACTCAATTCCCGTCTCAACACCACCCCCTGGGGGTCCTGGAGTCTCATTCTTCATAACCCCGCGCCGCCTGGAAGTCACCCCTGAAAAGAAACTCAGCGGAGAGGCGAGCCGGGAGAGCAAAGAACGCGAAGGAAAAATTATTCCACGGGAAAACGAGCGCGCGAAGTGCCAAATTAACGGCAACTATTTGTCAGGCGGCGGCGTCCCGTTAAAAAATTCACCCTCCCCGACCCCGTTACCTCATCCCCGATTATTTCTCCGGAGCCACCGCGTAGAGGTAGCGCTCGCGCGAGGCATTGTGCGCCCCGCGGAAACAGAGAAAGGGAGAAAAGGGATGGCGTTTCGCTCGGAGGGAGGGTTGGGAGGGTGGTGGTGGTGGTGGCAGGAGGGTGAATCGGGCTCGTCGACGCGGCAGCGAGGGGCGTAGAAGAAGAACGAGGTGGGAAGAGAGAGTAGGAGGAGGTGGAGGTCTGTAGAAGTGGATGAGGTCGCGTTGCCATTAACACCTCCGCCGGTGGCGCAGTGTACTTCAAACAAATTAAGTGCGGCCGTAATTGCGTTACGGCCGCGACGCCGAGGAGTCTCTCTTTCGAGACACGGCAACCCACCCCCCTCATTCCACTGCCGCTGCCACCCACCCCCTCGATATGACGCCGGTGATAAACAAGGCTGTATGCCCTGCTCGAGAAAGGGAGGGCGACCCCGCCACCAAGGATGAAAGGTTGCATCAAGGTGGAATTTGCTGCGCGCGGCGGCGGGTGCAAACCTTTGAATGTTGAAACGGCTAAGCCCCGACTATTTCCGTCGAGCGAACAGCCATCGTCGTTTTCCCTCTTCACCGCCAACCCCCGCAAACCCCTGCACACCCTACCTACGCCCTTTTCAACAAATTCACTTATTCCGTGGCGGTACTTTGTTGTTTACTCGCGCTCCGCGAACCCGAACCGCGGGAATAGTTTTTATTTTGGTATACGAAGGAGCAGACAGAGAGAGGGATAGAGGTGGTATCTTTAGCAGTATGAACTTTGGATATTCGCGACGAGATTCGCGTGTGCTCGATTCCGGTTCGCGGAATTCCATTCTTTTGTACCGCGTGTCGCTTTCACTCGGTTTCATTATTCGCGCAAGGGAGATAGGTCGCCCGCCGGATTTAATAATCGGACGGTTTAATTTGAATTTAGAACGGGAAGAGTTCGAAGGCTTAAGTGGCCGCGCGAACGACGACGCCGCGCTCGCCGTCCCCTTTCGTTCGTTGAATCGCTAATTCGACGATTTTAATTTGAATTTCGGAATTAAAAAAATTTCCCGGGGACCGACCGGAGAGAGAGACACACTCTTTGCCCGGGCGTGCGTTTAATTTCAATTCTTTGAAGGCGGATATTCCCCTACCGTGGTGTGCTCTCTACGGGAATTTTTCTTCTTCTTCGCGAATATCTCGTGGATTTTTCTGTCTCGTTAAGCCTGAATTCCGACGGAACCCGAGCGATTTTAATGAATTATTCCACGAAAGTCTGGCATCTCATCGAGTCGGGGCGTTTTTTGGTACGCTCGTGAACCGGAAATGTAGAGATTCAGGGACATCGAAATAACAGAATACGTACACGCTCGAATCTTCGGGGATCGCTAAAAAGTACATTGGACCACGAGGTTTCGAGCTAAAAATGTTGCTCATTTCGATTCCATCCTTGAAGTTTCCGTTTCGAACACCGGGACAGTGATCGCGACGTGTTTTGATTTTGCTGGGAATCTTTCTGCACTTGTCTTTTTCTCACGAGGAGATGGTTCGAGATGATAGTTTGGGATTTTTTTCCCGTAGCGGATTTCTCGGCGTAAAACGTAGAGCACGAGCGTGCACAGCCACCCTTAATATCGGCGGTGGCCGAATCCAGGATCCGGGCGTAAAATACACGTTCGCTCCAATTCCGCGCGCGTGAATTCGCGATGGCAGCTCATTTCGAATTCACCGAATACGCAAAGGGGGCCATTCTTGGGAGGGGGGTGGGGGGTGGAAGCGAAAGAAAGGTCGGATAGGCTGGAGATGACGACCGTAGGATGAGGCAGAGGAGGAAAAGAAAGAGGGCGAGACATAAGGATCCAAGAAGGGTGGAGGGAGGGGATAGGTATAAGAAGAAATCCGCGAGGCTCGCTCGTATATTTTAATCAGGGCCCGCTGGCTCCACCATCCTCCCGGCTTCCCTCTTTTCTTTATCTCCGTCTCATCTGGCTCCCCTCCCCCCTCTTTCACCCTAGTGCTCCCACCGCTTCCCTTTGTCGAATTGCTCCGCCCGTGGAGAGACTTATAAAAAGGGAAGACAGATAGATAGAAAGAGAGAGAACGGTGGTAGCGTGGAAGAAAAAACGCAGGCTCACCGGCCGGATGAAAAGAGCTGAATAACTCCGGGATAAAAGCCGAATAAATCTTTTTATTATGCCCCGTACCCGTGTCTGTTCGAGCCTAACCCAACCATCTCGCCCCGAGGCTCGTTCACACGTCTCTCTCCCTCTCTGTCTTTCTCTCCTCTCTTCCCTCTTTTCTTTCCGTCTCTCCCCCGACTTCTTTTTTTCCGCTATCTTGCTCCTTTCATGCCCCACGTTCAACGCGGGGATCGTTCTCGCTTCTACCGTTCCTTCTGAATCGGTCGCGATACACACGAATCTCGCGTGCACACACGGTTCCCCGCCATGATGGTTCTTCTCTCGGCGTCGTCGCGATGAATTCGTCTAACGAGGGCCACGTTGTTAGGGGGCAAAACCATCCCCCACAGGTTGCCTCGTTTTTTCTTTTTTTTTTCTGAGCATTTATTTTTGGTCTGGAAATAATGCAAGGGGTATCGGTTTGATGCGCACATTGTCGGAAATTGAAAGGGTGTCCCCTGAGATTCTTGTATGGTTCGTGATTTCATTTGTCTGGGGCAGAATTGGGGTGGAATCTTGGCTGCAAGATGGTCCACAAATTCATTGTACTAGGTCGTAACGTACGAAATGTTCGTTTGAAGATTTACGATTCTTAAATTAAATAATACACTGCTTGGCATAACTGTAAAACAGTCCCAGACCATCCGTCTTCCGAGGGTTAAAAGAATCTATGGTAAAGTGAAAAAATTCCAAAAGTGGATTCCTAGTGACACGGAAAATAAATGGACATTTCATATGTTACGATCTAATAGAATCAGCAGAGAATTGATTTTGCACTTTGAATCGATTCGTGTGTGTGTACGAAAGAATGTTTTTCATAGAACGTTCCATTGCCAAATGTGTGGTAGATCAGAGGGCAGTGGCCTATTTCTATGCTGGAACGAGCAAACGCGTATTGTATAAGCGTGCGCGGATCATTATGAGACTTATACATTCTCACTAATGTTTGCCGGTTTATTCGATATATGTATGTGTATCGGCTCGCACGATAAATCGTAAATCGTATTTAGGTAATACGAATATCTGCGATGACATGGACATCCGCCAATTCGGATATTTGCCGATACGCGGCTAACCATATTATGAATATCCAGCGGCGTTAATATTCGGATAGTCGCGTGGTGTGTCGGCTCTCGCCGAGCCGCGCCTACACGATGATATTTAGATAGCCCTCTTCTATATGAAATGCTTATACACTTTCGATCGGGCTATCCCTTTCATCGTGCACGCATTGTATTCCTACTAGGTGAAAATATAAATTATTACGGATTAATTTACCGGCTACTAAAGAATGTTACAAATTAAATCGAGAGTAGAGCACAGGGAAATGTATACGTTGAATTGCTTCTGTCTTGCTTTATGCACAGACTGTCATGACAATTCAATGGACGTTTGTTAACATGCTTCGTGCTTTTAACAAAAGCTTTCTTCATAACATTGCAAATATACATTTTCCGATATTACACGGGCTGAACATTTATTAGGTAAACAGACTGTGCATACAATACTGCGAACATTCAACATTTAAAAAGGATAAATATTTCACGATATTGTAACTAAAATGCCCATTTACAATATCGTAACTAATATGTTCGTTTCCAATTCTGTAACTAAAATGCCGAAATAAAAGCGAGATCGGTGAAGATACACATTTGTTAAACATTTTTAATCGGTATTATACGCATCGCAGTTAGTCAAATACGCTGCGTTTTATTTTTATATAATTCCATGTCTCTCTTGTTTTTGGAAAATATGCAGACAGTAACAGAAAGACCGTTTGTTAAAGTATAAACGGTGATTCGAAAATGTCGTCAGAGATTGGAAAGCGTATTTTGAATCACTTTTCCTTGAATCACTTCGTCATCAAAAATTGTCAATCATTTTCTAATTTTAGATTCATAAGTTTTTCACTGTATCTTACAGGGATATTGGTTGTTCCGTTCCGATCATTGAAACAATATTTTCGTCGTCTGTGGTAATGTTCTGATGGGTATTCCGAGACTGGATCGTAGAAGTTTAAAAGTGCATAGCGGCGACGGGGCACGGAAGAAATAACCTGGAAGGAAATTCAATCGGCAGCTCCCCGAGAAAGCTCGAGGAAGAAACTTTCGCGAACGGAAGTGACACGAAAATGCCGGCGGACATATGGAAACGCGATTGCGGGTTTGAAGGGGGGAGGGACATAAAATCGTACTCCCCGATAATAACAATTTCGTCGTGCCGGTATTTTATCGGTAGATCGAGAGCGTTTCAACGTATAAAACGTGCGCGTCGAAAGTGTGCGTGTTGTTCTTTTTTTTCTGAGTGAATCACTTTTTAAATCCAATGCCGTTCGAATCAATTTGTTTTTCAATCGAATCGTTAAAAGAGAGCGAATAATGCGACCGGCGAAAATAATTTTCCGTTTAATTAAGAGCGGGCGCAAAAACACGCTCTTGTTTTTCGTTCCGAGTGAAATCAACGGGGGATTAAAAAAAAAAAGAAATTACCACGCAAACGGGCGTGCTTTGAAATTCGTTTTACTTTTATGCTGAATGTTCCGTGGATGTAACTACGAAGAAAGTTTATTTTACTACCACATTTGACCTTGGATGACCTTCAATGATATCTCGCTGTCATCTCAACACCGGCTATCGCATCCTGTAAATAACTGTAACTGACTTCATTAAGTCATAATAAAAATGCCTGGGTAGGTACTTTGTTTATTACAAAAAAAGGCACTTAACATACGGTTGACATTAGTAAAAGTACTAAATTGCTCTTCTCTCGAAACAAATTTTTTGCAAATACGTCAATCAGCCCTAGCAGGAACAGGTCGCACAGAAAAAAATAATAATTCGACTTCGTTTGGTTAAAATTTCTCGTTATTACATTCAGAAACAATCCATTTGTAACCGTTTCATTGACACACGGCCGTTACCTGTGCGAGAAGGTTAAAACGCACGGCCGTCGGTTGGTTAACTTCGGGACACACTGTATGTGTGTCTGTACAACCAGTCACGCCGAAACGATAATTTCACGAAATTTTAACGACACAAATTGCTCGGTAACGAGTACGATGCGACACGATGAAACGAGAGAAGTCATTATGAGCGAAGCGTGGAGACCACGACGCGGTGAAATTATTTTCAGATCGACCGACCGATTTCCCCCCTCGTAACACGGTGGGTACAGGCGACACGAAATTAAAGCGCGGGGACGGAAACTTCCGAATTCCGAGCGAACCTTGGCCCCCGCCGATCGTTTTAATTCCATTATCCCCGAGCGGCGTTTCGTGTCTCGTACTTCCCTGCCTCGTCCGTTGGGAGAGGGTTGCCCGCGCCGCCGCCACTGAACATGGAGACCGCGATACCCCCGATAGGGGGGTTACTAATAATCGTACGATGTACGCGCGGCACGTTTCATTTAGCAAATTGCCAATAAATGGCGATGGCCATCGCGTCGGGCTCACCCCATAAACGCGATTCTACCCTATCTTTCTTCCCCGTCACCCCTCTATTTCACCCTAAATGGTCCTGTCGCCGTTCCTTTCTCCATCCCTTTTTATCTTCTCGAGGTCCCCTCCCCCTCCATCTTCACAGTTTTCCCATCTTATCCGTCTCTTTCCCCTATTTGTACCCTTTTTCACCACCGTTATCGCTTATAGAGCTTCCTGCTTTACTCCTCGCACGACCTACGCCCCATAAACGCGTCTCGCTCGGTCACCCCATCCCCCCATCACGGTTCGTTCACTGGCGTCAACTCTCGACGAATTAAGTTCCAAGAGGAGAGAGAAAGAGAGAGGAGTTTCGTCGAGGGTTTATGGGGTTAGGTTACCGTAGCCGATTTCAACCCCTGCTACAGAGATTGGTATCTACACCTACGGTGGCGAAACCCTCGGTAACACCCCTCTCGACTGCGCCATTGTACGATACCATATGCGTGTGTCTGGTTCTCGAGCGTGTCGGGTAACAGAGTGCACGAGCCTAAGCTTTCGATGTGTGTGTGTGTGTGCGTGCGTGCGCTATGCGTGCCACGCTATCGTCAAACCCAAAGCCATAAACGTAAACAAGGGTTGTTAGGTCTCTGCCTCCGGGCGAGAGGCGGCACTTACAATCGGGACTAAATATTTTGCACCCTTCGACAAGTACGAGTCGCGACGACTGGGGTCGATCCGGGGGTCGCAAATTGATTTCGCGTTACGGCCCTGCCCTCGATGCGGCGGGACAGAGACCGCGCACCTACAGACGCCATTTTTCTTGTCCGGTGGTACGTGACAAACGTTTATTCCGGTTTCGCGGGATACGAAATTGTTTTATCCCTCGATTACGACACTTCCCTGTGAATTACGTTATTGCAAAACTTTCGGAAAATTTATCACTCACAGAAAACCCTCTGTAACTTAAGAATTGTTACACAGACCAAAGGGAAAATGTAGTAGCCAATGAGAAATTAAGGGGTTAATTTTTTAAAAGGATGAACTTATTACTTAACCTCTTCGGATTATGGGGGCTGCAGCGGCCCTCTCCGAATCTTTAAACTAACCGCGCTTTAATGCGTTCTGACAAAATTACATAAAAATTTATGTATTGCTCTACTATTTCATCAAGTTTTCAAACGTTGCAAAGCAAATTCCTCTCACTTACCAATTCCAAAAAATAACAATTCTAGAAAATCAAATCTAAATCAAATTCTAAAATTCAATCTTCCCCCTTCCTACATTCAATATTACTTTATTTCATCAGCAAATTATTAACCCCAGATGTCAAATTGATTACAGAACACCGAGATACAAGCAGAAAAAAAAAAAGAAGCGTGCACCTGCCGTGCCAGAATCGAAGAGGACCCGCCTCGTCGTTTCGAGTCACGTGAGCGTAATTAGGGATCGTTTTGTACGGTCCGTTTCGTTCAGTTGCACAAAATAAAACGCGTCCGCGTTGATTATCGCGATACGTATCTTCGGAACAGGCGCGGCGAGTAGGATCCGCGATCGCCACGAGATTAATCTTCCGGATCCAGGGAAGGGAAAGGGGATGTGGAGGGGGATGAAACGTAACAGCGCCCGGTACAAATCGCGCCTCTCTTAATATTAAAGCGGTATTGATCGTCGACAATTAATTACCTCGTCGAGGCCGGCAGTGAATCGTAATGGCGCAATCTGATACTGCGCCGCGGGTTCCGTTCGACCCGTTTGTCCGGTCAAAGGGAGAGAGAGAGAGAGAGAGAGAGAGAGAGAGAGAAAGAGAGAGAGAAAAAAAAGCTGTTGATTTACCGTGTCGGTTAAACCAACCAAATTACTTTGTACAATCAACACCGCCGTCGTATACCGTTGGTGTAAAGCAAATTAGCTACCCCCACCCCCTCCCCATCCTCACAACCGTCCACTCCCCCGAATATTGACATTTTTATCGGAATGGCGTAGCTGTTGATTTCGGCCGTGCGTTCATTGCATTCGGCTCACCCCCGAGTGTCGCATCGTCCACCAATGTTTCACTGCCAACCCCCACCGGTACTTGGTTGGAGAACAAACACCGACATGATTTTAAAACTGGCGGAAATATCGTTTGACAGGCAGATGAACCCTCGAATGTGTATTACTGTTGGTTACGTGGGCACAGCAGGGTTGATGTTCGATTTCTTCGATCGTTGGTTGCCAGCTTTAGGTGCATTGTTCGAAGCAAGTAGAAAGTTTATTCTTGCGAGGAGTAAAAAATCATTATTGAGTACTTACTCTGTAGAGAAGCCGTCGACCGTGGAAATTCGATTGGAAGAATTGTTATTATCTTATGGACGATGTTCGTAAGCCTGGAACTCCTCGAGAAATGATTATCTTGCTGTAGTATACGTTTTTCTTATTGATTACATTATTTTTTACTTTTATACAAGACTTCAGTTTCTTTAGTTCAATGTTTCTTGGTCTTGTGTTTCTCAGAATATTTATAAATAAATATTGTTTTTGTATACGTCCAGGCATAGTTTTCCTTAGAGTTTTAGGCTTTCAAAAAGAAATCTGAACAAATTCTGGGGTATCTATCGAAGTTTCTACTGCATTGTATAATTGTTCGTTAAGCCAGAAAGGAAGTTCGGAACTGTGATCTAGTTTAAAGTAACTGTTTCAGTTTTTATGTTAGTCATTTCACAATCGTATGATAAAAATGAAAGTGTTAGTTGGTGTTTCATATCAGTGTGAGACGTATCGAAATGTCTTATTAGACTTATTCTGCTCGTTATTAATTCAGTGCCAGACATTTTTTCCGGTAGAATTCCACCCCCACCCCCTCCGATTTGTGCCGTCAGCCACGCCTGACAGGCACAAGCATTTTCCACCGTAATTATGTTCAATTACAGATAATGTTAACGGAGGCGCGCGGCCGTTTTCGTTAAACACAGCCAGGCCCGGGTATGTTCCGCGGCTTAACGACCGACCGACACGCATGATGAATTGTTAACGAAAACCAACAACAGATAACAATGTACCTACTGCAATAACCTCCCTTAAATTACACCCTCGTATATCTAACATCAGCTACCCTCCTTACTTCTCGCAAAATTATAAATACTATGAACTTTCCTTGCGTCGTAATCCCTACCCTTTTATTATCGATTCATTAATATCCTTTTACAAGATCATTAATTACCTCGAAGAATATTCAAGATAGTCACTTTAACATTAACAATTCCTCTTACGATATACAGTAAATCATCGATGAGTGTTCGAAGGCTCCTCGGCACTGGCTGTGAATATTGAAAATATCTCGTTAAAAAAGCCTCAAAGAATTTTGTCGCTGAGGAAAAAATGGTTTCAAATCACCCCAGGAATCACCCACTTCAAGGACTTACAACTATTTTGGGACACCCTGTATACACATATTCGACGTAAGCACCCTTTCTCCGTAGATCAAACAACCAACCCAAAACGAACAGGTACCACAAGAACGGTTTCACGAAATCGAACAGACGAGAAATCGAGAGACGCACACATGGTGGTTCGAAGTTGCTCCAGGAATGGAGATCAGGCAACCGCATACACCGCGGCCCTCCTACCCCGAACAAGAGGGGCTGGGGTTGAAAACAAATAGGAGAGCAGGGACGAAAAGTTTTCGGCCCTGTCAAAACTGCGGTTCGTCGCGGTTAGAGGCGGTCCTCGATACCGTTAACCGACAGGGGTGGATTAACAACTGGCGTACGAATTCACCCCCCTGTCAGGTGGTAGGGAGGGGGTGGTGATTAATGGAAAGCGATCGTGAAATTGTAATTAACGAAAATTCAGCGTACGCCGAACGGTAAATAGAACGGAGCCGCGATTATTGGAGGCAATTAGGGATGCATCGACGCGTGTACAACTTTTATGCGTCTCGTCGTTCGTCGGAAATATTGCACGTCGCGTATTTGACGGGGAAGGGTGGTTGCACCCGTTAATGGAGACGAAACGAGCGGTCCCCTAGCTGTTTCCACACGACGAACAACTTTCCACCCTCTCCGTTCTCCTCTCCCGGCTGGCTTCTGGCTCTCCGATGTAAATTATAAAACCACGACGAATGATTTATGCGCGACCGTTCGGGCACAATTAAATAATGCGTGTTTATTACGCGCATAATTAAAAGTTCGGAATACCGTGCGACGACGAACGGGAACGATTTTCACGACACGATGGCGCGATGGTGATCGTCGTGTGCGCGCGAGGTGGACGTCTGGTATCGAAGCGTTTCCATGAAAAATTCACAACCCTGTACGGGAGTGCATAGACGGGTAAATATTTGATCTGAGGACTCGACGGAAGATAAAGGTCGAGTAATTTTGATATATTATCGCCTGAATGTTGCAACACGCACGTCGTAAAATATATCATCTGATAATTTCCACGAGCAGCGGGGAAATATCGTCGGGGTATTCCTCTTTGGTGTCCCTTTCATTACAGTTTGCAATTCGTCCGAGTTCGCGAGGTCGCGACGAGATGATTGACAGTGGAACGTTTGGCAAATCAGCCTTTATGCCATCAGACCTGGGCACTTCTAAAATGATATTATTTGAAATATTATTTTAAATAACATGTTATTTTATTTTGTAACTATTTCCATGCCTGTGATCACGTATGAAATAATATTATTTGAAATACTATTTCAAAATTGCTGTAAAGATTCCTTAAAATCAAATCATTTTGTTGCATATCATTTTGAGTATTATTTATTTTGACGAATTTCAAATACAAAAATAACAAAATAATTAATTATTTGAAATTGCTATTATTTCAAATGAATCGATAATATTTTGATTTTTAAATAACAGTATTGCAAATAATGTACCGTGATAAATTATTTCAAATAGTTATTTTTTATTTTCATTTCAAATAAAATTTGCACATATTTGTATGCCATCACTGTCCTCGTCAGTTTATATATAATTCACTGACGGTTTATTTTCGACGTTGAATTATTTACATGGTTGCGACATGACGAATTTTAATGATCCGTGGATATAATTATATACTTCTGTGAATGGACATCATTAAGAGTGATAATTTCAACATTAATATCTCTGTTTCACCTCGTTTTTCATCCGAAACTAACGTTAAGTAATGTACTAAGCTGCGAACGAATACCGATATTGTGTATGTGTACCTTCTCGCCTTTTACTGTTATTTGTAAACAGAACGTTATTGGTGTCAACACTCGATATTTCGCGTAAAGCATGAAACTTTAACGCACTTTTGTATAGTTCTGTGTAAATTCCGCTCTGAAAGTAACCGAAATACCAAAAACACGTCGCGACATTGACAGAAGGCAGAAATCACGGTAACAGAAACAATATTGCTTCCCAACGTGTCCAAACGTAACGAGACGCGATCAATTTTCCCGCGAGCAGTTCAACCGTCGCGGAAAATTGAAAAAAAAAAAACAAGGTAACGCCGCGTCACTGGTATTTTATCTTGTCCCGTGTATCGGTCGGGAGATGCGTTAGATAATGTCCGTTCCGATGGGAACGACACTAATACGACAGACGTCCGTCGACGCGAAAGAACGCGCGTGCGTAACGAAGTTACATGTACGTTTTTGGCGGTTCGATTATCGCGGAAAAGAAATCAAGATTCCGAAATTCATCGTCACCTTCGCGATCCACGACAAAGAGAACAAAAAACGAAAACGAGGCGACGTTCGATGCTTCGAAAAATATTCTCGACTCACTTCGCAAATTGAAGCGACCCGATTGTTTTGATTCCTTTGGTCGCCCCGAGGTTCGTTACAATGGCGAAGCGGATCAAAGCAAATGGCCCCCCCCCCCCCCCCAACCCAAATAAACGATCGATCCGGCAAAAACAACAGCATCGCAAACGATTGTTAAAAGCGTATACCTACCGGTGGATTTCGAAGCGGCATGCACCGATAAAAATCTAATTAATGCGACAACACGCCCCACACCCCCCACGCGCGAATCAAACGAATACTGGAAAACCGTTCACCGTGTTCCCCCGTCTATTTCGAACTGTCAACCCCCACTCCTTCGAGACCCGGCAATATTTGCATTCTACGAACCGTGGAAAAAAGATCGACGAACACGACCCCGTTCGTCCCTTTGACGGACGAACTACAAAATGGGGGGGGGGGGGGGGTGGATCGTTATTTCAAAACCGGTGTGGAGGATTGGTTGCACGGGTGGAAATAAAATTGAAAATTCGCGCGGTCACACCCTTCAGCCTCCGGGCACAAAGGGCTCTAATGTTTCTCTTTGTACAATAAATAACGGAGAGCTTTCTATTTTTAGTAAATGCTCGGAATTTTGTAGTTTCGACCAAACGATTGTTGGGTCAAAGTGTCCATCTACGACACGAAAATTCGAAGTTTCTTCATTCCCCGAATTCGAAACTTAAAATTCAATACATTCTAAAAATTTAATTAAAATGTAATTCTTAAAATTAAAGATTTAATTCTTAAATTCTAAAAATTAGATGATATTATAGTGTGTTTGATACGTCCCTGCGTCCGCAATATGAAACTTCGTGAACTTTAAACTCAGTTTTCTCAATTTAAAAACTAGTGACGATAGAACGCTTAAGAACTAGAGCGACGACATGTTACCCAGAATGGATGTAAAAATCGCATCGAAGCGGAACGATTTAAGCTGAAGACTTAAACGAAGAATTAACGCCCCCTGATTACTCTCTCCCAACCCTAACTGCGGATGGTCTAATGGCGTATCCACCTCCGCCAGATTCGTCGAAGCATCCAGCGAGCGGAAAGTTGTCCAATCGCCTATTTCCGGTGATTGCGGGGCGATTATGTCGAGAGGTATGTGTATATCGGTGACAACGACAACAACGACGATAGTTATAATTGCCAAACGGCTGGTCGAAAAGGCGCGCAGGCGTTATTCGCGAAATTGTTTCCGGAAAACGACGATTTTAAGCGTCGTTACGCCCGCTGTCCCGGCCGTCGAACGCGTTCCCGATGGAATTACGTAAACGGAACTGTTTCATCGAGGCAGGAGGGAATGGAAAGGGGATGGAACGAGCCCCCAATCCACCCCTCCCGATCGACGTCATTGTTTTTTATGTAACGACATCGATTAACGCAGCGGGAAGCCGCGATTGGATCTGGCCAGAAGCCGCAGAAATTTCCGCGAAAATTGAAACACCGTCGACTATGCGTGCTCTCAGCGTGGACAGACAGACAGACGCTGTCTCCTTTTCTGTTTTTTATACATGTATATATATATATATATATATATATATACGTGCGGTGTACTCTTTTTATTACACATCGGCGGGTAAACGGTTCGGGTAACATGTTTTCCCGTTTTCGAAATTACAGAGGACCGTTTCGATGAACGACAGGCAGAACTTCACCGACACGGCGCCCAGAATCAATAAAACAATCGATTTGTTCGGTCGTTCCGGCCAGAATACATCGCGATCGGCGGCTGGGAAACGTTAAAAACGTGGGGAACGGTTGAAAAAAGTGAAAAGAAATTTTTTTTTTGTTCAGTCACGCGCAAATACCTCTGTTTACAAGGTAAAATGGATCTCCCCCCCCCCCTCTCCCAATCGAATCAACTCGTGTTCGTTACTCATGTATTATTTCTGCATTTAAAACAGACACCGACTCTTTGGAGAGAAAAAAAATCCCCGTCGCGGAACGAGCGGCTGGAATCGCGGGAAATAAAATATTGAAAGTGATCGATGATACCGAGAAGTTAATAATTGTGTTCGGTCGATCGTATATTTATGAGCATTCATGGTATTTTAATAAATGTGGCTTGGTTTACTAGATGAATTTTACAGTAGTTTACCAGATATTAATTTCTACTGATCAATCATATTGAATGTTTTGAAGCACGTTAAATACATTATAATGTCGAATTATAATTACAATAATTGCTGTAATTACCAAGTGATTTCGAATTATGAAACTCATATCTGAGAGAGGAAGGGACAGTAACAAATAGAGTGCGAATGTAGAAACTCTTACGAGGAATTTCCTGCCCAACTCTCATGAAACCTTTACTGTATTAGTATCAGAAATTTTGAATTTGAGTAAACTACTTCAGTCCACTGACAAGACACTGAAGAATCGCTCGAATCGTGTCCACTGCTCTCTATAGTCACGCTCTCGGTCCCAAACGATATAACTATAAAAAGGGAACACTCTATAATGTATTCGATATCATAGCCACCACATTCGATAATATTTCGAATTCATTAATAAAATTAATGATATTTACATTAACATACACGAATTCATAATAATCAATTAATAACGTCAATAATTCAAGGCGTCGAAAAGATTCACGAGAGAACTACCGTATCCGATTTCGGCGTTATGAAACCGCGCGGTGAGATTTAAATTTTAATTTGCGCGCTAATCGATTATGGTAACCCAGTTAGTCCTTGAAAACACAGATCGGCTGGTAATGAGGCGGGCCGGTGAATTGAATTATAAATCAAGCTGAATCGGCGCCTGGCTACTGGCTGGCGGGCGAATATGTTAATGTATTCAAATTTCGCGGAAAACATCAGTGTATTCGCGTCGACGTGAACGCTTCTTAATACGATTTCGCCGGTGTCGGTGGCCCAATGAAGACCCCGCGACAAAAGGACGGGGTGAGGGGGTCAATACGCTTTACCGGCGCAACGCGTTCGTAGCCGCGAAATTTCCGTCCTGACACCGTAGCACAGTGGTACTGAACGTCTATTTAGGAGTATCAGAAGTTCAATTTGGGTGTAAAAATGGGAATTTCAAAACCAAACTTGGTATTCATAATTTCATATTTTGTAATAATAATTTTTTTAAAAGAACTTGTGATTGACTTGAAATTTTTTATTTTACTTATAAATAGATTATTATTAAAATCCTTTACTTATTAATTTCGTATGTTTTTAATAAGTGTGAACATTAAATATATGCTTACCAAGTTTGGTTCCGAAATTCCAATTTTTACACCCAAATTACGCTTCTGAACTCCTAAATCGGCGTTCAGTACCACTGTGCGTCGCCGCGAACGCGCACGAACGAACGAGTCCGCGAATAAACGGCGAATTAGTGCGTGTCACGCGCAATATAGCGTGAAATGATTTCCTCCGGCTCTTACGTTTCTATTGTTCAACGGGTGGTACGGTTGAGGCAAAAGGAAGAGGAGAGGGAAGGAGGGGAGCGTACGCGCGCGTTTGCATTGCGCAGTTTGCCGGCGCGAATCAACAGAAATAAGTCACGCCTCGGCTGCACGCGATCCGCGTCTGAATATCTACGGTTAGCCGGCTCGAAAGATGCCTGTCGAGATACCTACGTGAATCCCGACTCGGGGAACGAAAGCGGTCGAAAGGGAGGGAACCTCGGCGGAACAGACACTGGGAACTGTTAATTGACGGTTGGGGAGGTTGAAATGATTTTTCGATTGGAGATCGAAACGATAAGAATCGCTTTCTTGCCTTGTGTATTATACATAGAGTTCTATTATACATGTACACCTACGAGCAAAGTCGGCTTCCACTAGAGGAAAAAGCGGCGTAGAATAAAAGTCTTCTACCAGTTGGTCAATTTATTCCAGGTAGTGAAATTAATTTTAAATCGAATGTTAATTTGGCATAAATTTCAGTAATTCCAAATACCAAGAGGTAGTAGCATGGTAGGAGGCCCTTCGATCAGTCAGAACACAACCAGTGCACACATACAAATACATCACATTGGTAAGTTTATATTAAGTGTATTACTAAATTGTGGGAAATCATTTAAAACACACATTACCACACACCATCTTTCCAACGAGCTCCACGGTATTAATTTACGTAAAACTAAACAAGGAAATATTGCTAATAAGAAGATTTGGTGTTCAGAATTTTAAACCACAACATCTGAAAAGTGAAAGTATGTGACATGCAGCGTTTTTCCTAACAACCATAGATATAAAGTGTCCTCGGAAGGCATAATATGTACTCAAGTATCTGATTACGATACGCATACAGTTAATACATTCTCCATAGTACGTTTCTTGATACTCTGTATTCTAATTTGGGCGTACATATATTACATATGTTTGGAACAACGGAGAAATGCAATTTCGAACCTCATACATATACCCATTACAAGTTTCGGGGACAGCCGAATGATACTTCGGGGCTACTCGAAGCGAACCATCTCGTTTCGCGAATACTAATCAAACCCAATGATACGAATCTTACGTATCAAATCAATTGATATTCATGAGTACACATTGACCTTAATCTCATCGTAAACTTGAATATTCGTCAGGGTACACGTGCCATTGAAACACGATTTGACCGCTCCGTCTGTCCACTACTTGCTGTTACCACTAGTTTCGCGCATCGACGATGGTCCTCATCTTGTGCGTCAGATTTTTTAAATTCGTTCTTCATTCTCTGAAACAAAACCTTGCGAAGCTCCCTGTAGAATTATTTCCTCCATTCGAAAACGAGGCGTTCAGAACGATAACTACACAGAAGAAGCGTAAAAGTGGGATTTCCTATAAGCATCAGATGATCAACTCCAGGATGATGGAATGAAGTGAAAGACAGTCATACATAGGCACACGAAAGTATTCGAACGATCATAGATTCGTAATTGAAATGGATACAAATTGTACAGTTTAGTAAATATTTGAAAACCGCTGTATGTATTATGCATGGGAAACGTGTGAGGATAACGTGTATAAATTCATTGAAATCAAATGACACGTATTCCAGTTAGAAGGACTTTATTAGAATTAACGACAAATCGTTGGTCATAAAAGTATTCGAACTATACACTTAACATTAATTAATTGGAGTATTTGAAGGTTTAGTACGGAGTTGATCCACATTTCGCTGCCATTACATGTTTCTCATTTCATAACATTGCTTCAACGTATAACACCTGACGATCGCCTGCCTAAGACGCAAGACACACCCGTCTGACGCATATAAAAAATCCCACCATAAAAACAGAATCCCATACAAGTGCCTGACGCGTGTCTCAGTGTTTAAACGAAGGTGCGACCTATACCTGTTTCTCATTTCAATCCATTATCTTCGACGTGTAACGTCTGACTAGCGTCTGTCTGGGACTCGCAGGCGTCTGACGCTGATAGGAAATTCCACCTTGCGTAGGAACGAGGGTAGATCGGTCGAAGACTCCCCTGAGCGGGGGAGAAAGTTTATCACTTAAACCCGCAACGCTGTCGGCCGATTTCGTCGGACCGTAGAAGGAAGATGGGAGGGGGGGGGGGGGAGGGGGGGAGTGTCACGAGCGCGAAGCGTGCAGGGCCCGCGTCGGCAATTACAGCGGCGCAGCTGCGCTTTCAGACAGAACTTCTGATAGTTTAATGAGCCACGTCGGAAAACTTTTAAACGGCCCCGCACGTTATACCCCGCGGCGTCCGCCCGGTACGACAGGCCTACCTGCCTCGAGCTCCCCGTCGCCCCCGGGGTCGCAGGTTCAACAACCCCCCTAGGTTAGGCATTACGAAAGCCTTTCCCCTCCCGTAACCCCGCCAGAAATCGTGTTCACCTGCGAACGGTGCCGGGAACACGCGCGTCGTGGCTACGTGATAGGCAGAACACCGGCAGAAGATACCGAGGTGTTCGAAGCAGAAACGCTATACCACCGGGGTATCGCCGCCACGTCTTTTTATCTTGCCCCCCTCCCCCTACCCTTCCCCTTGCCACCACTGGTATGCTTGTCGGGGCTACTGTTACCGCGAAAATTAGCAATTTGCTTGCGGCTGTAAACTTTTAACGTGTTGCTGCTTTTCCACGATCCTCCACTGGGGTTGGAGACACGCAACGCGGTTGTGAACGTGATCTTTGAAGCTTTTGGGTTGTCTAAATGATCGTTGGCGTGGGGAACTGGTGTTAATAATTTTCATTCAGAAAAGTAACGTCAAATACACTTGTCCACTCATCAGCAATGTCACGTGTAACGACCTAATACATATCGGTGACAATAAAATATTTCTCGTGACTCCCTCAATAACAATAGGAAAAATTTGAATATCATTTGTGAGTCGTGATAAGGGTAAGTTATTATATCCCTGCCTTCACCCCCCTCTCCCAAAATTTATGCTGAACCAGCATATCCGGAGTAGGTCGCGTCAGTTTCCACGTCGCATCGTAACTCGTCCGCGTCGTCACGGACCGCTCGATAAATTGTTAGAGATTCGGGCGAAGTACGGGCAAATAACGGAACGACGGGACGGATCGTTCGATAGAGGAGCGAAATAGGGGTTGGAGGGGGCTGGTGGCAACGGGCGAAGACGTGCAGGGAGGGACGAGGGCGGCTCGGGTTACGTTGTCGTGTGGAAAAGTCATAAAAGTTTGAATGAAAAGTGACTCGGTTCTCCATGACTTCTTAACCACGGGCGCGATTTATTCATAGGAACGGGGGCCGTCGCGTCGGCTGCGGCATGTAGGTGCACACGTCCGGAACCCGCATTCGGGAAAAGTTTCTTCCGCGGGCACGAAATATTTGATGGGACCGACGGGGAGGGGTGGGGAGCTGGGTTTTATCGATTAGGAGAAACATTTTTGTCGCGCCATTAAGCTCCCCTTCCCCCCTTAGGTGGCCCGAAAAACAGGTGATATTTAGGAATTTTTATAAAGAACACAACGAAGATACGATGAAAATAAAAATTTCTGGTCTTTGTGTATTATTGATTCGAGTAAATAAAAAAAATTTTGTTTCAATATTCGTTCAAACGATACTCACGATATCCATATGTAGAGTAGTCTAAAAACAAAATTTCAAAAAGATTACCGAATGTTACTGCAGCATCTATTGTACGATCTATCCCGAAGTCGAAGAAGTAAAATGTGGCGGTATTTGTATGAGTTTCAACAGGGGAATTTTGGGAAAGAATGCCACAAGAATTTTGAAAATGAAATAAAACCCAGGAAGTTTTTTTACCGTACCTTCTTTGCTGTCTTTAAAAAGAAATTCTTAATTGTCACCTTTTTTCTGGTCGCTAAAGGGGAAAGGGGCCTTAACACCGTAATCGGATAAAGGAGGGAGGTAGGTGACTGTGCGGCGGTTTAACGCGGTCAGATTAAAAGTTAAATTACTTTCGGAGAACTTGTATAACGTATCACGCAGGAGAGATCTATCGTTGGAAAAACGATCGACGATCAAACGGAACGATATGCATGTATATCGAGATCATAGTTCGCAAAAAACTGACAGGGGCGCCGGTTTTTCACGGGTGTGGTGCGCGCCGGAGTGCTCGATTATTAAATCCTTTGACTTCCTCGAGGATTTTCTTGTTCGCCCGCTCTGGAACGCGACTCTTTGAACCCGCCCCCGTGAACGTCCAATCGAATCCCCCTTGTTTACCGGGGGGTCTCATACTTCGACGACTCCGTCTTCGATATTCAAATCGGATTTTTCCCCGAAAAAGCCGGCCTGGAAGACAAAGCCCAACCACACCCCCTTTGGGGACGAAGAAGTATCTAAGGAGGGGGTAGAAGATATTCTCGAGACGTATTACGGGTTCGTAATCGCGGAGCAGACTCGTCCTCCCTTAGGACGAGGCGTCCCTCGGTTAGGGGTGTCCTCTCTCAAAACATCCCTTTTAGATCCTTGCCTCCCTCCCGAGTCTCGGGACGGTGTGAAAGCCACTGTCGTGAAACCGCGCACTTAATTTGCCTTGCAAAATTCAGTCCCTCTTTTTCTGCTCGGCCTTCTACCCCCCTTTCGGTTTCCCTTCCGCCCTTCCACCCTACACACTCTCTGTTCCTTCTCTTTTTCCTCCCCCTCCTTCGAAAAGACGCGAACGGGTCTACCAAGGGAAGGGGCGGGGGTGGTGGGTAGGGGAATGAAAGAACCGTTTCCCCCGTCTGAAAAGGAGCGCGCGACGGGAAGGAGAGGAGAAAAGTGCCAGGCAGAAGGTATAACGGAGGAAGGAGGGAAAGGCCTGGTTGGCGGTAGAAAAGTATGCTTAAAATATTAACGCCGGGGGCGGTCCGCGGTGGTAGGAGCTATGAGTGGATGGGGGAGTGGGAGACACAGCGCGGAGCCGTTCTTTGTTCCGTGGCGATGGAGGGCCCCCGACAGAAGGAGGAGGCAGGGGGGGTAGGTAGCGTGAAAGAGGGCCGCGCAAACACCCTGCAGCAGTGACGTTCAGTTCTGTTGGCAAACCCACCCACCCACCTTACCCACTCTCGGCCGGCTCGACCCTACCAGCCCTCCGACGTCGCGCAAAATAATATATGAAATATGCTCCACGTCGAGTTTTCCGCCCGCGCCGCCGAAACTTTCTTCTATCCACCCTCCCTCTACTCCCCCTACCCTCCCGCTCCCCTCTGGTAGGGTAAAGGGGTGTGAAGCCGAGGCTCGAGTGGCGAACCAACCCGCCATACGGGGGAAACGAGGAACGCTAATGAAAAACCTTGAATTTTCCATGAAGGAATTACGGCTCTCCGTGCCGTGCACACTCTTCTTCGCCTCCTGTGCCTCCCCCCCGTCCCCCTCCAAAACCCCATCGTGTCGACCAACTCGCCATCCCGAGGTTTTCCACGCTGTACACTGCAGCTACCCGGATTATTTTCAGTCTGCCCCCTCGACTCTCTCTGTTCACCACCTACCTCGCGAGGGACGGATAGTTACGAACAAATTAGGATTCTCGAGTAAGCCGTCCCATCCTCTCTGCCTCTCCAGCCCTCGATGGTTTCCGATGACTCCGCACCAGGACGCCCGGTGAATTTCAATCGAGGCCGGCCTGCGCGACGGTCTTATCGAGATTACAGCTCGATTTTCAATGGCGAACCGACGGCGGCCCTTGCGTTATGACGCGAAGTTTCTGCGACGGTGACGCAAACTTTTTATCGATTTCGATTGTTAACGTAAGAAAGAAGCTGGGAATTGACCGTAGCTAATGATGGACGATCCAGCGATCGATACGGTGACGACGTGAGAACTGGTGGTCTTTGATCAAACATAAGTCGAACGCAGTTTTTGAAATCGGAAACATTGATATAGTGATGCGCTCGAAGTAGCGTTATTTTCGTGGGACACCAAGTCCCATAAGATGTTAGTTCTATTCTTATATCCGTCTGTGGTACTACTTCGCTTCCGGTTGCGCCCGAATTGAATATTGCAAGCGCGGGAATGGGGGTCAAACCTTTTCCCCGAAAAACCGATACAACTAGACCCAAGAACGATCCCCCCTCCCTCGTCCTCCTCTCCCAGCCAATGCTCGACGAGTACAGGAGCTTCGTACCAAGGGGGATGGTCCTGGGGAACCGAAAACTGTCTCGTACCTCGACCAGCGAGCACGAAACGAAGACGAGCAAGAAGCTTAAAAAGGGGGTTGGAGAGGTACAAGGGGACGGTGGAACATCGGCGGAACGGAAAATAAAGGAAGGAAACGGTCTCAGGGGCCCTCGATCAACATTGCGTGTAGAGTTAGAACCGTCCTCGTCGTGGCTCTGCACCCCTCTGCCCCTATTCGCACGAACACACCACCTTACGGGGTCGGGGTGGAAGGGGAAAGCTTACACGCATTCGACTGCACACCGCCCTAGGGTATCTCCACCGACGCCCAAAGCACACACACGTGCGGTTTACTTGCTTGCGCGCACCACCACAGAGAGTGACGCGCGTTCGCAGACAGAGAGGGAGTGAGGTGGACACTCCGGGGTACACAGCACGAAATATTTGAGTTGGCTGGCAAACACGTAAATGTAAACGCGGCGTTTACATTGCCGTTTACTTTTCCAGCCCCCTTCCGTACCTCCCGCCTTCAACGAGGGTTCGTGTTCTCTTCGTCCTTGCCGGCGCTACGACGACGACGACTACCGCGAGCCCTACGGCTACGAGGAACCTCCTCGTCGACGGGGGGTGGGGCGAAAGGGGGCAGGGGAAGCGCGCCGATGGAGACGACACAACGGAGACGACGACAACGACGGTGCTCTTGCCACGGCGACGGAAGAAGCGGAACCGACGACACCCGGAGGACTCGGTAGAGAAGGCGGAGGTGGCAGTCGACGCCGTTGGCGTAGAGGAAGGGGTGGGGGAGCTCGAGTCGACTAACCGTCAGGTAAATATTGACCGAGCGGGATATTGCTCCCAACGCTTGTTTGTTTATTTCAATACCCGTGGCCGATGGGCTCGATACGGGGATTCGTGTGCGCGCGTGTACACAGAGGAAAAGGGAAACGCGCGCGCGCGCGCGCGCTTCGAAACCAGGTATACAAGGTGTTCGTTGTAACAATTCGTTGTTATATTTACAGGATGGTACGATGGAATGATACGATCGACGAAACTTGATTCCTTTACGCCTGAATTATGCATTTTTTTTAGTGGAATATATTAATCAAATGGGTGTGTAGAAGAAGGGTGTTTGTAATGTTTCAAATAATTTACAGGGAAATCATGTTTGAAATTATACTACAATATTCAATATTACGCGAAAATATTGCAACTCCGGGAAGAGCTGGGGAATCCGATGTTTTTCTTGTACGGTAGGGTAAAAACCACTTTTTTCTGTCCAAGGGGGTGGCAAGTGCCCCCTGGCTCCGCTCATGATTCGACGTACTGTCTACGAAACGGTGAAAATTCCAGTGATGCATATTTATTAACAAAAGGCACACATAGGAGAAACAAGTAAGATGCAGTATCGATGGTATTTCCCGTATTATACTTCGTACATCATCGCCGGGACCCTCCGGTACCACGTATGTATACCGTACCTACGGTACGATCGAACAAAGGGAAGAGAGGAAACACGCGGCCGTAGCTTCTCCCGTGTCCACGCGAGTCCATTTATATCCGAGTGATATATCCACTGGTGGCTTCCTTGAGAAACCCCAAGAGTCCCGCGGGGCCAACGTCTCCGGGGCCACGACGACAACGCCGATAACCATCGGGACAACTCTCTCAGTTCAACTCCGTCGTTCCATCCTCTCTGTATCGTTACCGTCGTGGCTTACGGACGCCCCCCCGATGTTCCTCCGCCGGGGCGAAGCAGCGTTAGGTAGGTTGCCTCGTTTATTCGAAGTTACGTGGTAACGAGCACGCCACGAAAAGCCTGGCTTTAACGTTTGATATGTATTCCATGCCGGAACCCGTGGCTCGAGAGAACGCGCGAGCATTGCGGGGACGAGTATCGTTATCGCGAGGCGGCGAACCGCCACGAATCGAATCGCTGCTCCAGCGGCAGAACCAGCCGGCTGGATTCACGTTCCGTGTGTGTATACGTATTATAACCACGGTCCCCGTAAGCCACTTCTCTTTTTATTACCCGTTTATTCTGCCGTTTACTTATTTCGCAATCGCTGGACCACGGATGTTTATGCAAACACGGTGTTTCACGGAGACTGAACGTGGGTAGTTTCTTTTTCTTAAAAATAACGTATTACGTTCAGCTCTCTATTCAGTACAATTCAAAATTCCGAATACCTACTCCGAATAATGCGAATATTTCGAATACTTCGAATACTTCAAACACTTCGAATATATCGAATACTTCGAATACTTCGAATACTTCAAACACTTCGAATATTTCGAATACTTCGAATATTCGAATGATTCGAATACGAAATTCAAATTCTACCGCTATTTTCGAATAGTTAATATTCGTATTAACAGCACTAACACCTATTCGTTTAAACGCGAAATTACACCGATTAAAGGAAAAAAAAAACAACCGTGTCAACCCCGATCGTTACCTACTTTCCCGTTTAAACTCAGGCCGTCACCTTGTCACTTGTAATTCGCGCCGTTAACCGAGCGCAAACACCTTACCACGAACGGTGTTCACTGTCCGGGTTTCTTTTTTCAGGCTTCGAAGCGGTTGCTTCATCGTCGTGTCACGTTTATCGACACCGCGCAATCTTCTGTCGTCCTCTCTCTCTCTCTCTCTCTCTCTCTCTCTCTCTCTCTCTCTCTCTCTTGCGCGCGCGCGCAGCGTTGCATAATTCGCGGCCAGCCGCGAATATCATTATCGCGAAAGCTGAGAAGCGAAGAATTTCAATGAAACGTTGTCGGGCAACGTAAGATAGAACGAGGCTCCACGAGCATGATCATTATACACGATCATCGTGAGCGGCGCGTCGCTTTCCCGCCTTCGCTTTTGTTTTGTCCGTTTTTCAAACGGTTAACGGTAATAATATTCAGGAACTCCCGTGGGGGTCGCTTAAATAGTTGGGTTACAGGCCACCGAGATAACCATCTTATTGCTCGGAACGCGATTTATACCGACCGACACCAAGAACGACCGTTTCGAAGCTTTCGAACGAAAAAGGTCGCTAGCGCACCTATAGAGGAGAGGAACGGCTGTGTACCGGCGTGCAAACTTTACGACTCGCCAACGTTCGTATAATAATGGTAATGAGCGGTTTTCTTTTGCGCCGAGCCGTAGCAGCCGAACGATCGCGGTTAGTCTGTTACTCGGGCAAGCACTGGCTAGCAGCCTCGCCCTGAAAAAATTCCTATCTCTCGACTCGATCTGCCTGTAGTAACTCCACTTCTCTGGTCTCCTCCCTCCGTTTTGATCCGTAATCTGCACGCGACGACGCCTTTGGGGACAGGACACGATAAGTCCCGTTAACGGGCGTCAAGTGTCTCCCTCTATCCTTCGACCGGCGTGACAAAAGGGTTTCGCCAGGTACGCGAACAACATTCGTGCGATTAAGGAATCGAGGAAACGGAGACAGGTGGTTTTCTCGAGCGATAGAGGTGTTAATGTTCGTGCACGCGCGCATTGTTGTGCGTTAAGGGAACTGGCCGGATGTGCGGACCACTTACTCGGTGAATAATTATTGTGAAACACAGACATCACGTGTGGCAATCTTCTTCTTTCAGTTTTTCTAGTACAAGCTACCCCCGTTACGAATTCGTGATATACGAAAATAGATACGAAGGGAAGGGTTAAGTTCCGAAAATTAACAGAAATACATTATTCGAAATTATTCCATGAACATATTAGAGTCGTTACAACGACGATGCCACAGTGGTCCAGAATCGAAATTTAACAGCTCGAGTGGTCGAAAACATATTTCTGTTATCTTCTAGAAAACTCAAATTAATTTATTATTAATTGTGAAGATTGATTTACATGCATTATTGTTCTCCTCAAGCCCAACAACACGTTAATATCCCTCTGCAATATAGTTCCACCCGTTGCATCCTGTACGAAAATACCCTAATTATACAAAATTAAACATTACTCCTCAACATACCCGCGGTTCTCCATCAACCAAAAATACCAAACAAGAATCTGGACACTCAAATTAGGAATAATCCTCCAGTACATCGTACGATCGACATACATACATACAACTCGTGTTACAAGTTTCTCGGCGTTACCAACGCCTCCATGAAACTCCATCCGAACCCAATCGTCGTTTATCATTTCCGCGTTATCGAAGGGGTTCTCCTCTTACCCTCCTGCTCCTCGAAATGTCTTACTTTCCCGAAAGGTCTTGCAAACTACCATCCGACAGGCGGTAAAAAAAAAAAAAAAAGAACAGCCGATCGTTCGATGGTCCGACAGAGCAATCGCGAAAATGAACACGTCTCCATTGGATCGGGTCAGAGGGGTTGGGGGGAGGGAGACACGGACATCGGGATAGCCCTAACCGTTCTCACACCCGCACGTGATCGGATCGGGCCGGTTTTATGTATATGTGTACGCATACACGGACGGGCACGCAGGTTGCGTGGGCGTCGATACACCTTCTGAATGGTCGGTCGGCGGAACAGCGGGGCGGAACAACGCCACGTACACCATAATAGCGATCCACGTGGTGGCATGCAGACAACCCCAGCCGCGAACGCACGTGTTCCTCGGCACGTTGTCGACGATGGTAGACACGCGTACACCTTGTAAACCCGTCCCGGCGTCGACCCAACAGAAACAATTAAGCTTAATTAATAACTGCTAATCCGAGAGCGCGCAAGCGAGCGAGAGCATACACCACCGCCACCCCCACCACGACCACCCCAGCCAGCACTATCGAGGCGACGTCCACGTAACGGATCGCGCAGAGTCGGTACCGGCTCGTTCCACAACACGTGGCTGCGTATACATTCGATCGACGTGGCTGCATGCAATCCTCGTTAATTATCTCGTCGTTTCGCTGTATGTACGTAGGTATGCACGTATGTACCCACCCCAATCGACTTTCGCCGGTTCCGATGTTATCTCGCCGGGAATGTGTACGTTGCGTAAGATTATTTTCACCTGTTACGGGGTTATGACAGATGGAACGAGTGAACTTTGTTCGTGAAACGAAAGCCTTTGGGTGTGTTCCTTTTTATGTAAGCACGCGCGGAGGATTGTTTAGGTAATTGGAGCGATGAATTGTTCGTTTTGAGATCGGTGTCGTTTGTGACACGGGGTTTTTTCCCTAGTTATTTTGGGCCAGTTCGAACAGTTCTTCGTGTGGGTGAAATTGGTTAGTTGTTTGTGAAAAATCAGGATTATTAACTGTCTGTTGACACTGTATGACTTTGTGAGTGACAACTGTTTAGTGGTCGATGATGCGAGGTGTCGTGTGAGTGTTAATTAGTAATCTTTAGATATTAAATGTTATTGAATTTTTTGTACACAGATCAAATAACGTGTTTTGTGAATTTTTGACAGAAACAGTCGACTACTGGTGAAAGTTACTCGCGAAACTAGCCCCGATCGTCCTATTGTTTATCTACGATACGATTGTAATTACTGATTTCGTTTATTCATTAATTCAGTCTGCTCCGTTCATTTAACCGATTAAGAAGCGGAAAAGTTCCACCAGAACTGCATTCTTTCGGTACAAGACGCAAGGTATTTTTCCGGCGAAATTCATTCGCGAATATTTCCTTCCCGAAATATAAAAAAAACAACCACCAATTACGAATCCATCGCCGTATATAACGGCAATCATCGGTCCGGAGTGTTTATTCATTCATTCGTCGGAACAGCGTCACTTTTGCGATACTCGAGGCCCACGATTGTGTTAATTCACGTCACGAACAAGCCCGTTGACCGTTTATGAATTCAACGGGAGGGTTTTATTCCCGCGGAAAACGCGGTCGTTTGCTCTCTTAATAAAATGTTTTCGATGCAGCGAAACCGCGATCGATTGCGATTCATTCGAACAACCGTGACGGCGCTCGGCGAACGAAAAATAAATAAATTTAAAAAAAAAAAGGAAAAGAACAAGAGAACGCTCGCAACGAAATCTTGCATACGGGGCGAAGTTTGCGAACGTTCGGCCTCGAATAAACTTTCATCGAATTGAAAACGAGGCGAACGAGTCGGGAACAAACCTTTTTACCGGGGGGCCATTCTTTCGTAACAAACGCTTCCAGGAAACTTTTCGCTTCCCCCTCCTTCCGCGGGCCAATTAGACCGCTCACGGACCAATCCTCTCTTGAAATACGAAATTCCACCGTTTCGCGACCTCTCGGGGCCTGGAACGCCGATTTCACGCACGACCAGGCGTCGAATTACGCGGCACCGAACTGACCGAAGTGGATAGCGACTGGTTGGATCAGGATCGTTAGAGAAACTTCGAATTATTAATGGTTCGGAGATGGACAACGATCTTCGCTCGGAGTTTGAACGCGTTCGTAGTCTCGAAGCTCGGTGAGTTATTGTCTGAATTTTCTTACGCGATCGTCGCTCCGCATACAATCGTATTAGTGTGAATGTCCCTAATACTGCCACTTTATTTATTTTACCTAATAAAAACGTAACGAACAAAGAATTGTATAGAAAAAATGTATATGATTTATATAAAGCAAAGAAACACTGATATGAATATTAAAAAATTAATTTGAAACTTAAACGTCGAAGACGCGACTACGTAAGTAAGAAGTGATTGCGAAATAATACTAAAGAAGGAGCCGTGATTTTACTATTCAACCTACATCTATTATACAAAATGAATTGTTAAAGTAAATAGAAATTAATTTAAACTTTGTATAACGAATCAGTGTTGATCAAAATTAAATATCCCTATAAACTGTATTAACCTTCTCCTCCCTAGTAAAATCCATGGTCTAGCCTGCCGTCTGTAAGATGCTCCCAATCCTCCCAGCAATTCCTAAAAGACAATCAGGCTCGAGGATCGCTGTCGAACACTTGATTACGCGAGTTAAGCGGTCGCGGGCGGCTCAATTCCGGCTGCGAGCCAAGGAGAAACCCCTTTTCCGAACCCCTACACCAGGGGGTGGGGGATACTGCCCAACCCCTCGATCCCAGGCCATCTCTATTTCCTCCGTTCCGCAATGCTCGGTCGTCGTCGTCTGGCTCCTTTCCCTTGGCAGCGTGGAAAGCCAACGGGCGGCGATGGCCCCTCGAGCTTCCGTCGTTGCTTGCAACCACCGTTCCCTTTCCACCCTCGATTCGACGGTGTTCACGCGCTCGCAGACGCACACACAGAGGCAGGAGCACCACCGTCAGCGTTCGTATCGAGCCTCGAGGTATACGCGGCCACATCGAAGCCCAGGGTTCGAGGCACTAAACGTAATTAAACGGATAGTTTCCGCATTAGCCGCGATTGGATAATCATTCATCGATTATCTCGGGTATACGGGGTGACACACAATACGTGTCCGACGCGTCTAGCACCCGGGGAACGCGTGTGCATCCTCTGCTCCACGGGATAAGTGTCCTTTCACATGCGGACACTCCACCGTATCGGGATACCCCCAGTCACGTGTCCATCGATCTACGGGGTGTGAATAAAAATGTGGGTTTCGCAGGATGGATTCTACTGTGAATGTCAAAAGTGAGGATACACTTCGAGAGTATGTGATTTATTCGTATTTATTTCTATCAATTTTGAATCTAATATTTCGCATAGATGCTCTGTTACATTCAGATCTGGTGAATTGATTGAAAGAGTTCGAGGCTTCGTTTTAGAGTTATTAATTTCGTGAAAATACGGGCGAAGTACGCGAGGAATACGTCTGACGCGACGGCTTATTCTACTTAAGAGGCGCGATCTTCAACTGTTTCACGAAGTGCGAATAGAATCGAAAACAGTTTTGATGGCAACACAGACCGTGTGGCCTTGGCCCATTTAACCTTCATGCACGAATATTTTACGACTTTACACACTTTTCCGATTAAATGGTCGAGTACTACAATTACCAATCGTTATTTCTTAAAAAAATAAATGAAATTTCAATACCTGGGTAACTTCCCTTGTCACCATATTAGAAGCCCGTCTATTGAAGTGCATTGGATAACAAAATTACACACCACGATCTTCAGTCCCACGAAAATTCTATTATTTTACGTGATTGCACAATTAAATTGAAAAATTACAATTATCGAAATAACTTTCGTTTCGCAATACCTGTGTGAAGGGGCTCTAAGGTCCGACCGGGACGCCTTATAATCGTGCAGGTGTTTACCGACACGGACCGGTATATCTCGTGATCGCCAGGCCCGAGTGATTTATCTGGCAGAAATTACCGATAATTATTTCTGGTCCCGTGACGGCCTGTTTGAAGTGAAACGTCGCCCCGTTGACGTTGATTACACCACGGGAACGTAACGCGGGACCGAAGGCCGATCGAGGAGAGATAGGTACATACGCCTGTGTGTGTGTGTGTATGTGTGTGTTACCGAGGGTTGCTTGTTCTTCGTTAATGCGCGCGTGGGTTACGTGTTACGTGGAACGTCAGGGGTATCCCGTGCTACCCATCGGAACGATCTTCGACGATTGGAATTAAGATTAATCCTTAAATTGCCGTCGAGGATTATTTAAGACGGTCGATCGGACCGTGTGAATTATATCGACTGTAATTACGTCTGGTTTAAGTGCGCAACGGGGGGAACGTCGGTTATCCGTAATAAATGAATTTTTCATTTCGAGTGCACGCCGGGACGGTACTTAGCGTTATCGTCTTATTGCATCTTCGATCTCTTCGATAAATACAAGCCCGAACTCGTGAGAAATTATGTTGACGTTACGATTGATGTACAGATCGTTCTCTTTAACGTATTTTTCAAACGTGTCCCGGATTATTTACGGTTTTCCTCGATCGGTTAATATATATTTCATTTCTGACTGGAAATGTTATACAACACTGACGAGTCACCTGTTTTTTTTTTTTTTCTTTTCTTTGCGGATCGAAATTGAGAACCCAATAACGGGCTACTGCAACCGTAACCATTAAAACCCAGTTTATTAATTGAAAACTTATTCGTTTAATTTTACTTTCACTTAATTTTGTGTACTTCAGCTGATTAAAGTGGGTCGTACAATTAATTTCGGCGAGTCACTAGCAGATGATTGGTGGATTGCTCGTCGTTATTGTACAACAATCCCCCACGAACAATCAGAAACGCCAACAGTGTCAGAGGTTCTGTACGCAGCAGACACGGGCGAAAGAAACATTTGTACGTTTTATTCTCGGGTAAAGAATCGCAACGCAATTTCAATGTAAAGAGAAAAAGAAGTGTTATCGGGTTTGATAACCCCGAGGAACGTTGATACGATGGTCACGGTGATTTCAGCGTTGCGTAGCCTTTGACCGTTGTTATCGGAGAGGACGGACAGAAGCGGTCTGCCTTTATCGGAACCAGCCTGACCCTGTAATCGTTGCAGTCAAGACACATTAGCCCCTAACCGAGACCTCAGATGTATCGCGTTCAATAATCCCGGAATCATTAGTATCAGGTGTCACGATGTTGGAAACAAGTATCGTGGCGCGATCGTGGCAAATGTGGCGACCTGTTCGAGTACCATAACTCTAGGATCCATGGATCTGGATGATTACAGATAACATAGACTTTTGATTCGAATGATAAAATGTAATAATCCTTATATAATTAATTTAAACTGCGGATGATTATGCAAAATCACAATTTTAGGCATTAATTCATAGGGTATCAACGGTTTGGAAATAAATGTATACACGTCTAAACTGAACGATAACAAATTTAGTAATAATAATTATTTACAAAAGTTAGGAAATGATAAATTACATCTAACTTAATCAATAAATTAGTATCAACACTTCACACACAACCTACAAACAAGTCCCTACAGATTTACAAACATAAAAATCAGATAGAAATCTATTTCTTGCACTAGATTTCTTATGTTGACAATAATATAAAAATATCATTAAGTTTTATCGAAGTCTTTGTTTTACTACATTTTGCATATTAAAAGTTGCTATAAATGCATAAACATCCGCAGTCTAATCATTATGTACAGGGCAAATCAGCGTTCAGAAAGTATAAGTTTTAAGCCTTTTCGTTTCTATTCTACGCTGTGTTATTACGGCTGCAAGCCGCCACTGCCAAAGAGACGTACAAGATATCAAATTATTCTAGGGTCCATGACGCATGAATTATCACATAGAAGAACACATGACGCGTAACTCATTACACTTTACGACCCATTACACATAAGTCACGAAGCCTGACAGATGATCGCCACATTAGTCATTGGATCCGCAGGTTTTACGACAGAAAAATCCTCGGGGCTTAAACGTTACGAACGCTCGAGTCATTAAACGCGAGATCTTATAACACATAATTCTTCGAGCTTCAGGGTCTGTATCACGCGAACGGATAGATTCAGTTATTACACCGTTGGACTGGTCAGTCCCGAGCGTTACCATGTCAAAATCATTCGATCGATGAATGATACTGTATGTACAATCTATATGTCGGACTTCTATAATGCGTAAACAGTCGTGGTCGTCGAATTCTGACGCGAAGACGACCGTTTCGCTGGTACTCAAGTGATTACACTAGTTCGATATTACGGTGTCTAAATCTTTAAATACAGTCCCGAGATGTCTACAGAGTCCTTGGAAATACAGCTCTCACAGTGCCGCAACAGTCCAAGACCTGGTGTTTCGCAAACCTGAAATTACGCGTCTCGTCAATTGAAGCAAAACCGCCGCCGAAGAATCCCGACAACCTTGGCGGAACTGAAATTACCCTTTCGACGGGCCGAACGCTTAATCCCTCCCGGTCGTTATTTAGACTCGGCTTTTCCCGATATCTCCCTTCGGACGTATCCTCGAATCGGACGTTTCAATCGGACGGGAAACGATTCCGATAGGGACACACGTTCGCGCAAAAGATTCATGAAACGAACACGCATCCGCGGGAAGGGAACACGCGGGACTCGCGTGTGCACGAAGCTCGCGTGTCGACGAGAATTCGATGCGTGTTTGCGCGCGCGAATACACTGTCGTTCAAAAGTTTCCGATCCCTTGTACGAGGATCCAGCAAGTTTGGATTTCTTCAACCACACGGGACTGAGAATAATTTTACAAGATACGAAGTCTTATTACCTTTTTTTTTTAGTACAGGTAACCCTCGTATAATACTGTGTTCAGGTTTCAAAAAATAATAAAACTATACTGCCCTCCTTGGTTAAAATGTCCTACATTACAAATGTTTGTTTTTCAAGATTTTTCAAAAGATTTGGAGCCCCGTACGCTTTTCAGTTTTGTTAACTTCTATTCCAGACTAGTGTCAACTAGTCTATGGATCCACCAATTTCTGAACTTTAGGCTACGTGTCCACCAGGTTATGGATTTTAAGCTACATGTCCACTAGTTTCTGGATCCACCAGTTCCTGGGGTTTAGGCTACGTATCCACGCCAGAACAACTATCGAAATCAACGTTCCCAAATCAACACGTATTGTTACATACGTGTTTCTCGTTGTGAAAAACAACCACGAACGATCCTAAACTTTTGAACACCAGTGTAGATGCGTGCGAAAAACGGTCTGGAGCGGTCGGACGAACACTCCCAGAGGGGAAGGATAGACGCGCGCGGGGGTTATGCAAAAGCACGGATCGATGGCCGCGTCGTGAATTATGTAAGGGAAGGGGGTTGGGGGGGGGGGCGGCACGACTCTCTAATTAATTCGACTTCTCGTGACGATCGGGAAAAGAGAATCGGTTCGCTCCTAACAGCGATTTGCTCTTCGAATGCTTCGGGTTCCTGCACGCGACGGGAACATCGCTTTCGGGTGAACGAAGGGAGCCCCGACCGGTCGGGTTTCGCCTCTGGGAACGTTTCGCGAATCTTTTTTTGGGGCGAACGTTCAGAATCGGAGCGAAATTCCATATCCACGGAACGCCTCGGAACACGCGACCGTTAAAATTAAGGCTCAGTTCGGGTTGAAAATAATAAAGCAGATTTCATTCGACGGGTCTTCCTTTTTGCATGTTCGGTCCTTTCTATTTGTGATTTTTATCGGATGTAATTGAAAAATGTCCGTTAGTAATATGGAATTCGAATGGCGTGTGCAGAATCTTGAAAAAATTCGTCTATTGCGATAGCCGTATGTAAGAATCTATTATTTTCCACTTAAGTGTTATTTTTGAATGACATAGGTTGAATGATTATAACTTATCTTGAAAAGAAAATTATTGATTTGACATATTATTGTTAACCAGTTTATACGCTTATTGATCCCCTGTTCAACGCTTTCAAGACATCTCGAAAGCTTATTATGTATTTCTCTCAAGTTATCCCTGAAAGACCACGCTATATTAATCCTACTTATGCGAGCACACATCGGTTTGCGTAACCCAGAGCGTTTTTTGTCTGTATTTCAGATATATAAGCAATTTAGTCACAAATCTTTTGATAAAACACCACAGCCCTAGCTTTCCACCCTTTACCATTCAGAAATCTTTCGGACAGACAGGATTACCGTAACCCAGTGTGGTCTTTGAGGTACAAACAATTTATTTAAATAATATAAATCGTTGAACAAGAAAAAAAGGAATACCATACACGAATTTCATCATCACTATATTTTCAAGTCTCCTGCACCACGTGTTTTCGTTTAATTCTCCCGTTTAACCCAATAAAGTAACCGGGCTTGTTTCACAGCGTCGTGAACGAAAGCTCCGTGGAAAATCGGTAAATTGGTTTGGCCGCGAGAAAAGCGTACCGGCACAGTCGATATCGCGGAGGGCGCGATAGAAATGAAGTGGAAAAGCCGTAATATCGAAACAACCTGCTACGAAGTATGTAGGGTGCAAACAAACCGCACGAAGTCGATTTTCTTTTTCACCCCTCTCCACGCTCGCTCGCTCGCTCACCTTGTTTTCTACGTTCCTTTTTTCGCGGGAGCACCCAATGCCCTTTTCCACGGAGCTGTACGGTAAAACGGTTTTCGCGTGAGAAAATGCTCGAGGGCTCGTAAGGTGGCGGATGGAAGGGGGCGAAAGGGGAATGGGGGTGGCGGAATGAAGTCGATCGGAAACGTCGAAAGGTTACCTTCTTCCTGTTCCTGCTCACTTTTTCCACCCTCTGTTCTCCGCTTCTTCTTACCCTCCTCGCGCCTCCTGTCGGTTTTTTCCCTTTTTCTCTCGTCTTTCCCTTCGTTTTCGTTTTTAAGTCCACCGGTTCAGAAGTGGAAACGACCGTTCTTCCTGCTGGGACGATTTCACTTAATTCGAGAGGAGTGTACACCGAGAGTTTCGCGGAACAGTGTGGGGAGAGCCAAACAGAGCCGGGTAGCAGACGGTGGCGGAGGAACGCGAACGAGAAACAACCAAGGGAGGAGACCCGAATCCCCGGAATCCTCCGCGTCTCTCGCCTCGTGTACAGTTTCTCGGGAAATAATTACGCTGCTAATCGCGCGAAATGAATTCTTTCGCCGTTGAGCCGGATTTCGGGGGCGTCCCGTGCGAAATCTCGAACGTGAATCTTCCACGTCTATGCGCTTCTTCTTCTTTTTTTTTTTTTTTTTTTTTTTTTGCGGTACCGAGAAATCCTGTTGGAACGATTCGTAAACGTATTAAATGAAATACGTGGTAAACAAAGGGCTCGACGCGTAATATATTTAATAATCTCTGTGAGATCGAGCCAATCGAATTCCGTGAAGAAGCGAACGTTAACAAGTCAATAAGCTTCTTCCACAAGGAATGATCACGTAAATAGACGGGTAGGGGGATGGTGGCATTGACTGACGTCACGAAGTTAATTGATTCGAAACACGATCGTAGTCAGCGCCTTCCTCTCAAAGGAAGGGCGTACAATAGGGGAGATAAATCATTCCACGGAACGACGGGAGTAATTGGAGCGTGCGACGGTAATGGAATTCGAAAAGAATTCGTTATAACGCCTGAGCCACCCCCGAAATCCCTTTTCTTCCCGCTCGCTCGCAGCTCCTTACCCTTCCTCTGCCCGTCGTTCTTTACAGGCTATTTTCAATTCATTATTCATATACACGAATGCAATTAGAATGAAAAATCAATATACGTCTATTAAACCTGGAATTATAAAATATTAAAATCTATAAATGTGTTGGCTCGCCGTGATACTCTCCAATCGCACCTTACACTCCGAAATCAAAGTACCTTATCGACTGATTAGAACAAAATACCGAAGAATGTCCACTTGTGACACTTGGCAGAATTATGATACATTCGATAAGAATATAATTCAATCAATATTAATCTCTATCCTGAATGGGACCGGTTGTAAAATAGAATTTATATATTCTACAACACATTTATTTTATCCACTCGTGTGGGTAGACGTAAGGACCTGTAAATTAAACGAGCAGTCTGTACACGATAGAAATATGAATTATCATCTGTTACATTTTTCAGCGATACAGTCATTAGAAAGAGCACTTCATGCATCGTAAAGTCGAAAAAAGAGGAAATCGAAAATTACGATCGTCGACGATCGAATCAAATCGGAACGGTTCCGTCGCAGGTGAAAATATTATCGCCCGAGTATTATCGATGATAATTATTGTCCGCTCATTTACCGACGGGGCTTTAAAATGAGACTGACATTTATTAAATGGAATCGCGGGGCTTGCTGCAGCGGTTACGCCCGGCCGATCGATTACACTCGTAATGAACGGAACGGCGAAACGGTCGCGCAAATGTAACGAAAGATCGTACGAGGGACCGAGTGTGTAGTACCCACGCTCGCCGCCACTACAATACATCGTATTTGCGGACTGGCTCGTCCGGAAACCGTTGTTATCCCGGTTCTAATTCGACTCTCAGGTAAATTATTGCCCGACGAGGGCGGCGTTTCGCGGCCAGTAAACGTGCTCGCTTTTACACGCCTGTCTCGACGCCCGCTGAACCATCGACGTTATCATTCCAAGCTGAACATACATACATGCATCCGTGCATAAACCAGTTCCTTCCGACACAACGTGTATCGCAACCTTCCTTCCACAATCAATACAAACGAGTATGTTCTCGCGTATACATAAACCGAAAATTGTAGCCACAAGAAAATTTATTCGTACGAAGCTTTCATTTCTAAGAAAATCGACTTTGAAGCATAACTTTTTTCAGTCGAGAATTTCGGAGTTCGAGGAATGGATTCGAGGAAACAGAATTTGAGGGTGATGTATTTAATACTCACGAAGTTGATGGAAATCCCAGTTGGGCAGATGCTATGCAAAAAAATTGTTAAGACAAAGAAACCGAAACGTAAAAAGACTATAGAGTGTATTATTGTGTTCTCAGTGTGTTCAAGTATGTATTTCCAGTTTCTTTCTGCAATAATTACATAGGAACTTAGTTCAAAAGTTTCATTTTTCTGGAGGAAAGTTAATAAATATATTCGAATAGAAGGAAAATACTGTGATTTAGGAAATAATAAATAAATAATGCACGCATCTGAAACCGAGTCTATCTTATTTCCTGCGGCCATCGCATTGGCCACGAAAAACAGATTTCTCGTCGACATATTACAGGTGGCATGCGTCAATTCATTCCGAAAAAAAAAAAATACGACACGAAAACGCTCGTACATTTCTCAACGCGTCAAGACGACCCGCGGAAACACCACTATTAATGAGAAACACACGGACCGTTCTCGAATATGAAAATCATATCCCGTTTGTTACAGACGGATATTTATTTGATATCTCGAAAAATTCGTCGGACACGTGATGAATTTACCGTTTTCAATCAACAACGGCTACCTGGAAATAACGAGCACGCGTCATTTGTTTCTAATATTATTCTTCCATTTCGCCGTGAACCAACCGGACGTTAATAACGGGAACGCGACCATATCGAAACGTCAGAAGACAATAATTGCCATCGGGTGGGATCGAACGAAGGGGGTTTGGAGAGCTTTTTGAAATGGATCGGTCAATTACTCCCCGAGTTCTTGCCTCTCTCTTTTTTTTTTACCCCCGTCCGTTGTTTTCCTTTCATTTCCATTTCGAAAGCTCCGTCCGTTTTCCCCGATACCACTACCCCCTAGGCCTCTGTGCATTGGCGTAACTAGGATTTTTTTCTGGAGGGGGGCCAGGTCCCCTGACTTCCCACCAGGCACCTGTACGTATTTGATACCATATAAAATAAAGTTACACATTTTACAATAATTATTCACATATTTCTTTAACACCAAGACTAAGAATAGAATGATATAATTCTTAAAAATCAAAAAAATTTCAGATTGATCAACAGCAAGAGTATATTGTGTCTAGATACCTATAGTTAAAATCTATAAGCTTCAATTTACTAGTTTTTTCTGCAAAAATATTTTTTGCATTTTCAAGCGCTAGTCACAGGATTGTTAGTTACAGTAGAATATTAAAATTAAAGAGCTTAATTCTAATACAATTTTACTTAATACTTTCACGTAATGAGGATAGTATGGTATTTCTTGTATTTAGTTGCGTTGCGTATTGCATTTCAGCACAAGTATTTATCTTTTTATAACAGAAGATTTTAGTAACCGACGAATGTTTTTTTACATATTTGAATAATTTCTGGACGGGGGGGGCAGTCCGTATTCTGGGTGGGCCAGGCCCACCCTGGCCCCTACCTAGTTACGCCAATGCCTCTGTGTGTGTGTGTGTCCACGTACTCGGTCCCGTTCGCTCTTTTAACGCGCGCCGCTCGAACGTCCACGTGCTGATAATTGGAAATTTCGCGGATCTGACCCAGTTCACGATGTACACCGCCACGCCACGAATTTAATCCCCGCGGCGTGCACGAAATCACGCGGAATGGGGAGAAAAAAAAACCGGAAACGTTAGTCGACCGAGCTCGCCCTGTGCGAAATAATTTTTACAGGAGTAAGGTCAATGTCCCTAATTCTAATCACATAGTTTTGCTGTCTCAGAAATTAAATTTTATTATTTATTACAAAGGCACCTCGACACTGACACGAAGAGGTCCTCGCGTGTAACGTTGACTTTTGAATGAGGTTTAACACGGTGATAGAGCTTCGAATTCTGAAGCCAATGATATTTGTTTTAGCCGCATACAATCATTAGTTTATGAAATATCTAATGTTCAATGCCGAGGAGCCTTCGAACACTCATCGAGAATGCACTGTACGTGGTTGACGAGTTTTCTGTATAAAGAAACTTTTTCATTTGAAGTAAGGTGACGATTTCGGTTGATCGTGTATCTGAAAGTGTTCGGAGATAACGATAATTACACGATAATTGCTATCGTTCACTCGTGGAACGCGTATGAACAGTCACTAGTCACGTGTACAAGTAATATGTGTATGCACGTCGCAAAATTGTATTGGACTACCTGCTAAATGGTGAAACCTCGAGGAATTTGTTTATCGCTTGTTCTTAATCCAAAGTACAGTATTCTCTCGATTCTTATCGTTGTTCGACGAAGAACCTACAAACTTTCTTCGTCTTTTATTCATCATGCGTGAGTGTTTATTTATGTGATAATCTTGCTCATTTAATTGAACTCAAATCTAACAATGTGAAATGTAGATTAAAAAATGTAATCTCGTATACCCTGGTGGCGTCTTTGCGAACTGTCGAAGAAGTTCTGGAATTAGTTCCAATTTTAGCCACCAAAGTGATAGGGGCGCCACTAAATGTCCCATAACTACCCAAATTTTTCTGGCACTTTTCTGAATCCAAGATGACGGAAAAACCTGCACGTTTTTAAGTTCTGGAATTAGTTCCAATTTCCGCCACCAACTGGTGGGGGCGCCACAAAAGACATTCGACTCGAATACTAGCAGAGAAGAGTAGGGGACGGCGCCTAAGCGCCGGTGTGCTTAATCTAAAACACCACCGATCCAGACAACGAGATTCCTATAACGAATAAAAGATAAGAAAATAAATTGCCCCGTTCTTCGTTCGATAAACATAAGAACTCTAATCATAAAAAACACTTAACATTTCTTTCCAAATTCGTACAAATATATCCAAGCAACAGTTCCACTCTCGGATCAACTATCTCAACGACGGTATTAATATCGAAGACACTGTTTCCATCTACCGTTTTGGATTCTATATCGTTTTATTTCATTCCGTAAAATCGTATGAAATTGTTTAGCTTCTATTACCTTCGTATTTATTAAAGAACGTCTTATTTAAAAAAAAAAAAACTACTGTAATACACACTCCCAATTATTAGAACCGATAATATTAATCCAATGATCAAGTAATCTCATCGTAGACCAATCTTTAGAAAATCCTACAAAATATAAAACTAGTAAATTCGAAAGAACAAATAGTTACGTCGGTCCCTGGTCTCCCCTACATAAAAAAGAAAAAGAAAAGGCGATGAATCCTGAGGAATCGGTGACTAGGCCGGTTCCGGGGCGCGAAAGCGGCGATCATTAATAATATCAGTGGCCCGCGGGCTCCATTTTACGCCCGCTGACAATGGACGACTGTGTAACAATAATTTAATGAAATTTGACTGGAAATTAACCACCGTGGTGGTACGCGCGCACACACATCCCCGTCGACGACGGCCTCCGGGAACCACCACAACCCCCGGGGCGCCCCAATATACGTACCACACAGGTGTGTACGCGTACATCCAGGCGGGTGGCGCGTGTTTGCGCGCGGCCGTCCGGCCAGCCGCCTCCCTCGAGGACGCGCAAGCGCGGCCTCCGCCCGCGCCGGGCCAAACAACGCCGGTTCCGCTCGCGGCCCGCACGTACAAGATATTACGGTACTCGCGGCCCATCATCGGGGGAAAATAATGGGCAACCGTTTCGTGATAACGATGAGTTAGCGTTACACCTCGCTCGCGCATACGTATATCACGTGGCGGCGGCCACCGCCACCCCAACCCCTTCTCTGGCGAGCTAGAGGGATCGCGGTTAAGCCGCGTGTCCACCTACGGTCGTGCGGTTGAAATTAGCGATGCAGTGGGTGTGTAGGAAGTTAGTGGTGATGTATTTTCAGATGAAATTTTTTGTAGGACAGTGTAATATCACTGTAATTGTTCATGGTTCACTGTAAAACATTTCCTTTGATGGATATTCAACGAACCATACGTGTGACCCTGGATTGACTGTCCTTCGAATCTATTTGACCGGTAACATGTATCATTCTTATCTAATAATGTGCTATTTTGGGTACAAATTCAAAACTGCGGACCACCTATAACCCCCTTCATTTATTAAATCTTCGAACTCTTGTTGTAACTAATCTATACAAGAAATCTATCGACGAAACATACAGTAAGATTAAAAAATAAAATACTAATCAGTATACAAGTTTCTAGACAAGATAACAATACCGTTCGTGATCACAGAATGTTCGCGAGAAATCTTGAACGCGACCGTGACAACCGGACACAGATCACCGGCTTATCTTCGCCCGTGAAAGTTTCCGGGACGATACTGACCGGTTATCGATAGGATCGATCGATATGTAGACGGTCAGGTCTCGAACGATTCGCGATGAACAACGAATTCTTCGTCAGGACCCTCGGGTTATTATCCGTGAATCGGATCGAGAGCTATCTGGTAAGATCTCTGCCCAACAATCGAGCAGTCCCGTTACACCGATAATTCGGAACCGCCCAAATTCTCCGTTCCGATTACACAGGTACAGACATACCTGCTCCGCGAGACGTTCCGCGCATGGGACCAGGACCAGAACACAGGTTTCTGGTCGATGAACGATCGGTCCCGGGGCCGAAATGACTTTCTTTCGCGATTCGTTGCGAGAACAGGCAGTTCACCCCGTAGGAGGGAGGGAAGGGGGATGACTTCGATTGGTCGATAAAGCGCGACCGATAATTTCGATACCGGGGGAAAATGAGAAAGGTAAATAACACGGTCGAACGCGGGCCGGTACGATAACTCAGCCAGGACGGTGTTGTAATAATGAAATGCCAGGGCGTGCGCGTGGGGGGAGGAGGAGCTGGTTTTTCCAGCGGAAACGAGACGAGGAGGATCGGCGGCGGGGCCGGCCGCTTTGAAATTAATAATAATGTTATCGGGAGGTAACAAAAAGCTTTTGAATCCCGATATAATGACGCGCGTATTAACGCCGGCAACGTTTTCGGCCTTTTATCGCAACAAAAACGCGCGACGATCGCCGCGCTTTTAATCGGGATTATTGCTCTATTTCCGCGGGACCCGCCCCCTCTACCGTTTCCCGTGTGGAAGGGGGCACGGGAGCCTCGAATGAATAATCGAATTGGGTTAATCCATATTTACCGGGATGAAAAACTCAGGGATTATCGGGAAGTAATTTTCGTCGGGCCGAGGGGGCGTAGATTTTTCCACGCGGTCTCGTTTATATCGTCCGTAATTTTTTATTGCGACCACAGGACCGAAAAATCGTAGCCCAAACTTCATTATTTCTCTCTCTTTTTATATGCAGGGTGTACCACCTAACGTGAGCACCTTCAATACTTCACTTGTTTTTGAAGATACATATTTTTCGAATTTTCTAGGTCATCGGTGTTTTTTTAAACGGAAATACATATTTTTATCATCGTGGCATAATAATCGACGTCAAGACCAATCCAATGACCTATAGTAGTGTGACCTTCATTTGACTTACGTTTATGTTTACGTATCTTTATAAATAGGTCATTGTACTCATCTCAAAACGCTCTATTACAGGGTACGTAAAACAAGGTATCCTTCCATTTAAAAAAGAAACAACGTTGACCTTTGTATGACCCCAATAAAAAATTATTCAATATGTGTTATTGTAAACTATTCATATAAAATTATGTGCTCCCCAATACTTTGATCTGACACATTATTTTCTATCACCAGTAAGAGCTGAGACATTCAGATGGCCTGTTTTATGTGGCTCATTTCGTAATTATGCCACACAGCGTATCTGCTCGGGCTACGAGAGACGCGTAAGTGCATGATTATAAAACATCTAATAATTTATAAATTATTCTAGTATTATTTTATTATAAAAATTGAAATTTCCTCGTTTAAACAATTAAAATTGACAATATATTTTTTCTATCTTTTATTCGTTATTCGAAACTGTTTATCTAGATAATGAGTTTGCCCATCTCTGCATACAACAAGTGAATGAAACCAATAATATATAAAAACAAAAAAAAAAAACGACGTTAATCCGTAAAATCAACCAAGAAGTCGTGGCGAGCAAAGAAACTGGGACACGGTGTTTTAACGAGCGAACAACGAACAAAATCTCCGGACACGTTCCGCGTAAGCAGACTATTCCGTCCACGACGAGGGAGTCGGTCGGATACGATCCCGAGATTTTTATTGGCCGCGGCCAAAGTTCGCCGCCAGTCGAGTTTCGCCAAGTTTTACGCCCGTTCGCCGGTCCGCTGACCCGGGGGTTCGCTCGAACGACTTTGCGGAAAACGAATAGACGAGCGACGGCGGCGAAGAGTTTCCGGCGCACGCGAAACGAGGCGTAAATGTAAACGAGCCGATCGACTCGTTTCAGCCGGTTACCGGCGAATAATTCGACGAGCTCCTCGCAAGCTATTGGTCCCACCTGGATACATCGTTCGCGAGATTTACGCGCATCCGTAAACGATACGCTCGCAAGCAGAGGGGATTCGAGTCGTCGATTTTAATGAAACTTTTCGGACATGTAGTGGACTTTGACCTCTTTACAAATCGGCCCCCATATTGGGGCAAATACTTGGAAGTTTTGTGAGTTATTTGACTTTGACGTTTCCTGCGTGAGTTACAGCAAAATGTAATGTAATTACAAAATCCAAATCACAATTACAATGTAATTGCAAGACAATTACAGTTACAGTTAAGTTGTAATTAATTATAGTAAATTGACAATAAAATTACAATGTAATTGCAATTTAGATTGTATAATTAGATTACATTTTGACCAACTCTGACTAGGTCAAATTAGTAGAATGTTACGAAAAATACGAATTCTGTGTTTGTGTAGAAATAGAATCAGAATATGAAAGTTTTCTAAATTGGGTAATGGTAACTTAATTTATGGAAGTATGAAAATGCAGTTAAAATCGTAAAATCCCAGATTTATCCAGCTGGCTGTAATAATTTGATCACAGTTAATACAAGTATATCTTGTCCCCATTATTCGCAGGTGATATCAACGTCCATGATTTGTAACGTGACATTATCTAATCTAGTATGACTTTATTTAAAATCTTTAGCATGGACGTAATTGTAATATAAACTCTTCCAAAGATTTTTGAACGTATTCGAGACGTAGTATGTGAACTCTCCGTCACGGTTGAAACTGTGGATGTTCACCCGATATTTACAACATCTGCAAACAATCAAGTAACACAACTTGTGTTTAAGTCATACAGAAAACTTTGAAACCATATATTTAGACTGCGGATTTTTATGCAAAATAATATATCCTAAAGTAATTTATAAAAACAGGAGCATATGTAGAAATTTATTTTTCTACTTAAGTATCTCATTGGATTCAGACTAAAATAAAAGACACATTGGATCAGATGAAAGTTTTATCCTTTATTGTATTTCACAGAGCTCTATGGGCTATAAATGCATAAAATCCGCAGTCTACATATAACTCAAAAACTTTCGAGTGTCTGTCTCTGTTTAGGGGGATGATTTGTAAAGTGGTAGAAGCCTATCTACATGTTCTAAATGTTTCATCGTAATCGGCGACTCGAAGTTGACGGCTCTCATGTCTTGGGACTGTCCTTGTCAGACGGGACACGTATTTCGATCCGTGGACCAGTTTCCTCGCGCCACGAAACGCCGCCACCTCACGCGGATATCACGTGACACGACCGAACATCACGCGCGACCTCAATTTCCACGATTCCACGCGTTAACGGCCGAACTTTGCGTCCCCGTATACATTGCTGTTTTTCCCAATTTCACGTTCGAAAACGCGGCTGAACAGTCGACTATGGGGAAAGTTTCGTCGGATTACCGGGAGACAGTAAATGAAGGATTGTCTCGACTGCAGTTGTTGCGCAATTAATAGTATAACGTGATTGAAACTCGGTATAGTGGAATGTTTAATACAGTTTCGGGAGGTTTTCGTTTAATTGCAAGCTCGACGGAACGCTTGAAAGACTAATAAAGTTCTATTTATGTATTTAAGACTATTCTTGTTGTGGATACATATGTGCATTATAAACACTACAGGAGTTTGTGGAAATTGATATTTTAATGGTTAATTTAGAAAGATAGAAGGGAAGTCTATGGTACAGTTTATTAATGTTTTTATTCTGCACTGGTGTACAGAATTGTATTCCTCATAGACGTCTGAAAATCACAGTCTTATACAAGACAAATATTACAAAATACGGTATGTACTTGGCGTTCCCTTTTTCGAGAAACCATTTAATAATTTTTGTAATTATGAAATTGTATACGAGAAATATAGAAAATCAACATGTTAATTAAATGATATTTAATTAAAAGTATTTCACTTCGAATTATTATGTGCATTCGTTCGTTATATAAAATACACTTTAATTGAACTCATTAAATTCAATAGGTTCCATAAAATATCCACCTTCGAACGATTTCCACAAACCAATTACAATCCTGGCGATATTAATAACATATTACACTAATCAAGTTTTCAAAAATCGGCATGGTAAAAGGGTTTAATAAAAAAACAATGTGCTTCGCACATAGTTTGTAATCAAATCTTTTCCATGTAATATTTTCACGTGCATATGTATATATAAAAGATTTCCTTACTAAATTATAAATCTTAACAAACCCTCATTATTAATAATTTGATACCGGATAATCTAGTATGTAGTACGTCTTTTCAGAAACAAAAGCTGAGTGCAGTGGACGTAGCAGTACGTATTTCTAAAATAAGAAATATGTTTTTCCTACATGTAAAGTTAGATAAACAAAAGTTCCGTAGTAATATCTAAATATTTTTCGAACAACTGAAGTTGTATATTTCCAAACATAAAATCCCTTCCTCCAGCAGGGTGTTAAGACAATCCTTAAGAGGCACAAAAGAGATCTACGACCCGATCTCGAGTAACCCAACCAATGCAAGACCCACACAACTATACCACCGCAAAGACCGAAAACAGTTCGTGTACTATACCGTCGTCGTGTTGAATAAAACTGCCACGAAAACTAATCGATCCGCCCATCAAATACGAACCCCTGCGAAGCAGAGGCGCGGACTAGTACGTCCGACTCGGTCGAACCCCGTTTACGGGAACGTGGAATCGTTTCCCGATCCCGCGCACAAAAAAGTCCCGTCACAGGGAAAAGCTCCCTCTCTCTCCCCCCGTCGACTTCTTTATTGTATAGGGGCGCGCGCGCGAGCACGCGGATGCATTCCCCGGCGCGGCCAAGATGGCGGGCATTTTTTCGACTCGCCCTCGGGCTTCCACCGTCATTCGCGGGGATCGACGTTTCTCCCCCCTACCCCGTTACCTTTTCACGATACCCGTCACCGGTGCACACAGGTGTACACACCGGCACCAATACTTTTTCCTACCAGGGATTCGACGCTGGCTCGGGGAAAACGGTGAGTAAGTGCGGGGTGGGGTGGAGGATGAAAAAAGTAGTGAACGAAGAGAGGGAGAGACTGACGCGAACGACGGAGGACGTGAATGGTGAAAGAGTACGGGAACAGAGAAAACGAAAGGAAAGGGGGTAGGGGGTGTGAAAAAGAGAGAGATGGTAAAGAGACGAAACGACAGAGAAAGCCCCGGTAGCTATGGCTGCGTCGTGCGGGATGGGACGTTCAAAGGGGGTGTGGGGTTGGAGCAAGTGAGAGTTTGCAGGGGTTCGCGGAGGGCAGGGGAGGAGGAAATACAGGCTGTTTTATTATGCAAAAGCTTTCTCGGCAGTTGGGTCGTTCTGGCTCCGCGCCGTTGCACCAGCATCGAGTCGGAGGCGGTGGTGGTGGCGGCGGTTGCGGAATAGAGCCGAGTGCACCGGCGGAGGAGGGATGGAAAAAGCCTCCGCCCCCGAATCGCGTAAATACCGGCAGCCATTTTGCGATAAACTTTTTTCGGGTGGTCCGCCGCGCCAGACCAGCCGCCACCGCCGCCGCCGCCGGGGTGAAAAAGTTTGGACACGCTCCTCGGAAAAGGGGTGGTGGGTCGAAGTGAGGGTGGGAGGGGGAGGATGCCTGGCCGTACAACCCGCCGCGGTACTATTCTGCTGCGCCCGTTGGAACTCGTGGACGCGAAGAGTTTTCGTTGAGCACGCCGGGGAACAGACAGACGGGGGTGGAAGGGGGCGTGGAAATGGAGAGAAAAAGAGAGGATAAGGAGGGCGAACGATTAATCTTTCGCGGAGAGCTTTCCAGTGGAGCTCAATCGTGCGTGTGGAGCTTTTCCGCTTGTCCGCGGAATATCGTGCTTTTAATAAGACCCACCCACCCCTCCACCCACAGAACTCCCTTCACCTCCCACCCTCTCGCTGGTAATTATCGATACGTTCGTCCGTTCCTTTTCTTATATTCTTCCTTTCTCTTTCTCCCTCTACGTCGCTGGTGCTTTTCTGCTCGTTTGATTTTTTTTTTTTTTTATTTCTTTTTTTTATTTTAAGACTGTTCCTCCTCTCTTTCACGCCAGCATTGTTCCCTGGGCTCCTTGAACGGAAATGAATATTAACGAGGCGCGGTAACCTGGTAACTGTAAAATCTGATCCTCGGAAAGGGGGCGCGTTTGCGGAGCTAATTTAATTTAAATTATCCCCAGACACGTTTTTGCACAATGGCCGGGGCTTTAACGACGCTTGTTATAGGGGAACGGGGCGGCGGGTTCGTAAAAAGGAACCCCGTGGACGCGCGGAACAGTCGGCGGGATTGCTTTTGCGAACGGTTGTCTTCTTAAAATTCGAAAGAGTGGATAGAGTTGTGGGAATTAATGAAAATAACCGTGTGTTGTTGAATGGGATTGCTCGCTGCACGGTGGACCATGATTTTGCAAATATTTGAATACTTCAATGTACCTGATTGTCCTATTGTTCCACTTTCGTATTTGTTCGCGAAACAGATCCCGTCGTTAATTGTATATGTATTTTTATGTCTTGTTTCGTTATTATAACGTGCAGTGTATCAAACGCTCGGACTTTCATGAGGATAATATATGAAATTGTACTTGCGTTTCGTTAGCAAAAGTGCATAGAATCCATTGGTGCTTGTGCCAAACCAGGGAACGTCATTTAAATCATAAAGAGCGATCTTCAGATGCTGAAGTAGAGCTTCAAATGCCTTATGAAAGTTAAAGAGCCTTCTTAAATACTCAGTTTCTTTTTACGTGAAAATATATTTATGTACACTCTAATTATATCGTTTACAAATAAATTGTTACCAATACCGCTTGCGTCATTGTACTCAACGGAATAGCATGAATGCGCCCTTCAAAAAAGGCACAACAATCTTATTGCCTAAATCAGTGCTGTAGTAACATTAAAACGGAAATGGGGTCACGATGCCCCAAGAAAGTGGGCCGAAGAAATACATTAGATGAAAGGTCTATTCTTATACCTCGTCGGTAGTCAAACGCTTCGCTTTCGATCTTTCTTGCCGAATACATAACCGAATCTGATCGTTTAAAATAGAAAGTCTACATTTGAACATTCGAGTTCGAACACTCGAAATCGAACGTCCAAACAGTTTCTTAGCAGGGCACAGAGTCGCGTTGATCGATAATCTTCAGCCCGTGAGGGAGGAGGATGGGTGGGGGGGAAAACAACCTTAACAAAACAGGACCCCCGAATCGAATTCCGCGCGCAAACAGTATCGTCCCGCGGCGTGTAAATAATGGGGGACCGTCTCGTGGCGCCGGCTCCTCGTGATAGCCGCCCTCTGCTCCGCGGGCATATAATTCGACGTTATCCGCGACGAGACGTCGACGGCGACGCGCGGCAAAGTCCCTTCGCGAGACGACGCACAGCCTAGCATTCCCCCCCCGCCCCTATTCGTGTAATTCGATCATTCAAGGGAACGTCTGTGAATGAGGCGAGGAAAAAAAGACCGCCCGCGACAGAGACAGACCGTGGACGAAAAAAAAGTGTCAGGGGACAGCTTTGACGACGGAATAAAAAACCGCGCTGGTAAAAAAACTTACCCGGGGCACGGCGGTTGTCTTTTACGTTTTTTTTTTTGTATGTATGTGTTGTTTTTTTTTCAGTCAGAGCGCGGCGAGGCAACGAGAGCAACAGCAGAGAAAAAAACACATCGAGGGGACCGGGCCGCTGGAAGGAGTGAAAAAAAAAAGGAGAAGAAGAGAAAAAACGGAGCGCCTCGCGGCGAAGCCGGGAGGGTCGAGCGAGCGAGAAGAGATAAAAGACGCAGCGCGCGTGAAAAATGAGACGCGGGCGCGCGCGCGCGCGCGCGCAAGTGCCGGGAATCGAGATAAAGAAATGGTGTAAAAAAAATTTTGCGGCGGCGGTCGTGGCCGCTTAGCCCCCGGGCTTAAGAGAGTCTATTGTCCTCGGTTCATTACACGTTTTCTGGAGCGTGCAGTTACGGTGGAGTGAGGCGGTTGGGCCGCGGCGAGGGGCCCACGGGGCAAAGGAACGACGCCGCTGACCAGATGCATGACAACGAAACTCGCGAGTATCGGATTTCACCCAAAGCCAGCGTCTTTACCACTGTGGGCACACATTCTTTTTTCTGCCCCATCGGATCAGTGGACGGCGACGCGACGGGACCTTCCGGCGCTAACGCCAGATTTCGCCTTCGATAACAGCTCGTGTCCGACACAACCGAACGAACGGTGTCCCATTCCGAATCACCGCGCTCGCCCCAAAGCGGGAACGCTTATTCCGCGAGCGTTCTGAATGTCGGTCGTGATTAGAATTTGTTCGCCGGTGATACGGAAAGTCCGGATGATTCCGTCACGGGCAATTTTTATTAATATCGTATTCACCTTGATACTTACGCCAAAATAAGTCCAGCTACACGTAGAAAATGTCTAAAAACGTATGATCTTACTCATTCCCTCTTCGAAGCGATATAATATATAAAAAGATGAATTAAAATTTTAAAACTCAGGCATAAGCATACGGTGAACAATCGACTGATTTTCCCACGTGTAAAGGTATGTACAATGCAGCGATATACATACACACAAGAAAACCTAGACCGTCCAACCTAAATCCAAATTCCATCCGGCGTGATTTCACGGTCGTGCGGCGGGCGGACGATACGTTTAACAAACACACCCGTGAACCGGTAAGCAATGTATAGAAGACAACACGGTGTTGGTCGAAGATGAGAAAAGGGGAACGGGTGGCGTCCAGTGAGCCCCTAATTTCCATCGTACCCGATTCATTACCGACTGCGCGGGAGGAGGGTGACGAGGTGGAGAAAGAGTAGCGGAGGAGGCGATGGGCGGTCGGATAGGGGGGGGGGATGGATAGGGGTGAGGTGGAAAGGAGGATGACGCGGGGGTAGGAGGGTGACGGCGCATTATTACGAGGCCGAATTACCTAATTTCGCTGGTCGTTACGTTGTTTCGACGAGCCGGAGCCCTCCCCAGCCCCCGGGTCCGGAGAGGGGGGGGCGTAGAGCCCTCACGGTGGCGGGTCCTTCTGGCACCGAGGTTCGCGTTAAACCACCCCATTTGAGCGTTTTCCACCCCGACGACCTTACCATCGGGGTGGCCTGGAGTGTAAGTCCCCCTTGCAATCTCCCGACTGTGAACTCCGCGCGGACCGGCACGGACCAATTGCCAGCCGTCTGATCCCGACTTATCCAATCGACGCGCGTCGTTCTTAAGCAAAGAACCCCTCTTTCGGTGTACCACGGCGGCGGCTTTTAAAAAGAGCCAATGAAACGACGACCTCGACCAATCGGGGATGGGCACGGAGCGACACGCGGTTCGCCCGTAACCGAGTCCGCGTTACGTGACAGCTGCTCGTACGGTCCGCGTGGACTGGTCGTAGCGGCAGCAACGGCGGCAGCAGCGCTGTGAAAAGGTGGTGGTAGGCCGCTCTGCGGCGGTCGAGTAGGGGGCAAAACTATTGGCCACCCACGCCTGTGCCTTGCTCGTTCGTCTCTCTCCCTCTCTTTTTTTTCTCTCTCTCTCTCTCTCGCACTCTCTTACCCCCTGTCGCTGGTGCCCACGGGGGAGAGAAAAACAGGGCTCTAGGGACAGAAGGGGGGATGGGGGACAATGTAGATGGAAGAGGAAAGGCCCCGAGAGAGGTAGAACGACGCGACGGGCGAGAGAGGGGTCCCCACTCGTCAGCCTCTCTTCGCTGAGCTTTTTTCGCTCGACAGGGGAGGATGGACAAACGAAGAGTCCTTCCAGACTTCTGTCCTCCCTAGGGGTGCGCTATTACGGCATAACAAAGTCCGGTCGTGTCGCGTATATCGGATCGTACGTCAATATACCGCCGAACCAGCAGGCTTTCGCTCCACCCAGAGCGCCTCCCTGCCCCCCTAGCCGTGCCAGCCAACCTCTCTTTCTTCCTTTCGTTTCCCTCCATTCTCTCGCAATCGGCCTCTTCTGCGCCGGAATCGAGTGCATCCGTGATACGGGCGTAAGTCGCCAGCGCCAGCCGTGACGTATGAGGAGGAGGGGAGCGGATAAGGTGCTTTTCCATTGTTTCCCGGGCATTTTTTAACGAGGGCTGCACCCTCCTGCCCTCGCACATGCACACAACCCGGAACCGATTAGAGGAACGCTGTCAAAACTTGTTGGGGGACAGCGGGGTTTGGAGGGGTATGGGTTAGAAAGGCGGAGTGAAAAAGAGGCAGAGCCCGCTGGGGGGAGGGGGGTCTCAGTGCACGGGGAGCACCGACGAATTTGGGTCGTGACACGAGGGTGACTCGGGTCGAACGTAAGACGCCCTCTCACCATCCCGAACCGTCGACCCTGATTCTCGCGAATTTCAGATTTCTCCGCGTCGATTGCGACCCCCCCCCCCTCTCGCACGTCTAATCGTGCGACCGGAGGTGACCCGTGTCGACGACGAAACGAACGATCCGGCAATTACGGGAAACACCGTCGCGCCTCGTACGTGAAACCTCGGGGTTTCTGCTCACGGTTTATGAAGTCATTAATCACCGAGAGACGACGTGCATTAACCCGTAATTATTCTTGTTTCCCCCCTTTTTTCCGTTATTCCTCCCTCGTCCCTTCACCCCTTTATTTTCGAACTTTCCACCTTGTTTATTTGCTTCTTGTTTAATCGCCAAGTAACGCTCACTGTGGAAAGTCACACAGTTGACAAGAATACCGAGTAGAGCTGCGATAACGCTGAGGATATTGCGCCGATAATGATCGGTTTCGGGAAAATCGTTTCCCGTCGCCCGCGCGCGCGCGAGCACCGTCCCCCAAGGACTGCATTTCAATTTCTCGACGAGAAATTACTTAACAAGAAACACTTAAGGCGTCGACTGTGGTAAGTATTATTGTGATCGATCTCGACGAGAGATATCGTAGGTGGTACAACCGCCTCGGTCGTGTTTTCGCGCTAAGCGACCGCGGATAATCATCGTTCTTCTATTTATTCCTCATTGTTTCTTTTTTTTCTGTATTCTCTCATTTTTTTGTTTGCACGTTGAGCGGAAAATTGCCACGGAAAGCCAGAGTTCTCGGTCGCGTGTGTCACCGCGTGCGCGCGAACACAGAAAACATCGCGTTACCACGTTGTAACGGATGCTTGAATGACGACGGACGGTTCGTCGCGGCGGGTAACTTCCTTAAATATTTAATCGGCCTCGACGATCGTCATTACTTAATGATCCTTTATGACTTTCCACGGTTGTGTAATCGCCGTTGAAAATGTGGCGCTGAGTTATTTATCGCTGCGTCTATGGGTTTCGCAACGATCTTAGATGGGGAATTCGATTCGCAAAAGGTTATTTGATACCGTACGCGTGAATCGATGATAGAGATAGAAGATCGAATCGGGTGAAATATGTCTGGGTCAGGGTATCGTGAAGCCAAGAAAAGATACAGATCCGTGGTTTCAATACGATATTTTCATTCCCAATTAAACGGCTACGATAAAAGTTTCGACGTAACTGTAAAACTTAACGGACCCATAATGGGTTCATCTGCAACGAACGTGGAACTACAATCGGCGCAGGCTTAGCACACACTTGCTCCGAAACCCGCGTATACGGGCGCGGATAAATCGATAAGGAACGTCGATCAAGATCGGGCAAGCGTAATCTAATCATCGTCCGGTGTAATTCAATCACTCACACGGACGAGCAACAAAAGTTTACCGTAGTAACCGACGAGTCCACCGATAATAATACATCCCCCCCCCCCCCCCCACTGATTGATCCGGTCCGCAGCCGGGGCCGTGCCCAGTCACGGTTATCACTCAAGACGCCCGGTTTCGAATCGACGCCATTAACGCGAACCGCTCGTTAACCCTGTTAACATTAACAAGCTACAAAACTACCGTTTCGCCCGGCACCCGATGATGCTCGTAGCTTCTGCGGTTTCGAACTGGTTCCTCACGCGGAAAATTCCCCGAGATTCCTCCAACCGGCAAAAACAAGGCAAACTAATTATCCAACGAGAGACAGAGAGAGGGTGAAAGAGAGAGAGAGAGAGAGAGAGAGAGAGAGAGAGAGAGAGAGAGAAAGGGAGAAATAGAGAGACAGAAACGGGGGCCAAGCCCGAACGGACAGACGGTGGACCACTTTTTGTCCCAGCGTTGAAACTTGATTTAGTGAAACCACTGCGCGCCTGCATGAAGAGAAAGAGGGAGGGGGGAACGAACGATAGACACGAAGGTATGGAAGGAGGATGGATCACCGGACGGTCTGATTGCTCGTCCCTTTCGCCGCGTGCACGCACGCGTGTGCTCGCTCGCCACCCTTCGCCCTGCTGATCGCGATGAAGTAGGGTGTGCACCCGTCGCGAGCTGCTTCCGTGATATTAAAAGGGGCCTCTTTCTCTCTCTTTCTCCCTCGACCGTTTCGAGCGTTTCCTGCGCGAAGGAACCGCGAACAACTCACTCCCTCGACCATTTCCTGTCACGCTCTTCGCCCCCTCTTTTCTTTGCCTTTAATTCCACTCTTCTACGCATTGTCGCGGTAGACAGATGGGTTTACAGTTATTCCCTCCTTATAGGCGTAGCGCACGGCACTGATAGGAAGATTATAGAGAGCAGAGGGAACGCTTCTCAATCACGTTTGATGGGCGATTTGTTTCCTGTGTTATTAGTCATGTGTGCTCCCTAGGAAAGACCTCATTAACACTTTGATGTCGGATATCAGCGTTACACCTGGGGACCTCTCCTTGTCAATGTCGAGGCGCCTTCGAACACTTATCGAGGATTTACTGTAGATCGTTTTCGGGCACTAATCAAAGTTTTACTGTACATACATCAAAGATCTTTCCAGACGTAATACAAACGTGAATTTTGACCAATTCATCAGAAATATGTCTCTAGCAAGAACTTGTTATTTTAATTCCCGTTTGCAAGACTTTCGGGGGGTGGGGGAGGGGGACTAACCGTACGGAATCATCTTCATATCCCGTCTGCGACGACAGTTACACACGGGACACACCCCGTGCACATGGCGCGCGTAGCCAGAACGGATAGAGGGTATGTATAAGCGCGTACGAAGACGGGTAGAAGACGAAGACGGGAACTGGGAGGCCACTGAAACCAGCTGCATTCCCGGCCATTAGAACTCCGGCACGGTAGTGAAAATTTACTGTCGTAACCCAGTCCTAATGCACTGCACCGTCGCGCGAGCTCCTCCACGTCGCAGTTATATGGACGTTCCGTTGGAGCCTGTACTAGAGAGAGTGGCTCCCTTGTGTGGAGGTGTTCTCTGTACGGGTGGAGGGAAACATGGACGTGTGTACGCGCCCGCGCGCGCGAGCAAGCACAGGACCGTGGTGTGGTGGTGCAGCGAGACGAGACGAGGACCGTCGTTGCGCGCCTGTAGGTATCCAGCCGCCTCTCGGTGCTCGAGTAGTTCTACCAAGAGCGGTGGTGTCATGCAGCAATGTTATCTGCCACCCCGCCTGACGAGACCGAGGGACCGCGAAACAGACAGAGGGGTAGGCGGGAAAGGACAGGGAAACGAAGACGACGCCGCAAAAGGGAGAAGAGAACGAACGGAAGAGCGAGAGACAGTGGCTGTCTGTGCCTCGCGGTAATGGCTTATAGCCAGGGCCGTATACCCGATCGTCACGTTTTCGTGTCGAGTGGGGGAACATGCAACGCTCGATCGTGAAATCGAATGGATAAGTCATTGTTTTTATTGGTTTTTCAAACACATTTGCGATATATTTGTTATGAATCGAAAACGTCCGAGTGAATGAAACGGGACTATTCAAGAGTAATTGTTTAACCTTCTGATGGTAAGATCCGGGTCGTGCTCGACCCAAGTTATAGTTCCCCTTTTACTGTCCCCAGTCTATTTTTTATTATTCTAGGTGCAATATTTTTTATTATCTATTATTATTCCCTATTATATAAATGAATAAAAATACTAGTTCAGGATAATAACATTTTTTCACCTGTCTGAGAAGAGCGAAAAAGAGCTTGGCAAGATTTAAAAGTCAATGGGAAACATAGTAAATATTAGTATATTATTACCTCTGTACAGTGACACTGCTCGGGACTTTTCCCTAACTACTCATTTCCGTCTTACTTGTGCGAAAGGAACCTTTCGATCTTGAATGTACACATTCAGCTAGAAACCTTTTGTGTACGATTCCTTCCTCAAAGGCGCGTGTAAAGAAATCTCTGCAATGGGGTCCAAATGTCTTTGCGAAAGTTGAAGAATATTTACGTGGGAGTAAAAGAAGGACGGGTAAAACTTCAGTAATGAATGTTTCGGAGTATAATACTTCCATGACATGGGGTTAAAACCAATTAAAATAATAATTTTTCTACTCGTGATAAAGAACCAATATACAGGGTGGCCTACAACATGTGATCAGCTCAAATTATTCTACTGCTAGCTGCTTATAATGATTCAAAGAGATTGTACCAAATTTTTTGACAACCCTTTTTTCCAGAGTTTACTACTGTCATCGATCTTTCACATAACTGTTTGTAAACATTACATTTCCATAGTAATACTGTTTGTAAACATTTCTTTCTAATAATAGTATTATTTGTAAACATTTCTTTCTTTAGTATAACCGTGTCTAAACATTCCTTTCACATAGCAGTAGAATAATCTATGCTGACCACGTATCGTGGTTCAGTCCACTTGCAGTCGAACTCTTCCACTATACTCTATACTATACAGTTCAATTCCTGCACCAGCCATCGACGATTCACAGTACACAGTCCCATGAATGAACAACGCCCGATCATTTCCAAAACGAAAAAGTTCGTCGGGTCTGGAACGTGCTACGGTCAAGATCTTAACGCGTGACATTGATATTGCACGGACGGGGGGATGCGCGAGGTCGTCGTCTGAAACCGGAGCGAGCCGAAGTTCGGCTAATTTCTTTTCTGACCCGATCGAAGGGGACGGGCTCGCCCCTGGCGGCACGGCGATGATTTAGGGCCGTTCTGTCCTCTGAAAAGGAGCAGCCCCGGAGGGAACGGAACCTGCCCCCTATCCCCCGGCCCTTCGTCCTTGTTATTTACGAGGGACTCACCTCGACGGACCGTTTCCAGGACCAACTCTCACGGTCTCGTTCCACGGATCATGGAATACGGAAAGTAGCCGGGCCAAAACAGGAGATAGAGAAGAGGCCCCAGGCGGTTCCTTCCTGAGGACCTTGGCGTTTTTTCCGTTCCTCTCCCCCGCATCGGGGAAACGCAAACACTTCCCGGCCCGACTAATTTTAGTTTCATGATCGTTGCCCCGACGACCGCCGGCCCGAGACGACGCGGGGCAGCAGCCTCGTAAATCTCCGCGAGTGTGGCCGTTAAACGGGCACCTCCGATGTAATCTGTGGAAAGATGTAATTTGTCGGACCTGGGAAAAAGCCGAGCGGGTAGTTGGTGGTGTCTTAAAGACTCGGGTGTAAGTCGACCGGGAATTCCCGAGAAAATAGAAATTTCCTGAAGGAATTCGAAGCATCGAACAGAGTACCCGAACGGGGGGATGGTTGGGGGTGACAAGTGGACACGTTTATCAGGATTACCGTGTCGCTTAAGCCTCCTCGATCCACGTGGATTCTAATCTTACGCGATCTCACTGTAACGCCTCTGTTTGATACTCCTACGCAATTCCAACCAGGCGGAACGCGTTTTTTTTCGAGGGTATGCGTGTAGGTATGCATTGGACGAGTCGAGAATGTGTGAGTGTCTTTTATGTTTCGGAGAACGTATCAGGGATACGAATGGAGTTGTGAGTCATCGGTTCTTGTCCACTGTGTACGCGCCAAGTGTGTGTATAGATTATCCATATCGTTGAATTATCTAAATGGTAATAGAGAAGCCTTGCTTCGGTTTCGAACAGTACTGTCCGGTGACGGGGCTCGCTGACGCGCGCCTTTAGATCACCGTTCAGGCGTCATTGCTAACAAAGAACAACCATAGTAAAAGACGAGGGACTATGATTCCTGTGTTCGACGCAGATAGCTATGGACGGAGTCAGTACGGACCATCCTGATCACCTTGACAACGAGGGCACAGTAAGGGAAGGTAAATCCCGATTTATTTGCAAATAGAAGTTAGAGAGCACTTTATGTAGCCGATATTAGAATAGGGAAACAAGTCCAGTGGTATCCAGCGTACTTTATAGTCACATTTCCAGTCCCGAACAATGCAACGATAAACAGAGTTATACTGGATTTATTTTTGAACTGCTTCCACTATGTTCCCATCGTGTACACAGTTAAATAACTAAAATTAAACCACAAAGAACTAAACGCTTATACGATTGATCCAGAACCAGAAGTTCAGGCCACCGCCATATCCATAGAACAACATTCCAACGTTTGAATTACCCATGGATCTCCAACAAACACTAATCCTCATACACCCTCAATTTCCCTGAATCGTGTACAGTATGAATAACTTTAAAATATTAAACAGCGTTCCGTTGTTCAACTATTCGTTCCACTATTCGGGCACGTAATCCGCAACGTATACACGCGAGGAGAAAATCGACTTCGAAATCGCATTTCCGGCTGGCTTTACACCTACCCAGCCTATACGGCCCTGGGACAGATAGAAGTTCACATACACTTCGCAAACAAAAATTGGGCCAAGTTCAAATTATCGTAACTCCGGCAGAAATGGTCGCATCGATATCGTTAAGGAATCATTTCAAATTGTAAAATCTCTACTTTCAGGGGTTTTTGCAAGATTTTTAACAGTTGGATAGAACAAACGAAAAACGAATGAAGAAAGACAAAAAAGTGAAGAAGCTATTTCTATTTTACTGATCGCCCAAATTGCGGGTTATGATTTGTGCAAAAAAATTAAACGTACATTAACTCTACAAATCGTGCTGTTTATGATAAAGCGCCAAATCTAACCACAATGGTATCAAGGGTATAGCGTTTCCGGGAGTGTTGTTTTTAAGAAAGTTGGATGACATTAATTCCACAACTTAATTAACAATTTTACTCTACATATTTCCTAATAATTATTTGTAATAAAGTTTAAAATAATTTTATCATTAATCTTCAAGAGCTTATATACTTGTCAACGTTAAATATTATTCGTTTTATAAATATCCCCAGTAATCGGGGCATCCGCAGGAATAACCCACGCTTACCCTACCAGCAACAGTTACCAAAACTCGGAAACAGCGAAACGGGCTCGTTCCTACGCCGACATACTACACGATACCCGCAACCTGTTCCTTTGAACAGTTGTTCCTGATTCCGTGCTTGTCTCTCTTTCTGTCTCCCTCGCTACCCCGTCCTAGAACCGTCTGGTATCCGTTCAATCGACCGTGAGACACGCGTGTACACACGTAACGCCGGGGGTTGGTACGTTTGTGGGATCAGCGCCGGGGCTGGGATTAGCGTTAAGTCGGCGTTAAGTACGGCCACTGGGTTGAGATTATCGTATCGGGACGCTATTAGCGCCGATATTGAAATCGCCTCTCGGGGAAGCTGGCTGGCAACACAGTGTCGCTTCGGTTGGCTTTGATTGGGAATAGGAAGGGGGAATTTAATGTTTGAAGAAGCTGCGGTGATATCGGGAAATTGGGAACGGGTTGCATTGCCGTTCGTCAGGATAGCAGGCTGACGATGATAACTATTAATGACTTCGTAAAAACAGCGGAGTTTCGGATCCTTCACGCCTTTAAATTTTTCAGTGGTAAGTCAAGCGTTCAGGGACGGGCAACTTATTTTTTATCACATAGCAGATCAACTGAGAGAGTGAAACCTGAAGTCACTATAGCTCAGGGAGGCACTATACCAGACAATAAAGTGTAAGATCTGTTCTGTTTTGCTCTTTGTGCATACGTTATATTTACCCTGAGGAATTACTACCCCAAGATTCATTGGAAATCGTTAAGGACGAAAGCAGAGACGGGCAAATTTATCATCTAGATAAAAAGTTTCGGATAACGAATGAAAGATAAGAAACAGTACTTCGTCATTTTTAATAGTTTAAACGTGGGATAGCACTTTCGGGTTGAAACTTCGAGGGGTGGTTTCACCCCTCAAAGTCGCGTCTCAGCCGATAAAAAAAAAATACGTACCCTTTATTTTTGACTGCTTAACAGACTTCCTACATACAATATAATTTTCGGAAAAATTTCACTCTGCTTGAGATAAGCCTCTGGTTTTCAGAGACACCCAGTACAAACGGAGGAAGTACGACTGGAAACGTGTTGCGGAGCACGCGGTCGGCCACTTTCCGGCGCGCGGAAGTGGAAATAAAACACGGAGCGCGCGGTGGAACAGATGTGAGCCGAGGAGTGGAAGAAAAAAGAAAAAGGACGATTACCACAGACATAGAGGAAACACAATAACGGGGTGGAAGAAACAAAGGATGCCGCGACGGAGGTTGGGGAGGAAGGAAAAGCACGAGCACGGAGAACGAGAGCAAAGGGGTAGGAGTTAAGAAGCCACGCGGCGGCGTGGGATCGTTAAACCGGCACAGAGAGGCCGGTGGTTCGGGATTTACGTCGATTTATGAATCTGACTGCCACGATCGCCGTGTTACGCGATCCCATATACGCTCTCTTTAGCAGGCACGGACCGAGTTACCGCGGAATCGGCTACCGTAATGACGTCGTTCCGTGTGTCAAGTGCGGAGGAGTGGCGCGGGCGCACATTCGTCGTCCCACTCGCTGTCGCTCGGACCTCTCCGCGTGTAATGATCCTCGTGATCGTGTATTAACATCCCGCGGTCCCCCTCCTTTCAGCCTTATTCCAAGCGGAGCGTAGGTATATGTAACTCGAACGTTCGAGGAATTCGCGTTAACGTGAAATTATGTGTATCATCGGGTCGGTTCGTTTGAAAACGTATGAATCGTAATGCAGTGATTTTCGGGCTGATCGGAAAGGAATCGTATCGGTTTAATTTATGATATTGCATTTCAGGTTGAAATAGGAGAGACGTATGATAGTTCGTTAGCCGTTGGACAGATTTATGAATAAAGTGCGACGTTTTGTGAGTCGATAATGGCTACCATGCGTTGTACGAGAGTTAAGAGAATTTAATTTGCTAACTGAATTTGCCTAGTTCAGTAAACGTCTACTTTATCACTTTAGTGACAATATCTGGAACATTTCTTGGCGATCGACAGTACGACACTTCGATACTGATCATTTAATTAAAATAAAATATTATTCGCGTTTTCACAATTGAAAAAGATATTTGGGGGCTCGCACTTAAATGAGACTAACTAAATTTACTAATATTATGTTTACATTGTGAAAATTAAAATTACATTACAAATCCGCCAGTTACTCGACCAATTTCCCCATTACCGATCACAAAACACAATGTAATAACAAAGTATAATATTAGGTAAATATTGTAATAAGTAATCCACTATTTTCTGACACTTTGTTTTCGTTCCGAAATAATTCAAAATCCCATCCTATCTTATCAATACTCGTTACACGTTCCCATCATGCAGATCATCCTCCGCCATTCCGACTAAACAGAAAGTTATTCTGAATTCATCGTCACAATATTCCAACTACAGCGAAATAACATACTTATCGGTACATCTAAATACAAATATATTCCGTCAAGACAATCCCATAAAAAAAAAAAAAGAAAAAAAAATATGTTCCTCCAGTTCCAACTAAATTAAATCGCTCCGTTTCGCATCCACCCCAAGGAATCACGTTAATTCTTCTCGCGACGAGCTTTCGCGCGAAAGCGAGACAGATAGACGGACACTTTGCAGGTAAAAAGACGATCTCGTCGGTTCCCCAGCCCGCTACCTCGTCGCTTTATTGTTACGCCTGGTTCGTTCACGGTTGACTCGTTCCCAGCGAAACGTATTTAAATAAGCGACGCTCCGACGCGTCCCGGACAGACGTGGATCCGGCCCGTCGTTCCCTCTTTCCACTGTGCCGTGCCGGATCGAAGATCGCGTCGCCTCCTCAAAACGTTCAATTATCCCGGGACCAGGGACGAGGGGAGGGGGGTTGGGATATATATACCAGGGAGCGATTAACGATCGTTTGGCGTTTCAGCAATTAACACGGCCCCGATAGCGTGTGGCGTTCGATGCAATAAGGAGGCCTCGCCAGCCCCGATATAAACTGTGTACGTGTGTGTGTGTGTCCACCGTGCACACCGTTCCGACACACCTGTGCACCTGGTTCCCCACAGAGACACGCGTGACGCCAGAAAACCGTCGTCGCGTCGGTACGGACTTAATTAAATACCGAATTTTTTTTCGATCCCCTCTGTCGGCGAACTCTAATCGGCCGATGATCCTCCCTCCCCACTAATCAAGGGACATGCCACCCCCCGTCGTCGTCTTCCTTTCCCCTCCCCCGGTTGGTTTTCTCATCGCCGAGCAAACTCTCCCCCCTCCTATTCGGTTCGTTTCCTTTCGAACTGCTACCCGCCGAACGGTCGTCGGGTGTTTCTCTTTCGATTCCCGGCGATCTCCCACGGGGAACCCGGATGATGGGACGAGGGAACGAAACAATCCGTGAACAAGCCAGTACACATAGCTTCCCGATGTATCCCGACGATTAGATTCAGGGGAACAACGGTGGCGAGAGAGAGAGAGAGAGTTTGTACCGGATAAACGCGACGGTCTTGTTGCGACCCTCCTCCAACGCCCGACGGGAAAGAAACAACAAGTTACGGGAGCTTAATTACGAGACGGACGGTTTTCTTCTTATATCGTCTTCTTTTTTTTTTAAACGTCGTTCGAGGAGTTTTCTTGTTAAAGAGGGGACAACGTTTCGGACGATTTGATCGGACGGCTGGGGAGGGATTGGATGCCCCGGGCGATCGTGTGTGTATATTCGCTTTAATGAAATCAATGGTCCGGAGAAGTCGATTTCCCTTAATCGTTTCGACGAATTTTAGCGCTGTCTAGGCAATTAACGTTGATACAACGGAAACTCTTCTTTTCTTCTCCCGAGGAAATTCTGCGAGCCACGATGTAAATTAATTTTCAAGCGTTTCGCAGCGACGACGTGTACATACTCTACAGGCTGTCTCAGAATGTGGGAGGTAATTTTTAGGTGTGGGTAGGAAGCTCGATGGTAATGAGTATTTTTAAATTGTGCAGTGATCTTTACGTATACAGACTCCTCTCGATTATCGTCTGGCTTGTTCTACACGATTATTGTCCAGTGTGTTTCTTGCCCCTCCACTTTTATTGCCAAGACTCAGGCTTCGGGAAAAAAACGAATTTACGAGGGTCTGAAGCATTTCTCCCTATTAGATTATTGTCCTGGCATGGATGCGAGTTCGAGACAATAATCGAGCGGAGTCTGTATACAGTCGAATAATTGAATGTGTGACGTATTTCACGAAAAGGAAATTGATTTATAGGCATGCTGGGATGCTATGATGTACATACACAGAATTTGGCAATTGTGAATTGAGTTCTAAACATGTTGAATGTAGCAGATGAAAAAATACATGTAAAATAATTATTAAACGTATTAATGATTTCTGTGTCGTGCACATAATTAACTTGTAAACTTAATCCGTAGAAACAGAAAGTTCCATGAACTGTTAATTAATTTCTAGACACGTTAAAGTGATAGAATATACAGAAATTTTGATCACGACGATCTATTTACGAGACAACATAAATTCTTAGAATGTATACCCTATCGCATAGTACGTATCTATGATGTTTCGAGAAGATTCGAAGAATGTTTCCCCTAAATTCATACATGCACGGTACATTTTTCCATCCAATATTTCGTTTCCGACTGCTCAGAAAATCTCCCTAAAATTCCTCCCTGAATCGAAACCAACGAAAACACCAAAAACCTACGCACACAGCGCCGTATTTGCTTTGAACCCCAAGCCACCGCAAAAATAGAATAAATTCTAGTCCGGTGATCGAAAAGCATCCAACGTACAATACTACAAAAATACAACCGTCCATCCCCCGTGTATCCGTAATGCATTCCCCGAGGCACTCGGTTCCCCCGATACTTCTCCCAAGATTCACGATTATTCCACCCCATTTTCCAGACCGCGACCCCGCCATTTCCCGCCTCTCCCGTGTCCCGGAAGTGTCCTCTCAGATTTTCGTCCCGTCGCGGCCTGGTTTCCGCCGCGATCTCGCGGCGAATCAACGACTGGAAGAGTGGCAGGGGAAGAAGATCGAGCGAGCGGGAAATCTGCGAACGATGGAAACAGGAATTCCCCCGTGTGCCCGGGATCTCTCTCGGATACCTGAAAAGCCAATATAAGTCGAGGCAGATAAACGCGACGCGCCATCTCGCCACGGTCGAGAAAAAGCGAGAGGGAGAAAAAAAAAAAAGACGATCAGAAAAAGAAGACGAGAAACCTTTCGTGCCTGAACGAACGAACGAGGAGAAAAAAAAGGGGGATGGGTTGGGGGATAGGTTGAAGAGAGAAGCGATTCTTTGGGTAGGGAAGCAGCGAGAAGAGGGATAAAGGGGAACAGGGGATCGAGGGATAGGGTCATCGAGACCACTTCGGGTCCTCTCTCCTTTTGTCCCGAAAGACGAGAGAGATATCTCTCTTTATCCGGATTAAGAGGCGAAAGGGGTCAAGACTTCGGGATTAATAATTTGTCCGGGACCCCGGAGTCAACGACGGGGACCGGACATATCGGCGAAGGCTCGTGTCACGTCGAAAGTTCCCTTTTACCCAAACCTCCTTCCCCATTTTGCCTCTCTTCTTCTTCGTCGTCTTCTTCTTCTTTTGCGACCGTGTTTTGTCCACCGCGAACGGCACGACCGCTCCAGAACGTCGAAAATTGCCCGACACCCGTTCGTACGGTATTATATACATACCAACGTGGACCCGAAACGACACGAATGGGAAAGATAAAGAGACAGGAGCGAGAGAGGAAGGATGGGAACATACACACACACACACACACACACACATCGTGGACAGAAATACGGCGAGGCGAAGCAGATAAACGACGTATCGAGGCACGCCTGTTCGGAGCGTTTTCGTGTTCGATAAACAGAATCGTTCGGTGTCGCGTCGTGGTAGTCGGCACGATTGATAAAACTGGGACCCGCGGACGATGGAATCGGCGCTGCCGAGGGATACGACCGGTGTCCGGTCTGAGACAGGGTATATACCGGACAAACGTCGAGGAAACACTTTTTGGTGTGTAGCGTTTGGAGTAGATATGCCGGGGATGTGTTGAGAAACTAGGCTATAGGAAAGGGTGTTGTATACAGAGTGTAACGAAAGTGTTGTTGGTCCCGGAAATGGGAGATACGTGAGGTGATTTGAAACAACTTTTTCTTTAACAAAACTGTTATCCATTTTTGTTACACCCTGTATATAAGTTATTTTGGTAGATTTACCCCAAGTTATTTTGGTAATATACAACAAAGCCACTAGAACAGCTGAACTATCATTGAAAGAAAACGTACAAATCGAATGGGAGAATGTTCTCTGACACGATCTCTTTGATCCTTTTCGAAGCAATCAATATGGGATACGAGTTCACGAGCGAAATATCTGCGCCCGGAGATCTTGGGCGTCGAAAACAGTAATTCCCGTGGATGGTAACACGGTGAACAAGTTTTTGCCACGCCGCGATACGTTTTCAATACCGCGAGCCCGCTGTGGATTCGTTAGCGAGGCGGAAGAAAGAATCAAGAGAGATCACGGGTGATCGACGGTCCGCTGACGCGCGATTAACGATCGTAAAACGCGGCATCGCGCACGCTGTTACGCTTTCTCTTTGGAGCTGCACAAGTGCTTAGAAGGCACCGGTAGTCGTCCCGTAATCTGCCTGTAAACGGTTTAAGTACACTAATTCTCCGTACCTTGAGAAAACATCTACGCGACCAGAGGGGGGCTCTTAGAAACGCTCGTTACGGGCCTGTCTTGTAAACCCCGCGATTGGGGCGCCCGATGGCGTTTTACGAAGAATGTGCTCGGATAGAACGGTGAGAAACGAAGGTCCCCGCGGAAATGGAGAAACGTATATCGACTCTGTAGTCGAACGGGTTAATACTGTTGTCTGATATTAATTACAGGAAGGTCCTTCGCTTTGACGAGATCACAGATCGAATTGGTAGTTTCGTTTTTGTACAGGGCGCGTCAAAACAAGTGGACAGAACCTTTTTGGTATACTGGACTTGTACACATAGATCAGTATCCAGTATATTAGAACACTATCACAAATTTTTGGCAGTGTAACAGTAAGCCCTCTTGAAGCCTACTCCATTTTAACAGATTCATAAATATAATTGGGTATACGTGAAATGCCCAATACTCGCGACAGAGCAATCTAAACCCTAACAAGATTCTTATTGGAATAAGAGGGTTGGTTATAGCCGAGCAATTGGAGGTACATACACGAACACTTATCGGGTATACTCTCTTCTATATCGACAGAGACACTTCTTAACGGAAAAATACGATTCGAAATAAACCTGAGAAGAATCTGAAAGAAGACATCGCATAACTACACATTCCAACTGTTATTATTCTATCTTTACTGTCCCGAATGAGACGGAATGCATTTATCCGTCTGGAAAATGAAGTCATTAAACCGGGGCGAGAACGAGCAAAAATAACGTTCGCTATCGTTCGCATAATTACGAGCAGCTTGGTATCGTATCACTGAGAGAAGTATTATAAGCTCGGTTTTCATGGTCGATCGTATTCCAGGAAGACTCTGGACCCGATCGATCGGATAAATAACCGCCGGTTAAAGCCGATCTTGTCCGTGTGCTCGCACGGTGAAACCAGCCTATCCCGGACATCCAAAGATCGACGAAAACGACGAGAAAAAATAGAATCGGTCGGATAGAGAGGTCACCGAATAATTGAACCGACGTCGGGTACAAAGAAGCGCGACGGCAGGTTGAAATCGGAACTAATCCGTGCGCCACGGTTTTATCATCGCCTGGCTGTAGGGGGAGGAAAGCACTTTTTCTTTCTCTCTCCCTCTCCCTCACACACACACTTGGAAAACCTAGCCGAAAAACCACACGTTCCGCGGCCGAGGGTAATACCGGGTCTTTCCCTCGGTACTTTCTCACCTGCCTACACGAGCAGAGTACACGGCGGTACCCCTTAGCAGGGGACATTGTGTACACGCATCGTGTATTCACAGCTCCGCGAGACAAAAGAGCCCAACTCCTTGCGCCGTGGTTCGGGTACGACTGGCCCGGGTGAGAGATGAGACGACCGGCGACGGTAGTAGCCGAGCGGGTGGGATTCGTGTGGCTCGAGCGCGCGATTGGTCGGTGCCGAGCGCTGATTGGTCGAACCGCCGTGCGACCGTTTCCCGACGAGCACTCCGCGCGGACTCGCCGTACCCTCCGTCTCTCTCCCGGCTGAGTCAAACGAATCCGTCGTCTCGTTTCCACGAGAACCGACGGAACTCTGGTCCTCTCCCGTCTCTGTTACTCCGATCGTGGGATATTCGAACGTCATCGTTGCACTCACGAAGCGGGATACCGAATACGATACCCCGACCACGACCGGCTGTTCTCGAGTCCCTCATTCCTCCTTCACGCAGTCTTTCCTTGCCTCTCAGGCTCTCTAATCCTTCTTTCTCTTTCGCCCTTCTCTCTCACCCTTTTCCCTGAGCTCCCTTCTTTTTCTATCATCCCGCCGGGGCTCGGTGTTCCGTCTCTGCCCCCCGCTCCGCCCCTCGAAAACAGTCTCTCAGCAGCAAAGCAGCGAGATCCCCCGGACGAGATATGAATTCACGTTCCTCCTTTTATATTCCACGCTCGCCTGCCCTCCATTTTGCTTGCTCGAGTCCCTTGTCTGGCTCGGCGATCTGCGACTACCGTATGTGTCGGCTGCACGGGGCTATCTCGCAGGCTTCTCTCTCTCTCTTTTCCCCTTCTGTCTTCTACCCTCCTATTCGGGATGACTCGTACCATCTTCCTCCGTTATACGGAGAGGAGACGCGTTATGATCGTGTGTTGTTCCCGACGTCGTCGACGTTCTCGACTTCGTCTCTTGGTGTGTTAGGGTCTTCTTCGGCGGCTGCTGCTGCTGGTCCTCTCTTCGTCGCCGCCATCGTCGTCAACTTCTCTTCCATACATACAAACGTCGTCGTCGAGCGTTCGCCACGCCGCCTTTGTACGATAGACGTCTACGAGCGGTTCGATGTGCCTCTTCAAACGATATATCTATGTACGTACGTGTGTGTACGTGATAAAGACGAACGGGTTCAGTGTGCGTTCCCGGTACCAACCTGGTCAGCTGGTCGCTGAGAAGAGCTGCTACCCGGTGAAGGATAGAGAGAATCTGGATCCACAAGCGTTGAACGAAGAGGGAGATAAGAAAGGAAGAGGACTACTCGAGACGGCTGGGTAACGCGACCGTAGGAGGAGGAGAAACGAAGCGTTAAATATTAAAAACAATCCATCAATTAGCGCTAATGCCCGAGCATTAACCGAGCCTGCTGTTGCTCTCTTCTCGCTGCGCAGCGGCGACGACACGTGTTCCCTCGGCGCGCGGCTGTCTGTTGGGCAGGGTACGAGTGCCTGCGCGCGTGATCACCGTGTACCCGCGCGCCTATACGTACGCACACATACACGCAGAGAGAGGCAGGCGGCACAGGCTACCGGCTAGGTATCATTTCGGTTCGTTAGGCGCGGCCCCGCTGTCGTATAGGCGTTACGCAGTGTACATACGTCGTGTGCAAGGTATACATATGTAAAGTGTACACACGTGCGGTTGCACTATGCCTCCGTCGTTCTCCATCTACGCGGGACGGTACCCGACCGAGTTCGCCGCGTAGACACACACATAGAGAGAGAGAGACAGAGATGTCGGGTATATATCGCGCCCTTCGTGGCCGGTCCGCTTGTCGACCGATGATTCGCTCCCGTGGAAACGTTTCCTACCGCCGTTGTCCGCCGTCCCCCTTTCACGGCGCTGCCCAAGAGGCTCGGTGGGACCTGCGACAGGGTTAATTTCTGACTGGAGACATCGACGAGGGTTACAGATGCCGGGAACAACGGTTGTTCGCCCGTGCTCTCTGCCGTGTTGGATTAACGATATGGATAGCAGTGAGGAGGGAAGGGAGTGTTCGTGGGTCTCGGATATCCGGCTGTAACGAGGACATCACGAACTGTGCGCGCTTTGGTTGTGGAGACACATTTGCCACAGGACCGGCGACGCGACTGTAGAGAATACCTAGACCACGTTTCTGCGTTATCCGAGTGTTCCATTCAATACTGGTACACAACCTTGAATCACTTGATTGCGTTCCTCGCCACGAGATACATATTCTGTATTGCTCATTAGATTGTGATTTTATTAATACAGTATTATTCACCTTCCTATTGCAACACCCATTCGGACCTAGTGGTATATTGGGAACAGAGGGACACACGATGAATATATACCCATTGGGCTTGACAATATTGACGTTAGAACCACCTGCTGTCTGCTATCGTCACCAGACGGTGCAGGTATCTTGGTGCAATTATAAACAAGTCAGCGACAACACGGAAGATGCATATATATATATATACTACAATCTCGTCGTGTCCACGAAAGATCAATCTTAACTCTGTCGGTTGTGTAAGCGTGATATATATATATAAAAAAAAAAAAAGAAACAGCGGAGTGACCATATCCCGAGGACAGCACCTCCATAAAAGAGAGGAAAAAATTCCAAGCAACGAGAGAGGTTACCCCTCCCTCCCCTGATTATTGTTCGCAATTACAGATACCCGGGCCCGAGCATCGTGATTAAAATCAGCATGAAACGTAGCCGATTCGAGCGGCCTCGCGCGCGGAAAATACGGCAAGACGGGTACCGTGCACAGACCACGTAAGACGGCAGCTGGTCCGCTGAATCGTAAATGCAGCTAAACATGTGTACGAACATAAAAGTCTGCACCATCACCCCTCCACCCCCTCCACCGTCTCTGCCGGGCTGGTATACACTGCATAAATATACAGGCGCCCCTTTAGCCGATGAGCCGTGGTACGCTTAAGTTCCTCGGTAGCTGGCCGTAAACTAGTGGCGAGGGGAGGGTGCGCGGGATGGAGGGGGGTAGGGGATGGTGTGGAAGGGGTTGGAAGGCGAAGAAGGAGGAATTTATCGTGCAGCCGGGGCCGGTGCAGCTGAGTGAATCGCTGCAATTACATGCCAAGGTAATTGCACACAGCGACCGGAGATTTTTATCCTCGCACCTTCCACAAAGAACTTCCCCTCCCAGGCCATTCAATTTATTCGTTCGTGTCTACGATCGCCGCGCGGCACGCCGCCGCGCCGAGTTGAAAAACGAAAGCGAACGCGCGCGCGCGCACGGCCGTCGTTGCGCTTTTTGCGGGTTCTCGGTTGAAAACTACGCTTGGCCTGCCGAACGAAACCTCACGGTTTCCCGAAGCCGGTTCCCATCGGATCGGAAACGCTTCGGGGAATTTTCTACCGAAGCTCTTCGGTGTTGTTGGAGATTACACGGAATATACAGGGTTATGAAAAAAAGGGTTCATAACTGCCTAGGGTAGATAGTGCAATGAATCCTCGATGTGTGTTCGAAGACTCCTCAGCATTGAGTGTTCAGACGTCATCCCCATTACTGGACGCTTGACTGGGTCTACGCCCCTCCCCCTACAGTAGTGGGGATAACATCTGAATACTCAGTACAGAGGAGTCTTCGAACACTAAGTATTAAGTCAGAATAAACCTAAGTTTGGACAACCTACAGGCTCATTCATCGCTAAAATTCGAGTCCTCTATTCCCGTCAGTTCAGAATCCAAAAATCATTTTGTCAAACCGATACCAGTGATTGCTTGAAAATTACGAATCTCTCGTGAAATCCAAGAAACTGTCCTGCCCCATGCAACAATGTTCATACAAGGTTACTGTCCAACGGAAAGAAGAGAATAAAGGGGAGTAGCCTCGTGAGACAGCTCGTTAAACGTGTTCTTACGTAGGAGGATGGTGTTTCGATGATCGATCGGCAACGAAATTAGCGAGATAAGCGGCTGTAAACGTTAACGGGGAGGGCATCGTCGGTGCCCGTCCACGTGAATCTATACGTGCAACGAACACTCACCGACAGGACTCGTTTTCTCTCTCAGAAGCGGAGGTGCAGAGGTGGCAGGCGAACGTGGAGGCGGAGGGCATCGGCGGCGGCGGTGGTTATCCAGATAGCAGATAGCCAGGACGGTGGTCTCGTTTGCGGTTTGACCACCCTTGTGGTGCACTGCCCTAACCGCCCCTAACCACTATACCGCACCATCCGCAGCCGCGCGCGCGGTGTGTGCAACCGGCGATAATGTCGCCCTTGCTGCGGCCGATGCATGTCGTTGCACTGGCCACGGCTCGAGGGCACACAAAGTGTCCTAGAACCCAGAATGTCCAACCTCTCTCTCTCTCTGGTTCTCGTCTTCCGTTCTTTCTTACTCCTGCCACGGGAAGGTTCGATCAAGTTTCAACCGTTTTTTCTTCCCCACCTTTCTTGTTCGCTCCTTTTTCGATTAAATCGGACCGCGACGAAACAAGAATAAAGAAAAGGAAAAAAAAAAAAAAAAAGAAACGAGCGAAAAGTTCGCGATACCGGATGATCCTGATTAAAACGAGAGAACATGCCCGAGCTAAACGTCTTACCGGATTACGAGAGTCCGATGCGGGACAGGCTCATCGACGGGCCGTGTTTCACGGGGCTTGTTTCGTAGGGGGAGGAACGACGACACGGATGGGGGACACGGGAGACGTGTTAATTATGGCGCGTCTTCTTCGGTGCCCCAGAGAGACTCTGACACGCGGTCCAGCAACGGTGGAAATATCTCGACATGTAGGTACGGGTTAAGCTTGTTTGTTGAATTGCGTCAAAAGGGAGTGGGGAAGGCGATCGAACGAAATTAGAAATGATAGCAGACGGGGAATTCAGTAGATAGGAAGAATCTAGATATGTACTAACTATGTACGTTAACCCTTTCGTTCCAAAATTATTTAAAAATTACCAAAGGAATAATTTTGTTGCATTTCAGTGTATATTACGTGATATATAAATGATTCGCACAAACATTTTAACTTTTTGAAACTGTCTAATACCATTGTTCGTACGTTGACATTTCAGAACTTTTTTAATTTTATCAGAGTTATATGTAATAATTCCTATTATAATGTTATTACACGTAATAAAAACCAATTTTCCCAACTATTTGAAAGAAATTAAAATTTTCACCCGGGGATCTCTCCTTGTCAATACCAAGGAGCCTTCGAACACTCCTCGAGGAATTACTATACAGAAACAGAATGAAAACCTCGTATAAAATGGTCCGGGAAAGAATATTTCACGGAAGAATTTGTTCTTAACGAGACCATACACCATTGTCCTCGATTTGATTGCAAAACGGTACCGCTGAACGCGAGTGAGAGGGTGGGGGGTGGGCGGACGAGGAAAAATCGCGTTCCGTTTCGCGCGGCGGGTCGGTCGTTAAACGATTCGTCGGGTATTGAAAACGTAAAAAGCGGAAGCCGAGAATCCATTGTTGCCGGGGCACGAAGGGAAACGAAAATTTCAGCGTTATGGACACGCGAGGTGTGCAATATCGGAGCCGTGGCGATACGAGCGCGGTTTTTCGACACGCGCGAGCAAGTGCCGTGGCACGCAACCCGTCGCATCGCGTGTTGTAATTTTTGTCGTTGCGTTAACACGCCAGAGAGAAAGAGATGGAATAAAAAAAACACAACAGCCCGTGGGGGCCATTACATTTTCATGGACCTCGGCGGCCGCGTCGTCGCCAACAATTTCTCGCGACGCGTGAAAACTCGCCCCTTGATATACAGGGTGAACCAGGAAACATGATTAGGGTAGATTATTCTATTGTCAGAGATAGAACTATTTTTGTAAAATAACTATTTATATGATTATTGTACCCTTACGAGTACAGTCAATCCTCGGTGAGTGTTCGAAGGCTTGTCAGCACTGAACATTAATATTTCATAAATTAATGGCCATATGCGGCTGAAGAAAATATCATTGGATTCAATTGTCGATGCTGAGGAGCCTTCCAACACTCATGGAGGATTTACTGTAAACTAGAGTTCCGCTAGGAGACAAAATGCCGTAGGAGAAGGGCCTCCTACCACTTGGTAAATTTATTTCAAGTACTGAAATAAATGTTAAATCAGCTAATTTGACAATGCTTGCCGAATTTGTTTCAGTGTCTGGTAAAAGATGGGCGTAAAAAACTTATGGGTATATCTATAAAAAACTGTAGGTGACCTTGAAAATTCTAGAAAAAAGGCTCGACAAAATTTGGTAGAATCAACTTAAAGCTCTTCTTGAATCATGTTATATTAGCCAAAAAAATCTGGAATAATCTAAGCTGATCACGTTTTGTGGTCCACCCTGTATGCCCGTGTTTTGGCTCCCTCCAGTAACCTAACATTGCGAAATTACTTGCGAAATTTTTTGAACCAACGAAACCGAAAAACGATTCGCGTAATATTTGCCGTTCGTGTTCGTGCGTTGACCATTTTGTTGGTCGTATTTAATTGACTGTTTTGTTGCTTTTTCGACACTTCGAAAATTGCTGTTCCGTATGGTTACTCCATCCGTTTTTTTATTAGATTTATAGATATTTAACCGTGAATCGTAATAAGATTATGATTGAAATATATAATAAATTTCTTTCTATAATCTTTTGCTTTTTAGGATCTTAGGATTGTTATGATCTTTCGATTCGTTGGATACGATTTTTAGACAATTCTTTATATACTTATCGCAGTGGGTCAAATTGTACTATCACGCAAACGCTTTTTTTGAATAATTGTATAGACTCACGGTGATCAAATTAATATACTTCTACAATGTATTTTTATTAATTTAATACACACTGCATACATGTATGTAATATGATATTTTTGTATGTTTTATAATTTTATTATGCAGTGTGATATACACCTAGATAGAGGATGCGGCTCTCGAGTCATTCTGATAAACAATACATGGCTCTTATCCCGACAAGGTTTGGACACCACTGGTATAGATTTTTACATTGAATCATAAATGTTTCAGCTACTTTACTTTATACAGTTTTGCAATAAAAATTTACCTCGCGTTCGATATACCTGTATCAAAGAACTGGACGTGCAACTTCTTTTTTATCCTCTGTCGTCGCTTCCTCGAGAGTTTTAATTACTCCGTCACGAGGAAAAACAATTGTCGATCGAATACAGAAAAAAGTGTTCTACTACTGCAAAGACCGTGCTTGAATATCTAAAGGATCACGCTATTTGCACATTAAAAAACGATCATTGCTGAATTGATTAAGAAAAAGAACCGAATAAAATATTCTATTCGAAATAATAACAATAGATCTGCATAATTATTGTACAGTGTGCACTATATTTACAAGACTCGCATAAATATCATTCGAGCAAAATTCACCTGTTATCGTCGTTTTAATTCGACGGTAAAAAAACTGCAATTTCCGACGAATCGAGCCGTTTATTCGATTCAAACGGGTTTCAGATATTAAGTGGGGAAGCCGTGTCGCGATCGTATCATGGAAATCAGCTTTTTCTTCTGTTACACGACACCGAGAGGAACAGGCCGATAATTCCGCATTCGTCCGACGCATGCAAATCACCGTGGATCCCGCGATCGAGCTTTCTCCGTCGGCGCGCAAGATTACATGTCACTGCTCCTTTGCCCGGTGATTTCCGAGAAACGATTTCCACCGCAAGGATCGATCGATCGATCGGACAGGCAAAGAAATGGAAGTCAAACGAAAACCTCTATCGCGCTGTGATCACCGTTTCGGAGGGGGCACACCGTTCACCGTTTCAAATCGATTCGCATTCGTTTATTGCGAAACCAACGAAATTCTTCGTGAACGACTTCGTCTGTCGATTCGCTGTGAACCGAAACGAACAGACCAAGCGTCCCGTTTCCATGGCAATATCATGGTTACTGAGAGTACGGTCTGTTTAATTTCAAAACAGACAAAACCGTATTCAAACTCTTCCGTGCAATACAATTTACGTTCAAACCCGCTAGAATTTACGAAACATAGGTCGTACCTCTTGATATTTAATAACTGCTTTTGAAAGGCACACACCGATAATACCTTGCTCCAAACAATTAGAAGATCATAGGATAAAGGACCTGAATTTTTACGAAAGAACCTGAATTTTTACCAAAATACAATCGTTGACTCCGCGAAGAACCGTGCGAAGTGAAAAGCCTGAGGATGTCAAGGACAAAAGACGCGTCTGAAGGGATATAGGGACAGGCCTGGAACCGTTCCAGATCGGGTAAGATAATGTACCGGTATTCCAGGTCCAGTTTGTTAGAGGCAGACAGAGAAAGACAGAGAACGATATAGAGAACTGGATGTCGACGAGTAGCGTACAGCAGGATAAGGGATGCGGCGACGGTGGGGGATGGGGCTCGATGGGGTTGGGCACGTTGGCGCGTTTATTAGTGTCCAATTGTGACGAGGAGAGAGGCGCGGGGCAACACGAAAGCGAGCGCGTGAACTCGCTCATTTGCGTGCCTGTTAATTTGCCACGTTTGTGTGAGCACCGTTCCGCGCCGAACCGCGCGGCGGCGGCGGCACGTACAGCTGGGGGTCGCCCGACTGACAGAGAGAAAATTAGCGCTTTGAGTGTGGGTGCCTGACCGCCTATGCCTGCCGACCCGCCAGCCGACCCGCCTGCTCTATCTGCCTCTATGCTCTCGCTACGTGGGAACGCGTGTACACTCGGTACGTGCGTGTCGGTCCCGCGTAATAAACGCCTGGGTGGTCCACAGGATCGACCACGGGGGTTGTTTCGATAAAAATCTACCGACATTCGACGGGTCGTTTTCTACGTCGCGAGGAAAATGTGATTACGGTACATACACACCTTCTGGATTAGTAGTTCGCGATACCAGGGGACCACTCCTGGATACTCTGGCTAAGTAATTTACGGTTTCGTTTCTATCGTTAACCCTTTCACCGTGGCAGATTCGAACGTATGTTGTTCGACCGTGAGCAGGCCGGCAGATATCTAACAGCCGATCGACACTGCGAACAGCAAACAGTTTTATCGGCGATAACGATTGAAGAAAGTTTCGGGCTACACGGTGACAGTAGTTGTAACAGTATGCTGATGCAAATCATGGGTGTGATAAGCGTCTTTGGTAGGCTGTCGTTGTCGAGAACACAGGAAAAACAGTGTTCGGTGAATTTAGGCGTTGGACTTAAACTGGTTGGGCTTACAGGTTTTGATGAAAATCATCAATGAATGTTCGAAGGCCCCTCGACTCCGAGTGACCAGCTGTCATTCCCAACACTTCCATGGAGAACTCCCCCAGTGATAGGGATGACGTCTCTGAACACTCAGTGCCGAGGAGCCTTCGCGCACTCATCGATGATTTACTGTACAGGGTGAATCTCTCGCTGCTACGATGGAAATTTAAGTCGTTTGAAAGTCGCTAACTACTTAACTATTTAAAGCGCAGAACGAGATCCTCGGATACTGCTTCTTTTGTGAGTGACCAGCTGTCATTCCCAACACTTCCATGGAGAACTCCCCCAGTGATAGGGATGACGTCTGAACACTCAGTGCCGAGGAGCCTTCGCGCACTCATCGATGATTTACTGTATAGGGTGAATCTCTCGCTGCTACGATGGAAATTTAAGTCGTTTGCAGAACGAGATCCTCAGATACTGCTTCTTTTCACTGTGTATTGTTCGAATAAAATTCTGCCTAATTCTATTGCCAACCAGTAGCTGGGCCAGGCACATGAATATTTTTTTTGTTATTTTCACTGACCCATCTCATTGTTACGGACACTAGAACTCGAGAGAAACGTGCAGCGAGATATTCTCGAGGTTAAGGAGAAGAGATTCGCGCAGCCTTCATAGTTATCGACAGTTTTCCCAGTTCCTTATTTCAGAGACACTCTGTGCACACCTTCGGTAACAGGCTTGCCCTTGCACGGGGATCAACGTCGGCCCCAGTCAGCTGGTGCTTTGCGTCATCGCTTTAATCGTTTACACCGATGGAGTTTGTTCTGCGGTAAGAGGATTAACGAGCCAGTGGAGTCTGTCCGCCACGCTGCTGGTTCGATCGGCCGAACGCGGGCGTAACGACTTAATCGGACCCCGGCTGGCCGCTAGCGGATCTTCGTCCGACGTTTTGTTTCATTTAGGAGCCAAACATTTTCCGCACGGTGTTGATACCAGGGACTTCTACCGAAACGTAAAATACCGGTATTATATGGGTATTTTCGGTGGAACGTTCGCTCTATATAACCCTGTATAAGCCCTACCCTTATAGAAACCGAAAAAATACCGGTATTTTAAGGTATATTAGGGTGGTTCTTATAATCGAAGTCTCGAAATTATATCGGGGCATCCTGTTACAGTGTTTCGTCGATTATTGTCAAGAACTCGGGTCCGCGCTGCGACACGCTTCAAACAGGGGAAATGATTCAGACCCTCATAAATTTGTTTTTTACCCGAAGTCCGAGCCTCGGCAAAAAAAGCAGTGGGGCAAGAAAGTATGCGCTTGACAGGGTCCACGCCCCCTCTCCCAATGGATGACGCCCTGACAGAAACCGTGTAGAACCAGTCAGACAGTGATCGACGGAGTACTGTATTTAGTTCTTACCCGTCTCAAAGATGAAGAAGCTTCATGTTTACAAACATTGTAATAGAACATAACGTAGTATCTACTCCGAAACACTTGTCGAAAGATCGAAATAATTCAGAGAACTTTTAGCTTCGGTAACTTCCTAACGAATATGTTCAGGGCATAAGTATGTTAGTACGTTTATGTAGAGCACAAGAAACTGCATCGATTGGTGCAGCCAAAAATATAGGTTTCCATTTAAAAAAAAAAGTGCAGTTGCATTTTTCTGATGCACCGATGCACAAAAGTACATAGAATTTTACACAGTCTGATACCATTTAACTTTTACTTATAACATCTTCTATTCCAAACCGTTTCGGAGGTACAGCCTGTTCCAATTGCGTGGGACACCCTGTATATGCACAGCCTCGTCAAGTGGGCCGTGATCGGGCCCCCGTTTCGCGGACGTCGCCGAACCGACACGCGCGGCTGTGGCGGCGGTCTGGTCTGATCGATCGTGTGCGATCAGCGCCCCGACACCGTGTAATTTCCATTTCGCGCGCAAAAATACGTAACGGCGTAATAAGCGAAGCGTAGCGGCGCTATCGTTCGGAATCGTTAACGCGGACGGTAACTTGAACTTTCCGTTCCGCGAGCACTGTTATGTCGATTATGGCCGGCCGATGTCCAATTCCCCCCGGCCAGCCTGTGTACGGTACGTATGTACCTTTTACGGGCCGTGTGTACCGTGTCGTTATGTTGGCCACGCGTCCCACGTCGCTCCGTACACCCGCTTCTATGACCGTACACACAGGCTATCTGGACAGCCGCGTAAACGAGACATGGACACGCGTGTGTCATAAAAGGTTTCGGAATGTTTTCGAGATTCCGCGGGATGCATCCGTGCGTTCAAAGGTTACCTGCTATGTTTACCTATCTCGTAAGTTGCCGTCGAATAGAGCGTCGGATCAAGGGGGGTTAAGGGGGGGTTGCAGCCCTGGGCCCCACGTTCCAAGAAGGTACCGTTCTGAGACTTCCATTTATGTTAAAAAATAATTGAATGAAATTTTGTTTTCTGTTTGCCTTTTGAAACAATTTGAATTAAATGTAGAAATGAATCGGACCAAGGTCATTAAACTATAACGAAGCATTGTTAAAATGAAAGTTGCCAATAGTGTACCTGCTGAGCAAACGTTCTTTATGATTGTTATTTAGAATAAATTTCAATTTTTTAAGATTTATGTATTGTATGTTTTATTACAAATACTTTTAGCCCCCATCTTCGCTCGTGCATGTCTATTCCAAAACAAAAAAAACGAACCAAAGAAACATTACAAAACTCTCTTAATTCTCCCGGTGAAGGTGTTGCAAGAACGTGTCCCAATAAAACCAGCAGAGACCAGGTGCGGCCAAGATAAATAAATCCGCGCCCGGCCGATCGTTTTTCCGTCGATCTGAATTAACCAGTAATAACCGACGCGTTTAGCCGCGTTCAAAACTTGAGCGCAAAACACCATCACCGTTCCGCTAACCTCCCCCCTAACAATTCCAATGCTCGGTTCGTTTCACAACCACCCCCCGTCGTGTTCAGACGGTTCTGCCGCGTCGCATATCATTACCATGCAAATACACCCGGCGTGCGCGGCAAAGCCCGTGTAAAATCGCCCCCCTGCCCCTCCTCAGGTGTTCCGTCTTCCCTCCGCGCTCGCGCGTGTCCCCTGTCCGCCTCCACCCACGCTGCGTCCACTAGCAGCCCCCCCACACCTTCCACATTCGCCCCCCCTTTCCCCTCTACTTTGCGCCCGCGCTACCTCAGTTGCATATGCAAAACGCGCCACTATTATAATAACATTACGCCGATGAACCTTCCATTGAATATGCGCTACGCGAGCGTGGATTGCATCGCTAATTACGTACCGGATGGCGGGATTCGCACGAAGCCTAGTCCCAATGGCACTCGTGGGTTTGAACGTACGGGACCGATTTAGGGGTGGGGAAATGTAAAAAGTTTCGATGGCTAAAGTGAAAGAGTAAACAATTACGTCTATTCTATAGCAAATTTTGTTAGACTCGAAGCATCTTGCCACGGTCCCGTTTCACAATCTTTTGGTAATCTGTTTTGATACCACGGCATTTTGCTCGACACCGCCTGTCGCGATTCGCCGCAATTTGTTTCCAGTGGAAATCGAGTTTGTAGTTGCGCGTCCAACGCACAGACCGGGCGGCTTTTTTTTTTTGTTTTTTTTTTTTTTTTTTTTTTTTTTTTTTTTTTTTATCGTCGGAACGATGTCGTGATTTTGCGCGACACGGTCGCCCCTGACGCTTGGGCGACTAAATATTGTTGACGCCCTGTCTTTTTCCCTCTGATCGGCCCGCTGGGATATTCTCTGTCGTTGCGGATGCTGACATGTTTATGGGACACAGAGCAGCTACGCGGCAGCGGATGGGGTGACGCCCTTGTTTTATAGTTCTGGTGACGGGCGCGTTCGAATTTTGCGGCGCTAAATGGTCACCGCGCTCGTCGGTTTTTATGTTACAACGCTGACCGGATAATATTTGACCCTGGGTTTTTCTCTTCCGAAGGGGACCATTCGTTCGCGATCGCCGTTTAACTTTATTTTCAACTTGACTCTTTTATTTTTAATTAACAAACGAAAATTCGGTAATTCACACTCGAATTAAAATTCCGAAATTCAAATTAAGATATTTAAATTGAGAAATTCAAATCCAAAAATTTAAGTTCAGAAATTCAAATTCAGAAATTTCAATTGAGACGTTCAAATCCAAAAATTTAAGTTCAGATGGTTACATTCAGAAATCTAAATTCGGAAACTCAAATCCAGTTGTTCAAATCTAGACATACAAATTCAAATATTCAGATCCATAAATTCAAATTAAAGGTTCGAATTTAATATTTACACGACGTACCGAAAGTATTGTCATATAATTATTGAGATCGTACGCAGCACTGTTTCGAAAAGGGACATTTACAGTCATGACACTCGAAACATATGAGTTGTTTCCTAAATATCTCAAGAATGCAATGAACACATTTATCACAATTATCATGTAGTAATGAGAAACGTTTCTTACCTCGATGCTTCTGCGGTCGACGTAAATGGCTATGTATGTATACACAGCGAAGAAACTTCTGAAAATGCTTCAGGATGTGGAACACTGGATACCGAAACGAACTGAACAGCGGAACTTAATCTCGAGTATCACTTTTTTTATTTAATCTTCTCTCTCGCCTCGATGTTTTCTCTTATGTTTTCTAAGCCTGACAATATTTACAACATTTCATTTTCATTTAATTCGCCTTTCGTCTCACTTTTAGGGGACGTAGAAAAATATTGACGGTATGCTTAAAGATTGAAATATAATATATATATGTATATATATAATATGTATACGTATATACAAAATGTACAGAGGAAAACGCGATTACGAATGCCAGCGTTCCTTTTTCTTTTCTTTTTTTTTTCTTTTACACTAATTTAACGCGCGGTCTCGCCGCCGAATGACGATTCTATGCGCGACGTAGCGGAACGAACCGATACCAAGTCGATTACAAAATATTTTACCTTGGATGAAAGTCCATCGGTCTTCTCCTGTGTATTATTTTAAAACAATTTCGGACAGGAACCAAGAACACGGTCATCGATTCCTTCGTCGTCGATTATCGGATACGTAGATATATTTTCGTCGAATCAACACCGACCGATCGAACGATCACCCAATATGTGTCTCTCTCTTTCTCCCCGGCTGCGCACACACAGCGCGTTCGGTCACGATTCATTCCGGATCGAACGATTTCAAACGAGGTCTACCGGTTCGCTCGGCTCGTTCTCGCGCCGATCCTTCCACCCATTGCCTTCCTCGCCAAGAGTAACAACAACAACAATAACAAGAACAACGGCAACAAACGGTCTCTTTCTCTCTCATAGTGTTGTATAAGAACTTATGTACATCCAGATAACGACGAGCCCCCTCGAGGCGTATCGGTCCGGCGTTCCCCGTTGCGGTCCCGTTCAGTATATCACCTCATAGACGGTCGCTTTCTTGTCCCCGGAACCGGTCACGATGTACCTGTCGTCCGCGGATATGTCGCAGCTAAGCACCGAGGACGATTCCTTCGACTGAAACCACCAAAAGACACGCGGTTTCTGTGAACGATCGGCCCCGACAACGATTCGCAAATGAACGCGAGGAGTATCGCGAATTTCTTTCAAAATCATTTACAGACAAGGTTTAAAAGTCTGACAAATTTGTAAACAATTTTTCGTTTCGTTTAATGCGACTGACTTTCTCGCTTCGCGGGCTATCGTGCCGTATGGAAACAATGAAGAAAACTTGATGAAAAAAAAACTAGTAAAAACCTTCGAAAACTTTCTGCTAGCAGGTAAAGAGGAAATGATAAAGTAATCCATTGTTTCCATACGGTACGATAGTTCCCGAACTGAAAAAGTCAGTCACTTTAACCGATAGACAAAACTGTTTATAATGTTGAAAATATTAATTTTCCGGCCTATGTTTAGTACACGATTTAGTAAAATTTGCTTGTCATGTATTAGTAGTAAAAAAGAATCAAAAATGAGTAATCAGTAGAAACACTTTGCATTGTTTTATCCACACAATCATCAATGTTTGTAAACACTGTTCCAGACAGAGACAACCGCAGTATTGGAATACACAAGTAAATTGTACTAAATCGTTTACAAGTTGACCAAACTTTAAAGTCGATTATCTCGAAAACGAAGCCCCGGATGAGAAACTGTTATACCAAAATATTTTCTTCTTTTGTAACGTAAAATCACTCCCTGCCCGATTGTACTACCATTTTCCGGCCCACCCTGTATATACATAAGTGTAATCACTCACCTGGAATATCGAGGCACCGTAAGGCGTGCGCCACGCGTTCAACAGATTGTCCTTGCCGGTGGAGACGAACCATTTGCCGCAGGATGCGAATCTCAGCGACAACACGCAGGACTCGTGCAAATGGAGCTGATACTTGTCCGGTTTGGTGGCGTGCAGCACCTCGACGTTCGAGTTCTCCATGCCGACCGCCAGCCATTCGCCGGTGGGACAGTAACCGAGGGAGAATATCTGCGAGGTGAAATCGTGTTGTTGGAGCTGTCTGCCCTCCCTCAGGTCCCAGGAACGCACGGTGTTGTCGAGACCTCCGGTCCACAGTTTCGATCCGTCCGCTGAAATGTCTATGCAAGACGCCCCGTCCGTGTGACCTTGGAATTGTCTGACCAGCGTCTGATTCTGAAGATCCCAGACAGCGATGTTGCCGTCGCTACAGCAGCTGAAGCAGACTTTCGAGTCCGGCGAGATGGCCAGAGCGTAGCAGGCGGGGGCGGAAGAGATTAATTCGGCCTTGATCCTCGGCGTTGGACTGGCCAGATCCCAGATGCTCAGCCGGCTCGCCTCACCGCCGACTATGAGGGTCCTTCCGTCCGGTAGCAACTTCACCGACCTGGAGATTGGACAATTCTATTGGAGGATTTGCTCCTTCCTTGCTTTATATACATTAACCCCCACTCCAACTATCAGTGTGGCTGGCACAGCAAGTAAAGGTAATCGACTCCAACTACCCGCTGTATTGTCAACACAATGTCTTCTTTTATTTTACCGAAAGCTGAATGTATATTTAAGGCCGTTACTTCGATAAGTTTCGATAGACCTTTTTTTTTTCTTGTAGAATTTTTGTGAAATCCATTGTACAGTGTAGAAGTGCGATCGTCAAACGCCTCGAACGCAAAGCGTTAATTCTATGTTCCCAGAAAAAAAAACGTGTTCCACGGAAGCACCAGTACCGCCCCTTTGTATGAAAACAATTCTTTCCAACTGATTTCCAATTTACTTAATTGTATATTCCCAGAAAAAATTCAACCCAGCCGACAAAGTAGTCAACGTTTCGAGCGTGAAATTGATTGAAAATTGTACGATCCTCGTTGACATGGGAATTCGAGCGATCCGCTCGATCACGCCTGGTATAAAAATGATAATTATTTTTGGGCGTCGATGCGTGGCGAGATCGGGCGATGGCCACCGCCACGCCCGGCCCGTGATTAGCAACTGTGACCGACGGATGGATGCATTACCGGGGAAAATGTATTGAATTTACCGGTGGACCGGACACCAGCGATGAACAAAAAAAAAAAAGCCAACCCCTGCAGGGGACGGTGGTTCAATTACCGGCCGTATCGCCGCGGGCATTAACAGTCATACGGGGACGATATTATTCAGGCGCGATTCGACGGTGAAACGTGCAACGCTCGCAAATGCGTCGTAAAAATGCCGAACACCGCGTTTATTCTATCACCGACACTTCCACGTGATTTTTCAGCGGGTACGCGGGCGTCGCAGCCACCCGGAATACCGAATTTTTCGACAAGCGATCGCCGATGTTTCACGCGTCGCCGCACGCTTTCTGCTCGCCGACAGTTTCCCACCCCTACCCCCCACCCCTCTGGCGAACATAAAAGAAGAATTGGCAAAAATGCTGTGAATATTTGTAGAATCCAAATATCGTGTAATCCGTCGTGTATGTATGTGTGAGTACGAAACTCGATCTGTAATTCATTACCTCTATACAATATTTAGACAGGAGGCGCAAGCGTGGAGGGGGTTGGGGGTTGTTTGCGCCGCTTGAAATCATATGACATTTACGATACACCATTCTTGTAACTGTTACACTGGTAACTTTCTATGTATCGGGTGGTACAATGACAATGTTTCTTGATAATTTGACAATATCGAAACTATAGATGATGATGTGTTTATTCGCGTTAACCCTTAACTGGTGAGATGGGGTCCGATGAACCCCAGGAATAGTTTTAGAATATTTCATTTTTATTCGATAGTTACTTAGAGAGATGCTTGTTTATTTCGATGGTTTGTAACAAGTATTAACACTAGACTGCTGAGTTCATGCATTTATAGCCTATATCCGTGAAATACGATAAAAGACAAAACTTTCATCACATCCAACAACTTTTCTATTTTATTCTTAGCCTAATAAGATATTTAAGGGAAAAAAGATATTTTTGCTCTTGTCCTTATGAATTACCTTAGACTATGTCATTTTGCATATAAATCAGCAGTCTAATTAATACTTGAAGTCATTCATAAAAAAACAAATCCTCAATCTATACATATAATATGACGAATAAAGAATGACAGAGTGGATGATGGGAGAAGGTAGACGAACAAGAAGAATCACTGACCTGATGTAGTTGTCAGGCTGCAGACAGTCGAGCTGGGAGACCGACTTGGTGCTTCCTGTACCGCCCTGCCCGATGTCCCAGACCTTGACGCATCCTTTGCCGCCGGTGTACACGTACTTGGTCGGATTCGAGATCGTGACGGCGCACACGACCTCTCCGTGGCTGAGGGTATTAATTTGCCTCGCATGACGCGGTATCCCTTGTGCGACCAGCGCATCCGGTGGGAAGGGCACCGGCTGCATCTGGCCCTCGCTCGACACGTGGAAGCTGTACGCACTGGAACACACGTAGGGAGAAAAAAAAAAAAATGAGACTCGTGCGGCGGCGAACAGGCGTGTTTACTGGCGATAGCCTGTGTGCGCACTCCTCCTCCCTGTACAGGCAGAGATCGCTAATCTGCCCTGCGCGACGAGAGCGTGCGCGCGCGTACGGATAATGTCGGTGTGGCTTATTCCGGGGAGTTAATCGCGGATTTCCTTAACTCCGTACAAGTGGGAACAGTATTTATCTCTGAACGTGCCGAGGGCAGACGTTTTTGACAGAGATGGGCACAAGGTGTATTATACAGGGCGAACCACGAATCGTGATCAGTAGAGATTAAAAGAGAGCTTCAACGTGATTGTAGCAAATTTTTTGTAAACTCTTCTTTTTCATGATTTTTCAAGGTCACCTTCAATTTTTTTTGCAAATACACCTGTCATTGTTCTACGCCTATCTGTTAGAGGATTTCAAGAACGGAGTACACACGGTGTCGCGTTTGAGATATTTTTGGTAAATTTCTGTTGTATTTGTACTAATGCTCAACACTTGAATTCCATTAAATAAAAATGACAAAGGACTAGTAATGTCTTATTTTACCGATGAGCTTTCAAATACACATTAAAATTTGTGCCATACTATCTATACAAGACTAAAAGAAACTATTATATGTATATTCACAGATATGAAAAAATACATGACACTAATATTTTATTTCGTAAATTAGAATATGTAGCCATATGGCACTCGCGAGAATGAAAGAGCGAAGCAATACCCTAATGAAAATCCATCCGAAAATGCTCTTATCGCGACTACACAGTTTTCAAAGCCGTATATTATCGCGTGCATTAATGCACGCCAAAAAACAGAGGAACGAAGAGAAAGAATGAGAAGAAAGAAACGCTTTTACATCTGCTACGTGCAACATTTCATGTCCTACCGGTCTTTATCTCAACCGTTAATCTCGTCGCACAGAAACATTCGCTCTAAAATAAAAAAAAAAAGAAACCATCGATAACAGGTCGTACTTTAACCGTTCACGGATATAATAAACAATAGGATCGGTGAATTTTCATAGCAAACAGAAATCGTAGATAACGAGGCCTACGGCTATCCGGCTGACCGAGCATCAAACAACGTTAACAAAAAGCTTATTATACCGGTTCCTATCGTTCGTCCGATCTTTTGCTGAAATGCAAAGCCGGTACGCCGCTACCTGTGTGCTCTGTTCGTGCGAGAGACACGAAATCATACATCTTTTTACGGTCTAAAATCCGACAATCTCACGAATATACGAAATTCACGTACTTCATGCACCGTCTCGATTCTGAAATCGTTCGTGCTCCGCGCAGAAATGTTCAAACGGGATTTACTCGTTGAATTTCGTCTCTCTTGTGCGTCTATAAACGCTCTAAATATATTCGATATATACCTGGATCCCAATATTAAACGACGAAACGTGCAGACGAATCGTCTTATCTTAAGGCACCGACGCATTTTCGATCTACACGAACGCAAACAGGCTTGTAGTTATGTACTTAGCCTTCGTTCAATTTAGATTTGTTTGGAGAACTGGTTACGAGCCCCGGGACGCACACGTCACTTGCCAAACCTGCGAGATATCGTCCGTGCGCATTGAACGACAAGGTAAACGGAACACCTTCGTGTGTATGCACAGTCGCGAAATGATCTACATTCTCGTCGGAGCATCTGCCGGGAATGGAAATTGATGACGATGATGCCTTGGCTGGGCCGGAACGGCGATGATTTTGTTACTTCTGTTCAACCCGATACGATCTACTTTTAGAGAAGTACGAGCTTCTATCATCGAGTTGGTATTATACGGAGAGTGTCCCACTTAACGTAAGCACCTTCATTATCTCGCTTGTTTTTGAAGATACAATAAAAATGCGAGGGGAATATGTTATTTGGTAAGAAGGAGCAAATACTATGATGATAAGCAAAAACTTTTCTCATGGTCATATTTTTCGAAATTTCAAGATCATCGATGTATGTTTTTTTTTTTTTAAATGAGATTACATATTTTTATCAGCGTGGCGTAATGATTGAGATTAAAACTAACCCATTGACTTATGATAGTGTCACCTTCATGTGACCTTGAGTACGAAAAATCCGCGAATTTATGAGAGTAGATTTGAATAATAACATAACTACGATAGAGGAATGAGTGCAAAAATGCATCGAAGTTAATGGACATCAATTGGAGAATTTATTAAAATTAATTTCTTGCAAATCAATAGCAAGTGAAATACTCAAGGTGTTCACGTTTGGTGGGACACCCTGTATTCTGGATATGGAATCAGCTAGCGAGGATCTACTGTACATATCATTTTCTTATATGACACGTGGATATAGATTCAGTGATATCGCCTTCGTTTTAAGGTAAACACTTGAGAGAGAGACTCGACAACTAGGAAAGAAAATTTTCCAAGGATAACTTAGCAAGCGTCAGATTTCAAATCTTTAGTATCGAATGTCTCTCTAAATTATAAATGTAAAGAACAGTGTGTTAAAAATTACCGAAGCACTTATTGCTCTGCATTTTGGACTCCATTTATACGATAGATGTGTACAATTCACAGCCCAATGACAAGTAAAGTTTCTGGACAGAGAAACGTAGCTCAATCCTGTTATATGGAGGGTACAGAAGCCAATCAGTGTAAGTCATAAAGTAAGTTAACAGAAATAACTGTTTAGAAAACGGATTGTAAAAAAGTAAAACTACTATTATAAAAGTGATTTATATTTATAGAATACATACGTACGAAACTGGTTACGTATAGAATAAACAACGAAAGTGTATTTACACGACATAAGTCATTTCTAATGAAAGACTGATTTACACTGATTGTCTTCTGAACCCACCATATGTTACCCAGTGGGCCCACGAAGGTAACATATAAACTATGAAATTCCGTTTCTCAGAAAGTTCACGAAACAGAGTTTCTCTGTTATTTACGCTGGCAATAAACCACAACCAGGTTTATTCGTTCCTCGAAACGTTCGATCCAGACCAAACACGTTTACCATTTCCTGGACCACCAATGAAAACTACGATCGAATAAGGCGAGGTTAGGTGTAACGGTGATTTTTTAACCAGGTTTGAAATGTTTTTTGCATGTAATAAAAAAAATCTTTTGTACTAATTGTAATAGATACATATATTTTTACATAATAACAAAAAACTTTGTTTTTCTATAAAATTTTCAAGTGGTCAGATTCATATGGCGAGGGACTGTACGAATTTCAAAAATTGATCATCTTGAGAACGAAGCATAATACGAGAAAATTGTATTCTACACTTGCAACTTAGTTTTACAAGTAGAATCAAATCCTTTCGTGTTGTACTATCAATTCAGGAAAACCCTGTATACAGACTACAACTTGACCATTAAATATCTCATAATGGCCACACGCGGCTGAAACAAATATCACTGGCTTCAAAATTCCACGCTCTACCATTGTGCTGAACCTCATTAAAAAGTCAGCGTTACACCTTGGGGACCTCTGCTTGTAAGTTACGAACGATTCAAAGGGAGCGGTTTTAAATAGATGTGTACTCACGGTTTGCCTCCGGGTACCCCAACCGATCCCATGGGATTCCTCATGGCCACGTGGGGATCGTATAGTTGCGACGGTGGTGCTCGAGGCGCCACGTAGCCGTTATAGCCCATCATGTCGACGTGTGGATGCTGGCCAGCTGGTGCCAGATGGTGAGAAGGCGGCCCTGGTGGATAGTGCGGCAGATAGGCGCTCGGTACACCGGGAGGCGGTGGTCCCTGAAGTAGCTTCCCCGATCCGGAGGGTTTCAAACCGCCCCCGCCGATCCCAGAGCCGGAGGTTGGCGTCAATGGCTTTGAGATCGGTGTGGTTGGTTTCTCCCGTTCCTCCATCTTCTTGGCGGACGGTGTGCTAGCGTTGCTGCTGGTCCCGCTCCTAGGCGAATGGGGCGGCACGTCTTTTTTGGTCTGCACACCGGCGCCCATCGCGGGCACCACTTTGTCAAGGCCGTTCTCACGAGGCGACGTCGTGCCGTTCACCACCGGGCTGGTTGGTCCCTCGCTGGCATCGTCCACGACCAGATCCTGATCGCTTTTCTCACCGTCGCTCTGTAACACCATGAAAAATACAATCACTATAAGAAATTTTTACGGGTTAATTTGTTTATTTCCAGGCATGTGGAGAATTTTTATTATTGGGGTACAGTGGACTTTAAGTATATTGTTCATGGTCGGGGCATGTGGCAATATGTTTAATGGCAATATGGTTAGGGTACACTGTAACTTTAAGTAAACGAAAGACAAATTAATATAGAATAATCAGATCGTAATATGAGTAGTCCGTTTACCGAAGTGATTAACTCTACGAAATTTGTATTCAAAATTTATCTATTTTAAACGTAGAGCGGTAAGCAAGAATTAAGTGCTTTGGTACGAAACTTAAAAAAATTTTTTAAATCGAGTTTATTAATAGATACTGAAACTGAATGTTTAGTTTCATATTGAAACTAAAATGTATGTTGTACTCTACGCAATTACCAGTGATCTGCGTTTTCCTCGGAATTTCTAATTTCAGCATCATATTTTGTGATTCGTGAAGCCTGAATGAGTTACTTTAGACTCGACAGAGCGAAGGATTTGTTGCTCTCGGAGAATGTTTGTCGAATACACTTAACGGAGTTTGCATATCAAAGTTACATATTGGTAAGGCCAATCAGCGTTATCTTATTTAACGTCTCGAGAGCACAGTTCAACGCTTCCTTCAAGCCGGTGTTATGCTACGGTAATAATAATTGCATCATCGTCGTTTCGTGGAACACGTTTGTCAAAGCAAGTTGTAGATTTAAAAATCTTTAATCAACAGAGGCAGCAAAAAGGTGGACAGTCTAAAAATATCAACGACTAGAAGACAAATAACCGCGATACAGTTCACGTAATTGTTACTATATTTGACGGAATTTTTACCCTATGTGATTATCAAAAGCAAAATAGTAACGATTCTTTGTTTATAACGCTAAACTTCATTGTTAATTTCACAGTCTATTCTTACAGGCAACAGTGGAGTAAAATACAATCATTGCTTGCAAACAAAACCGTTTTTCATCGCAATGCCATAATTTTATTAACAAATTTCTGTTACGAAGAAATAATACTAATCGATGTCTAAAATTCATTTGTAAGTCTGAAGTTAGCAGTTCCATCACAAGCTACAAAAGACATAGATATGGAAACGGGCGTACTCACGTGACCGATGTCTTTATCCTGCTCCTTTTTCATTTTCTTGATGTGCATCGGATGATCGTGGTGATTCTGCGAATGATGGGAATGATGGGTCTCCTGCGGTGTCCGGGGACGACTGTATTTATCACCGGGCGATATCGAGCTTCTCTGTAACGTGACGAAAATTACGCGTCGCGACGATGCCCTCGTCACACCAGGATCCGGGACATGGGGGTTTGATCGTGATAGATCGCAGTAGATAGTGGCGCGAAGGCCCGATCGAATCGGTCCCCCCTCATCATTCCCCGGGGAAAATATGCTCCGACGTTCAAACGAGTTTTTGATTTATACGGACGATTAAACGAGGCCCGTGGCGAAGGAGCGTTTTAACGACAGCCGTTTGCAAAGAAGATCACGGCAGCGGCCTGTTGTTCCGCCAACAAACCGTCGCGCAAAGCTCGCAGCCCAGTGTAACCACCCGGCAAAAATATTTCGCACCAACTTATGCAGGAAAAAGGTACTAAAGTTTTATTCGTTTACGTTTTACACTCTATAAACAGTAATTTACGATACTACTACTGTATCGTTTAAACATCCGACTGTTTAAATGTCCAGGCAATTTCCATTGTTCGGTGCCAAGTTTGAAATGTAAAGTGATGTTTTTCATAATACGGTCCTAATTACGCTGTGCACGAATGAACCGTGGTTATTCGTATTCAAATATTTCATTCTTCCAGTTGTTTACATTGTTGTAATGATCGTATGACGAGCGAGAAGTGTTTGAATAGCGAAGAGTACATGCTTATTGGCTAATGCCCGTTACACAAGGTTAGCGAACAATTAGAGGGGAAGTAAAAAAGTGAAATCATGTTTGTTACACTGAATGTATCATACATACATATAGGGAGGTGAGAGAAGAGAGAAATATTAAACTCATATGTCCAACTTTCATGTTGTTATTATTATTATTATTATAGAGAAAAAAGAAAATGCTAGATTGGTTGGTGAACGTACCAGAAAATTAAAAAATTTTTTTAAGTACCAGGTCTAATACGAAAATTAGTGGTGGTCACACTGCTCGCGCCTGGGGTCGTTAATCCTCCGGTTAAATAACAGACAACCGGGGGCGCGCGGTCCGAAACAACGGATTACCACCCCCTACCCGCCCCTCCACGGTGTTTCCCGCGGCTCACGATCGACGCGACAAAACCGTAATTACCCGCGTCGTCGGTTATTATCAATTGTCACGCGAGCCCCGTGCTCGCGATAATCGATCCCGACTTGGCCCGTTTCAGCGGTTGAACGAAGCTTAGCCCCCAGCCTTCTTGAATATCGACGGGGTTCAATCGAGATCCTGATGGTTTTTCAAGCGGAGAATAACGACGACCGAACGATTTAATCGACCGTGACGAGACATTTTCTTGGGGACAGGAGGGGGAAGGAGGTTGGCAACGCGTGGGGTGGATTTTTTTATGTGAATCTTGTTTTTTTTTTTTTATTGGAGACTAGCTGTATCATGAATATCACTGATTCTCTGTTGTACATTCGTGGGATATTACACGCAAGTCTATTGTTTATTGTACGAACGAATATTCATTGATCGTAGAATGTGATTCGAGTAATAATTGGTTTATGGAAATGTTCGTTCAGCGAACTGTGGATTACGAAGTGCATGGGAGTACACCACCAGCCGACAGTATGGGGCTAAATTTTACAATTGAGGGGCTTAGAAGGGGTACGTGCCACAATACTTAATAAATAATAGTAATAAAAGAATAATAATACTATAAATTGACAATATTTTCAGGGAAAATAAGGTTAGATCTAGTTGATGGTACAAAAACAATTGGCAGATGTGCAAATTATTCGTGAATAGTTCACAAACTTGTATTAGTTTCATGAAATCGTCTATAATTTGGTTGTTTCTTATGATATTAATGTAAGATCTGGTCTCGTACTTCAGGTTGGTAGTGTATCGCGATAAAAAAAAAACAGCAACGTCTTCTGTATTACTTCGAAAGCATACATTTTGTTTCTTCATGGAAGCCACTGGGACGGTAATAAGCTGTACTTTCCCGGGGGGGTTCAAAGGATTAATAGAAACACTGACTTGCCTCGATAATTGTCGCCATACGGTCCTGAGGCAGCGACAGTTAGCGAGGCACTACTCCACTCCCCTCGCTCGACTAGAATTCATACAGTTCACAAAGAGTATCTCAAAACAGCGATCGATCCCAACTGTAACCACCCGCGTTTATACCCTAATAATTGCAGTGCTTCCCTATCTTACAGGCAAAAATCAATGAAAAAATATGGCGTATAATGTGCACACATAGAACAACAGCGATCAATCCCCGAAACGCGTAACAACGCCGACAATCGTCGTGATTCGATCTCCCGGAGACGGTGGTGACTAGGGATGAACCGATCCAAGTAAATACACACGAATAAATCATCGATACTTTCGTTTCAATACCGAGTAATTTTAGTATCGAGGGGGCTCTGAACTCATTGCCATTTTACTCATCATATCTAGATAAATATATATACATAAATTTATATACATCATATCTAGATAAATAGTTCTTCCTAAATGAGTCGACATTTGGCAAACATATTATTCAATCTCATTAACTATTTAAATCTCAAGATGACACCCTTAGGTACTGCAGTTTGTCACAATGTATTATTCGAATAAAATTCTGCTCAACTCTGGTTAAAATACATTATATTAATAAAAAAAAAAAGGACTTTGTATTCATGTTCCTTTGAGACACGTAGGTATCGATACTGTTGACTCTATATACTTTTTCTCCATAAAATTTACGAGTAAAAGTACCGATACCTTGACGGTATCGGTTTATCCCCAGAGGTGACAATTAACGAAGCGCACAACCGCAATACTCCGTCGTGCAGAAAATCACAGTGTCTACAACCCAGGACTGGCATATCGCTACCATCGTAACCGGACCCAAAACCGCAATACTTAAAACCTCCCATCTACCTTGTAGCTAATCCGAAAAACCTTTCTCCCAATCGAAATCAGAACCTCCGTTGGTCTCTTGCACCAGACCACGGAATTTCAGTCTGACCACTATCATTCTCCAATTTCCACATTTTCCTGCAACCGGCACGCGACATTTACGGGCCACCGTTCGATTCCCAGACTGCGGGAGGGTAGCGTAATCAGCAGGGTGGACAGCACCTTGTCACGAATGCCAGAGAGAATTCGATGGATAGGGGAGATAGAGACAGGGAGAGAGTATTAAGGGGACGACCCGAGGCGTCTACGGAACACCACACGCACGAGGCATTGTAGAAAGAGGATTAAAGGAAGCGTGATACCGAAGAGTGGGAGGAGGAAGGCAAAAGGGGGTAAAAAAGGACGAAGAAGAGAACGACGGGTGAAAGGTAGGGTGGATGCTTTGGGAAGAGAGGTTGGTAATGATTATAGACTCGGCGGAGCGCGGGAGAGAACAAAACGAGGAGACACACACGCATACACATACTGGGTGTCCCACCGAATGTGAGCACCTTCAATATCTCCCTTATTTTTGAACATACAGACAAAATTTGAAAGGGCAATGGTATTAGGTTAGAAGGGGCAAATACTGTGATAAACAAAAATATTTTGAATGTTTTTTTTTTTAACGGGACTACATATTTTTGTCATCGTGGCGTAATTCAAGTCAATTATCTATAGTAATTTGACCTTCGTTTGACTTTGAGCACGAAAACTCCAGACATGTAAGAGAGTGGATTTAAATAATAAACTGAGACTATGATAAAGAAATCAGTGTGAAAATGTTTTGAAGTTGATGGACATCGCTTTCAGTATTCGTGAAAATAATTTTATTTGATAAAAATGAGATATTTCAAGATGCTCGCGTTAGGTGGGACACCCTGTATACACGTGTTTAGACGTGCGGGTAGAGAACGGACCCGGGAGGCGAAAAGAAACCCGAGGAAACTGCCCGAGGACCGGTCGAATAAGGAGGGAGGAAAATAGAGAATGGCGAGAGGTAGAATGAGAGGGCGTCGATGGGCGTTTCGCGGTCCCGCGATGATTACAGGCTCGGCAAACCTATAATACACGCGCTGCTATCCCCCCCCCCCCTCCCTCCCTCCGCCGGTACCATCCTCTTCTTTATGGCTGCTCTCCCCGGCTCTTTCCATTATTTTTTTCCGCCTCCCCCGTTCCTCGCCACCGCCACCGATCCTCCTCATCCTCTCTATGCCCGTCTCTGTTCCGAGGCGGCGGCGGCCTACGACGATCCCTCTCGCTGCGAGCCCTCGCAAGAAGATCGTTACTTGCATTTTCTACGGGGCGAGAGAACAGCCGTGTCTGGCCCCTTGGCTACGAGCAGCACCGGAGAAGAAAAGTTTTCTAGACCGAGAGAGGATCATCCCGTGGACCCTTTCTCGCCCCAGACACAGCAGACCTCATACCCTCCCCTTAAAGCCTGATATGATCGGGCCTAGCGTTCGTCTGTAATTACTTTCGTAAGTTTATTGTTCACCCGATCCAAGGCCTGACCTGTGTTGGTATCGCTCCCGTCGCTGGGCGAATTTAGAGCTGCGAACCTGGAACGGTTCTTCGATTCTGAGTCGCGGAACCAACCGGTTGGATCGTTTGTAGAATGGTATACACAGGTTCCCAAAGTGGACGCTGAGAGAGATCTGCAGGGGCGTTCTAAATAGTTATTTTATTTTCTTTAGTTTCAATCTATCTTTTTAAGAGTCAAAGACTGCGCAAACTGCAGTTGGAAATTTTAATCAGAAATAGTTTACTCGAAGGGGACGCTGAAGAGAAAATACCTCTCTATACCTTCAACCCCATCTCCGTTTTTCTAACTTCCTGCGGATTCGTGCGTGACACGCGTATTTGCTTAAGAGGCAAGTATTCACCGTTCGAAACGTTGTTTCTTCCTCGTGAAACGGGAGAATGATAGAGCTACCGTGTGTTTTTTCCTGCGTGGAACGAGGAAAACGATAAAAAAAAAAACCAGGGGAAAGACGAGTCTCTCGACACGCCGTTCTTAGGAACGGTTAGGTCCCCCTCCGGAGGCCCTCTTTTTCCTCGTCGGCCACTTTATAACCTCTTCTCCTGCCGTTCGTCGAAAACATAATTGCGCGTGCAGTGGGCACTCGTGAGCGAAGTACGCTGGAGCACTCGTTGTATACCCTTCACGCGCACGGGAAACGTTACACGCGTGTAATGTACCTGTAATACACGGGGTCACGTCGCGAGTACTCGTATCCCCCCCCCTCTCTCTCTCTGGAGTACCTTGTACCGCGTGTGCGTTTAAGTTAAGCGTACACGCGGGAGAGCTTGGCGTACACGCGATTGTACCGAGATTAGAAAACGGTCCTCACGAAGTGGATAATTTCGAGCGAACAGAGGCGAAAGAAATAATAATTGTGCGGGGAAAGTCAAGCAGGATTTTACAACCGGCCGAGTGTACCGGGTGTCCTGGAATGAACGGATTTGTATATGATAGCTGGCTGCGATTGTAAATTGAAATGATCCAACGAACATTTTTGTTAAGTGAATTATGAATCTTGTGATTAACCGCGTTTATTGAATTTTTGTGCCTTTCACTGATTGTTTTACTGAGCAGTGCATACTATTTTCTTTAGTTTTTACTGAAAGTTTAATATATGTAAGGTAAATCACTTGCTCGCTAGATAAGATTGCTCTTTGGTTCTAACGTCCTATGCCATTTCTTAAATACAGTGCCATTCTACTGAGGAAATACGGTTAATCCTCGATTAGTGCTCGAAGGTTTGTCGGAACTGACAAGGAGAGGTACCCAGAGGTAAATAAATTTCATTTATCATTATTCAATTTTTCTGATGCTTCCTCAACAGGATGGATGAGATGAATTCTAACAAAGAACACTGACGGACAGAATTTGCGAAACAGCCTAATACACAAGGTAAAAAATAATCGAAAGACCTTCCTATAATTATGAACTTTCACTCGAAGACTGACTAGAAACGTGTGAACTGTACCTAATAAATGCAAACCGTCGGTTTTCGTATTAAAAAAAAGAAACGACCGCCGTCGACGTATATCGCATCGAAATAATTTAAATCGTCCGTAGTTGGGAGCGCCAGCAGCAGTTTTTGTTGCTCGTCGATTCGATACGATTGGATTATTTATCTGCGTCATTAAATCCTTCGAAATCCCCAAGGGGATGGAGAGGAAACGGGCCGAATCGAAACGGATAAACGGCGAAAAAACGCCCCCCTCCGCCCACGGTACGCGGTTCATTTGTTTATTTATGCCGATAGATTGCGCGTAGAAGTTCGACGGATAATCCGACTGTTAACTCGACATTTCGATAAATGATTTGTCTGCGTTTCCCGGGCGGAGAAATATTTACCGGCGCGCAAAATACCGTGGGGCCATAAATCGTGGACGCGTATTATTGTTTCATCCGTGATAAAACAGTGGAGAAGGGGTGGGTTAAGTGAGGGGGGGAGGGCACTGACACAATTTCATTTGCGTAGTAAACCTTAATTACGAACACGCGAAAAATAACAGCAAATTCGGCTGTGTCCGTGCGCGCGACGAATCTACCCCCATCCCCCTTGTTCCCCTTCGAATGCGACGATTAATAATTTAATTCGAACCGACGACGACGTGATCGCCGAGCGCGCTTTCGGGAACTGCTTCCGTTATTCGCGATAAGCGAAAGAGCAACATGCAAAACACCGACGAACAAAAACCAGAGGAACACAACAAACGTAGAATTATACAGAACTTCCAAACCCCTTAATTTTGAAATATCGATTTAAGGGTTTGGGCGTTAAAGGGTTAACGCAAGCGCGATCCGAAACACTGAATCGTTCTAGTCCCCGGGAAATCGTTTTTACAACACCCACATACCTCCCCGCCTAAGTGACCATGGAAACAGTGCGCAAAAATTAAACTAACAAAAAAAAAAACAATCCAACAAACTATTTCTACTCACGTGTCTCTCCTCGGTGGAGCTGAGACCTGTAACAAGACAAAATGCAAACAATCGTCAGTCAAAAGCCCATAATCATCAATCCTCCCAGAGGGGGTTGGGGAATGAGTTTCATGCATGAAGTTTTCGATGTGTGTGCATCGAGATAGAGGTGGAGGGGGGGTTAGAGCGGTGAAAGGAGGGCAAAGAAAAAAAGAAAATTGCCAAAATCCCGGCCGCAGCGCGTCGATAAAATGTTAATAACGTGCCTATAAAAGAGTAGATGACGGTACACGGATAAGGATGGGGTGGGAGGATTGGGGATCGGCGGAAGGGCGCGACCGGCGCCCGTATAAATGATCTTCATGCATATTTATGCGCTTTTCGCTCAAAACCGCCGGTGTCCGCTAACAGGGTGACGCAAACACGCCCCGCAAACCCCTCCAGCCGAAAGCGGATACCCGAAAAGCGTTTGGAAAATTTCCAGTCGAGCGAACCCGGCACGCTCTCACGCCACGTCGGCTACATATTTTTTTTAACCCCTCGTACCCCCACCCCTCACAGTGGTCCACAATCTAGCCAACCCACTCACCCCCTATATCCAAGCATTTTCGGTGGAGCGCCGCCACACACTCACACACCCCCCTCTCGGTCGCGTCGCGCAGCTTTTTTCTCTCGTTGAGGCTCGCGAACATCCGGTATCACAAAAGCAGGATCAAACGGATAACGGTGACAAAAATAGAGTGAGAGGGAGAGAGAGACAGAGAGGGGGGGATCCAGGTCGATGGTCGACGTTCCCGCGTTCGCAGGTGAGATTCGTTATATCGGACCGCCACGCCACCGATGGCAGCGGGTAAGGGAGGGTGCAGAGGGTGGATGGGAGGTGGGTGTGCTCACTCGAACGTGACCAAAGGCCGGAATTTCGTTAATTTCTTTTCCGGCCGCGCGCTCGCCGCAGCGGTGGCAATTAAAATCGTGTGAAAGGGCGAAAGATATGCGTATAACGAGTACGCCGAGGGGAAGGGTGTAGGGTTTTACGATTCTCGTGGAACCAGGGGATGCTGGAATTATCTGTCTCTTTCTGTCTGTATATCTACCTCTCTGTCTCTCTATCTCTCTGTTGCTGGAGGAATTCGATCGTGAAGGGAAGGGAACAGAAACGTTCCTGCGGTTTTTCGAATGACCAGAGAGGAAGGGGGTGGGATAACGGCGATACCAAAGGAAGCCTGGAAATTAACCGGCGGTAATTTGAATTGAAGCCGAGTCAGAGCTTGCAGGGGAGAGAGAGTTTGAACGGGACTCGAGATCTGATTTCTGGTTCGCGGTGAGATGGTTGTTTATTGTAACGAATTGCGTAGCAATTTTGTTGTAAGGAGTTCCTATACAGCCGTGGAAATACATATTTTGAACGCACACAATGAAATGTAAGTATCCCCGGAGATTTTTGCATTGAGTTCTCTATGTTATTATTATTAGACTGCGGATATTATGTCATTCTGCATAAAAATCCGCAGTCTACTAATCATGAAGTAGTTTCAACAACAGAATAAACATCGTTATTTTCAACGTCTATTATATTACTCTCCCTCTCTCTCCCATCTTCGATAAAAACGTATACGCGGTTTCAGCTCGCGAACATTTCGCCGACAAACAGAACGAAGCTTCCAACATTTCCGTACCGTCGCGATACACCTGTGTGCAACGGACTAAATATATACATAAATAAAGGAACAAATTACTCACCGCCGTTGCTCTTCAAATCATCGGGCTGGCCCCGATGCAGTTCCGGTTTGCCGAGCATCGAAAGCGGATGCGCCGCCGTTGTGCCGGGCGCACTCGCGGCTCCCGGAGTCTAGAGCGGTCGAGGCGGAAGTCGGCACCGGAAGTCCACCAGCTGGCCCTAGTCCCGGAAGTCCGGGTAGACCGGGATGAGCGCCTATCGCCGCGGCCGGTGGCAGTTGCTGGGCATGCATTTGCTGCAACAACCTCGATATGTCGGGTCTCTGTTGCTGGAAACAGAGAAAACCACCGAGTTTCAGCATCATTTCGAACTTACGGTTGGTCAAGTTTCTCAACCATGGCAGTGGTCGTTTAACCCTTGTGTAAGCAACCGGGTACCTGGGTAACCAAGTAACCATTTTTAAATTTCATTTAACAATGTTCTTGTCTAAAACATCACTTGGTACCATTGGCGTAACTAGATAGGGACTGGATACTTATCAGAATCTCTACTACATTATACAATATGTTTAAACATTTTCTCAATGAAAATAAAAATTCGGAGGAAAGTCCGGAAAAAATGAAAATTCCTTTGGATCGCCAACGACCCACATTGCCTACGGAGGGTTAAATCTAGAAAACACTTATTCTAGTAAAACCCTTAACACGCAGAGAGACTCTTATGCCACTTCCTAAAACCATCGTCGCGACCCCCGAATCAACGAAAGGCAATACGGCCTACCAATATCAATCACAGCGGTTACAGCTCTAATTTCAACCTCACCCCTCCATTTCCATCGCATCATCGGAAAGCAGAAACCCCTCCAAAACGAAAATCCAATCGGTGGTTGCAAGAGAGCCTCGTGCCTTAACAAGGGTGAAAAGGAGGGGTGCTGTGGGTCGGTTGGTTCGAGGACCCTCCGTCTAGCCGCCAGGCGATAGCCAGCCAGCTCGAAAAGCCGCGTAAGAAGCGACAAGAGAGAGAGAGAGAGAGAGAGAGAGAGAGAGTAATAGGGGGGCGGATAAAGCCGCGGGGGATGGAGAAGAGGCGGTCTGGTGTGTACTAGAAGGGGGCGTTTGGGAGGAAGGGGGAAGGGGATCGAAAGGGAAATATCGAATGTAAGATCAAGAGGGGATAACAGAGGCCGGTAAACTCGTTACGTGCGCGAATCATGCTTATCGTGGATTTCACTTAGGTATTTAGGGTGGAGAGATGAGAAGGGGGGCCGAAAAGTAACACACCGGCACCGAACCAGAAGGGTCGGCGGTGGTCTCAGTCGCCGAGGGTGGATTATGCGAAATAACCCCTCTCGGGCTACGCGCTGCCGATTGTGTACGATAGTTATTTTCCTGGACTGTCGTGGGTTGAATGGGGCAACGTACAGAGAGAGAGAGAGGGAGAGAGAAAAGGGGGGGCGTGTGCGGAGTTGGGTTTAGCGTGTGTATACACCCGCCTCGTATTGGTCTTCCCGCAGCAGAGTTTACCCCCTGGGGACGTATTTGCGGGGCGCCCTACGCACGTGTACGTACTCCACGGATGTAGCTTGCAATTTGCCTTGCGGCCACTCGACTTCCGGCGAGGGGCTTTTGACGCGCAACAATTTTTTCCACGACGGAGAGAGAAATACCCCTCGACGAAGTGGGAAGGCTTCGAGACGATATGGCGTGGACGGTATGTACTTTTTTGTTCGAGGTATCGATCCTTTTTTTTTTTTTTTTTGGTTCTTTTTTTGGTTTGCCATTTACCGGTTCTAAGAATCGAATTGGCTGGATGCCTCGAAGTTGATGATTTCTACAGATTTTGGTTAATAGCTGGTGTAAGTATTTCTCGCTGTGACATTTCGATCGTGTCACACATTTGAATATACTACTGAGAAATTATTAAATGTCGCGTCTCTGAATAAGTGAAAAGTGTAGAGCAATGGGGAAAATGGAACTTGAATGTTTTGGTATATTGTCAAAGGGGAGTTAGTTTGTCTGTTGGGTTCTGTTGTAAATACCTTCTAGAAAATTAGTAAATAATAATTGAACAGCAATGTGAAATAAGAATGATTAAATTGCATATCAGTTATTAACCCTTTAGAAGTAGAATTTTATTTTGGAAATGTGGTACCTGTGTGCGTGATTCATTTGAATCCTTGAGAAATTGCGATTAGACAAACAAATTTATAATATTCAATAATATTTCGTCAAAATTCCTCCAAAATTATGACACGTAACCTAACCACGATCGAGCAGCCTTTCCGCATCAACGAGTCCACTTTGCTATACAGACCGTCCCAGCGGCCCCCCTCGTTTCACCGCTGGGGCCGTCGAACAATGGCTCCGGGGCTCCATGCAATTTCCTCCGTCGAATTCCAGCAGCGGCGCACAGTTTTTCGCGCGATACGCGGCCGTTTTTATTCCCTGGCATTATACAACGTTATCGTTTCCGCGCGATACCGTCCCGCCTCCATCCAGGGTAGACAAAAAAAAGAGAGAAAGAACCATTCTGATTATAATTCGTCCACGAGTGGGCAGGGGGGGAGCATGGTTCCAACGATAGCCCACACCCCCGCCTCCTAGCTTCGACAAACAAGCGACGAGCCGTGAATACGTATTTTCCGTTACGCGCACGGAATATCCTTCTCGAAAAAAAAAAGCGAAAGAGAAAGAGAGATAGAGACACTCACGGTTCGGGGTGTCGAACGAGCAATAATTGTATAACGTGGGAATAGCGAGAGCGGGAAAATGCATAGCACGGTTATTTTCGTCGGAAATCGCGTTTCACCGGGAACAATTACTCGAACCCGCCACACACCCCCACCCCTCTTCTCGGCCCCACCCAATTCGCTTGAATCCGGCTGAAAAAAAAGCCAGGCAGCGTACACAGGCGAGAAGGCATCGATAAATACAATAGATACACAGCGAAAATCGTCGCTCTGGCCCCTTGATGAACGGACGCGACGGCAGGCAACGGTCGTCCCTCCCCCGATGGTATTCAATTCGTATTCGAAGCAACGAGCGGGACACCACCGTCATTCGTGCAGCGGCAAACGAAACGTAATAGTCCCAAACGAGGTTTAACGCGCCGTGAATAATACGCGGGGATATAGGGTGGAGAATGAGAGGGAGAGACAGAGGAGGGATACGATTGTGCCGTTCGAAGGGGTGTGGATTGGTCCGTGCGGGCATCGGCGTTGCCCCGAGGTGCGAGTCCTCCATACCTGTGCGTTTAAATACGTGTCAGGGAATATACCCTTCTCTCCCGCCCCCCTTCCCCACGTGGTGCGCGCGGCTGTACAAACGCACCCCAACGATGCGTGCACGTACGAGGGGGAAGGAAGAAGGGTGGTGTGTCGGGGGAACCAGAGGGTGGTGGAGACTAACAGAGAGGTCCAATCAGATATAGGAGAGACACGGGGGATGAGAGACAGGCAGACGTACACGGTAGGGAGAATTGCGTTCCGCCGTTCCACACACGCATACACACACAAACATACATACACGTAGTGTTATTAAACGAAATATTGATTCAACCCCTGTTTACCGAGTAATACATATTCATGGGGGTTGGCGCTTATGTCTATTTGCCTCCGTCGTCCCTTCAGCCTTTAGCCCCCTCTAACCGGTTTCACTATCTCTCTCTCTCTATCTATTGCTCTCCTAACGCTTGATCTATGGTTCCTCGTCTATTTCTCGCCCTTCATCCATCTGGCTGACTCTTTGTTCACTACCCTGTCTTACTCTATTTAGTGTTTCCACCCTACGAGAACGGGAAATCCCATCCGACGACCCTTTCTATGTGTCGTGGAGAGTACGAGGGAGTGCATGTGCACGTGTCTTGCCCCCCTCCCCCTTTGGCGTTCCCTGACTTCACCTTGTAACCCTACTACAATTCGGTGCGGTGTGCACGCACTGATTATGTCCCAGCATGTCGATGACGCGTATTACGCAACTGCAGATTGCGGTGTACGTGTGTCACGACCTCGATCGGACGCGCGATTTGTAGCGGTCAGGACCGTCGTGGCTCGTTAAATCGGGGACACGCGACGACGGGATTCTCTGTCTAGACCGATCACCGAAGGGTGACCGGTTTGCTACGGTTCTCTGTTGTTCTCTTTTTAACCCCCGGCCGTTGGGTCCAGCCCATATTAGGTCACACGTTTCGCCTGTATTTTTATATACAAGTAGAACCTGGATTAGTAAAAGTAAACCGATTTTTTTAGGTCTGAAAAACCCCCAGGTTACTTATCGATGTCTCTGCTACATTACACAATCGTTCGTTGAGTCAACTGTTCAAAGTTTTCATTGATAAAAATAAAAAATCGGAGGTACGTCCGACAAAACTGAAATTTCGCTTGGTCTGTCGCAAAGAATCACACTGCCTACGAAGGGTTAACTGAATCATTGATCTCTGTTAAGATTCTTACTATATTGTTACTATAAGTTGTATACTTACGTTTTTCGACCGACCCCGAATAAAAAGCAATGAAAAGAAAAAAAAAAATGCTAAACACCATCGTTGACACGTCCGAACGTCAATGCGAGTAACCGTACGGGCTAGAATAATCCAAGCACGCTTTTAACCTAGTGACGACAAGCACACCACACCGCGTGGGCTTTGTTTAACCCACGGCATCGACGACCGAGGAATTGTATTCAAGTCGTGCACACCGAGGAACCAACTCGGAACTCAATTATACGCGTCACGGCCGTCGAATGCCAATGTTCATCCACGACGACGCATAGCCAGAGTCCCGGCGGCTAAAACAACGGTCGCCTATAAGTATGAGAAAAACGTTTTCCAACGGAAGTCCATCGCAGTAGACACCCCGTTCGAAGAATGGAAAGGATGCGTGTGACGGCCACGGTCGACATCCGTTTTCGAAGTCCGTGTTTATGTAAATTTTCACTTCGCCCGTGTCCGACCATCGTAACGCCGGAAAAACGATTCTTCGAGTTGAAATTTTAATGATTGCGATTGGATTCTTCGCGACAGACAGATGTATACACGGTGGATTCCGACGCGTATCGACTTCAAGTGTATATATCCACTTGAAGAAGTGGTGAAGAGTGATAGTCTGGAAATTAGTAGTTTAAACGTGACTCGACAACACTTTTTAGCTTTTTGAACGATCGATACACCTTGAACATTGAATCAAGTATCGTATTGCGGGGGACCGAAGTGTATGACTATTGATATTTAAAGTGGACGTGAGTCACGGAGACTGTTAGAGAAACCTGATTCTATAGCCATAGGCAGATTTGAACATACTTGTTAGAAAATTTTTTTCACTTTCGTGGACGGGGATTCGTGTCTAACTGGATATAATTTTAATAACGAGTATCGCGTACCCTTGAAGAAGATTTGTAAAGATAATGGAATATTTTTAAAGCAACGTGCTGCCTTCGATAGTGCCAGTTAAGAGACAGGGTTCTGCGACTGGTATTCTGATCTGATAAAGATGTTCCTCGATAGAAGCTCTTAATTTTGTTACGTAAATGTCCATGGATCAGTTCGAAAATTAGTCTAATAGATAATATAAATTAAGTTTTGAACATTTTTACGCAAAGTCGCATGAATTGTTACAGAAGATCTCATAGGACCTTACTTCTTATAAAAATAAAAGGGTTGCAATCATCACAATCGTTTGCAAAAATTATAAATTGTATGTTTAGAAAATATTAAATAATTCAACGAAGCGTACACTTACCCCTATTATAGAGTTCAGTTCCGTCATCGTAACCTGCTTAGCTCTGTCGACAGCGGTTGCGACCTGCTGTTGATGTTCCTGAGATAGAAATGGCAGGATTTGGCCAATGATGGCGTTCAGTCTCTTGGAAATTTCAGCCTAAACAAAAAAAAAACAATCATTCTTAGTAGATATTCTTGTCGAAGGTTCATGTTTACGTAGAAGAATAATCGTGGTCACACTTAAGCCCACGATGATACGATTATTTTCGTGACCATTAAATGTCACGCGTTAACTTTCAATATTTATTTACAACAATTCTTATCGTTACATGTTTCACGTTCTACCCGATATATTAGCTACAAAAGACTTGTATGCACAACTGTTCCTTTTATCGAATACAGATGTACATACAGGTGCGTGACTTCACAGTCTCGCGAAGTCGTCCAGAACGAACGATTATTAATAGAATTATCAGCATATGCTAATTCTATTGAAGTACGAATACAGTTAACAATTAAAATAAATTAACCGGTGTGATGTAAGTGACAGTTTCCACAAACGGAATGTCTGCTGGAACTTTAATTCGGCCGTCATGCGTCAGTTCGATTCGAGTTTCAAAACTGCAAAATGGCGGGCACTCGTTTCGAAGAAAGAATTCGACGTGGGTAGCGAGGAGCAAATATTGTTAAAAGACTCGAACGGAATATCACGAGTGAATATATAAACGCTTCCGTTGGATAGTTATTTTCTTCTTGTTTTCTTTTTTTTTTCTTTTTTTTGTATTCGAACGAAGCTTCTCGCGTCTATTTTCACCCACGAGTGCCATTTCTAGGGTCGACATACACACACACACACAGTCGGTGATCGGTCGACGCGTGAGAGCTGCGTAGTAAAACGTTTTCGTTAACAAAGTGCACAACAGAAAACACGAAGAAGAGGCGGCTCTTTTATTTCGTTTTCTCGTGACCGCCGGGCGCACATGCCTCCCAGCTGGCCGAGATCGAAAATATTTTCGGCCCCCTTCTCGCGAGCGAAATATTTAAGCGCGCGAACACTTTTAACAGACGACCCGGTTAAAATTAGGCGCGCGAAAGAAACGGTACACGGGGGGGGGTGTCGGTTTAAATTACTTCTGAACCGTATTTCCCATTTATCAGGGGGAAAGTTTAGTGGTTGGAACGGTAAGGTTGAGTAATTGTTCGGTAACTGATACGCTCGGTATTAATGGACAAATTTGAAAGAAGCACTATACGGGTAGGGGACCTGTAACTAATAGACAGGCGGATTTTACGTATTTGTGGCTGACATAAATATACACAGAACTACTAAAGAAAGAATTATAATAGCACCTAACCCCAATTTATTTCACTGTTTATCTTAACGGTGACCACCAATGACAACATCCACTTAATTCCTATTCTCGTGAAGTATTTTATACAAATATAAATCTGCATGGATATCCGTGGTTAAGTGATTAGTTCTCTGAACCATAGAACTTGTTGAGGCAGAAATCCTGCGGATACTATACACGTGATTCTGGCAACAGGCTATAGATCTTCTCCGAGGGGAATTGAACGATAAATTTGCACTATTTAACCAGCTTTATACTCGGACTGTATGATGTTTTTCACGAGTGCACCGGTACAGTCGCAAAATGAAATTGCACTTTCTCCTTGAAAATTGAACGCTACGATTTTTTTGCATCAATCGATTCCTTACATACATAAAAAAATTTTAACTGCATTTGGAACAGAACCTGACCCCAATTGCCAAAATCGATCTCTATATTACTATATTTGTACATTTCGATTATAGTATGTTTCGAGCGTTTCGGAAATCGTACAAAGTTTCGGATTCGAGTTTCGGGAACTGAAAAATCAAGTTCCAACACACCCCTGAAAAATACTGTCCCCGCCCGTCGTAAGAAAATACACAAACTCCTGGATCCGCGTGGCGAACCGATGAATCTCCGTATTTCTAGCGCGGGTTTCACCGTCGACACGGCGAGAGTCTCTATTTTTGTCGCACCTCGTAAGAATCCCCGGAGCGCCGCGGGGAAATAAGTGACGCGGCGAACGGGCATAAGGTGGATGATTAACGAGACACGGAGGGATAAAGCGGTGCCACGGCTACGTTCCGCCGTTTTAACGAGCGATCCCGAAAGGTTTCCGTCCGCCCGCCAACCGGGGGATACCGCGGAAACGACGCGCGGCGAACAACTTTCGCAGTCGATGTATTTTCGAGGTTGCCCCAGACCGTGTGCGCGCGAATATCCTCGGAGAGATGTTTACGAGCCGGGGAGATTCTTCGCGGCGAACGATTCCTTTGAACGCACGCGCGGATACGCTACGCGCTAGTGATTCTTATTGCTCGGTCCATTAGCCGAGTAGCAACGGCATCCAAAAAGTAAATATTGATTTTAATCAGCTGTACCCCTTGTATACGAAGCAGAGGAAAATATATTGGACGTAACCGTTTGTTTATTTGCCGGGATGATTATAGTTCGGGAACGAAAGCAATATCAAAAGACGTTTGAGGGCCTGCCAAGGGGAATGCTTCGAATTCTAAGTCGGGACCAAGATACACACGAATCGGGTCTTCACGCGGCTAAGGGATTCGATTCAGGACATTCCAGGACGGAAAGACCGAAGTCGAATGAAGATAAGTAGGAGGGGCAGGGATTGGACTGATTCAACGGTGAAGGATCCAAGCTAGTCCTAGACCTCGGGGACTTGAGGTCCTCTAAACGCAGACACCTGAACTCGAGACCCTCGAGTTCAGTGTCTCTCCGAATGCAGAGACTCCAAGTCTGGAGCCAATCGAACAGAAGAATCCGAATACAAAGTGCTCCAAAGCCAGAGGTCCAAATACGAGAGGCTTCGAACTCAAGAACCGAAGCATATGAGTCTCTTAACGTAAGGACCCAAGCCTAAGATTTCCCAGACCCAAGAACCGAAGTCCGGGACTTCACAAAACCAAGAACTCAAGCTCAGGACTCCCTAGACCAGTAACCAAGACTCCCAAATCAACGAACTCAAAAACCCAAAACTTCTCGAATCCACAGACTCATCTAAACTCGTCCAAACCCAGAAACCTGGATCTGAGGGAAATCTCTAAGTTAGGTCTTGATCCTTAGATCCACAGACATCCGGACTTGGGACTCTGTATCTGGAAGACTGAGTGCTTCGGTCCTTGGGTTGAAAAGACATGAATCCTTGTGTTGGAGGGCTTCGAATTTATGTCTCCGGGTCTTCTAGTCTTGTGTTTCTAGGTTCGGAAGGCACTAGGTTCAGATATTCCAGTTCAGAATCCTCAGGCCATGAGTCCAGATCACGGTCTCGAATTGTTCTATTCTAAGTCGTACCACTTAAAGTTGATCCCTTTTAATATCTGGCTTGATTTAACACGGTTCTTATAATTCCGACTTAACCCGATATCTCCGCGATTTTTTTCTAATTTTAAATCTAAATCCCTTTCGAACCCATCGCTTTTTCTCCGTTCTAACTCCGAGTGGGGGAAAGGTATGCTACCCGTCCAGCAGGAATCATTCCCAGGTTTTGTCGGTATGCATACGGCGGGCTACCGGTTTATCGAACAGGCGGAACGACTTCCCGGAACAGCGCTTCTCGCCAGCCGCGCAACGTCGAAACTGCCGGCTGGCTCTCGTACGACTGCGGATTTTCTCGGAGCCTCGTTCCGTGTCGGCGAGTCATCGTGGCAAATGTTTATTCGTCCGTGTACACGGGACAAACTTATCCTGCTTAATGACTTCGGCAAACACGCGATGTTAACCGACGCGCGTCTCGCGCCGTAAAGAGTGTTGAACGGAGGACTGAGGATGAGGAGAAGGCAAAGGAAATGGCGATAGGGATTTGCACGCGTGGAACGGAGAGATCGACAGAGAAGAAGAGAGGATCATGTCGGTCCCTGCGAGAATTTCGGTGCGCGGAAATTGGCAGAACAATGTTGCTCCTCTCGGGTGGAGACAGCTGCGACGCGTTCATCGGCGCCAGGTTTTAGGTGAGAAGGAGGGTCTGAAACTTACCTGTTTGTGCATCTCCACGTTTAGGCCATAGGACATCTCGTAGTACTGTAACAGAGAAAGTAAACTTTGTTAGAGTAATTGTACGTACAAGTTTTAGCGCAAAATTCGCGAACCGTGAGAGCAGGGGGGGGGGGGAAGAAAAAAAAAACGTCATGGGCAAATTCATTATCCAGATAAAAAGTTTTGAATAACGAATATAAGTTTTAAAAAAAGTACTTCGTTATTTATAATTGAATTAACGTGGAAACTCCAGTATTTGTAGTAAAATAATACTTCTTCTTGACTGGGTAGATACTTGGCAAAGAATTATTTATTCCTATTAACTATTTCGAGATATCCTTGATGAGTGTTCGAAGGCTCCTCGGCACTGACAAGGAGAGATCCCCAGGTGTAACGCTGACTTTTTAATGATGTCTGTCACAGTGATAAAGCTTAGAATTCTGAAACCAATGGTATTCCTTTCAGCCGCATATAGACATTAGGTTATGAAATATTTAATGTTCAGTGCCTAGAAAGACTTTGAACACTCATTGAGAATTTACTGTACTGCTACTTTTCATTAGATATTATTCGAATAAAATTCTGCCCAACTCTGCGTGAGAGTAACCATGCTGTCACGGACCCATAGTAATTACAAAAGTTGTTACAAATTGAAACCCCTAAAATATAATCATTATCCTAAATAAAATCTGAAAAATGAACGAAAACGCGCATGGGCAAAAGCCCGTCGAAATCTAGTATCGACCACCGATACCATCGTGAGAAAGGGTCCAGACGGGAATTAATTTACCAGGAAACTAAGGTACAGGGACTTGACGAAGGAACGGTTCAAATGGAATAAACAACGATCCCCCGCCTATTCCTGGGTCAAAAGAACAATTCCGCTTTTCGCAGCAGCGGCGGCGGTCGTTGCCGTCAACGAGATGGAAACCTGAAGAGTTACCCGATGGCGAAGTGTCTTTCATCGGCTATCAACGACCGGTCGTTAGCGGGACCGCGAAGAGGCGGTCATAATTGCGGTAAACGACCATTTTACCGAAGAGACCGTTTTGTAGCGTCATTACTTAACAGTCAACTCCGGCCTCCACCGGTGGTGGTCATTTAGCATCGCGGCGTTCTCGGTACCGCTCGGCGTCGTCTCTTCACCGCCGGCAATTTACCATCATTTGCCAGATTTGTCCGTGTCTTGGTTCGTTATTTCGACGTTTTTTTTTTCTTCCCGCCCCCTTGCCCACCCCCCATGGCCCTGCCTCCTCTCTCTCTCCGTCCGTCTTCTCTTGCCTTTGCGTCATTAACATTCCGGGTGCCATTAATCTCGTGAACGAGACGGCGTGCGCGCGCGCGCCAGCGTGAAATTATATCTGCCCTCACCAGCCGGCATGTGGCGCACACACTGCACTTTCCGCGGTAACGCGTTATTAATTATCGTTAATCGCGATAAACTTAATCGAGTCTAGCCGAGTACACTCGAGAGGCGCAAGGAGACCGAGCGAACCAGCTAGACGAGCTAGAGGCTGGTGTGGTAATCGTAAACGCGAGGGAACGAACCAAGACCAGACGATCGTCGAGAAAGTGGGAGAGGAGAGGCGTGGGTTGGGAGGTAGGTGGTACAGGGTAGGGTAGCAGAACGCGTGCAACACGCTCGACAGCCAGGTACAGGTTCTTAATTTTACGGGCCATTAGCCCCGTAATTACACGGGCGAATTAATTGCGTCGTAAGTAAGTTATTCCACCCGAGGGAGAAGGGGGTGGAAGCGAGCCACCGACGGAATGGAAGGGAACGAGAGAAGGAGGTGAGTGAAGAGCAGGAGGAGGAGATTGGAGGTGAGTGAGGAGGCGGAGGGCAACAGAGAGGCGAAGAGGGAAGGAAGCAGAGGTTGTTGAGATCAACTGCACCAGCAGGAACCGGCAGCGACGATCACCGTGGCACAGCAGCAGCAGCCCTTAGCAGTAGCGCACTCTGGACCAACTTCTGCGACTCATTATGGCTTGCACAACAAATTAACGTGGCGGGTCTCGACCCCTGTGCACCGGCGTCCTTAACGTGGCGCTTGTTAATGAACTCGACAAAGAGAACGAGAAAAAGCACGCGATCTCCCTCGATTCGTCGCCACCGCCTCCGCCTCCTCATTCTACTCCTCGGTCCTTCCCTTGCTTCGGCCTCTTCGTTCCGCCTTGACTCCGACACCCCACCAAGATGTACTCTGTACACGTCGTTTAAGCGAGTTAACAAGCGGCCTTTTGTTAGGGACCCGGCCTTTTTTACTGCCGACGGTACTATTGCTCGAACAGCTCTCCGGGAGAGAGATCTTGTTATGGGGCAGGAGGGTTAAATGATCGGGCCACGGCGTGCCCGAGGTGTAATTCAGTCCGACAAATTTTTATTGACTGGCCGAACGAACACCCTCGGGAATCGATAGGCCTGTATACGGCGCTATTCTCGTGGAAGGTATACTGACGAGCAAATTCAGCTTCCGTTAGGAGGAAAAACGGCGAAGGAAAAGGTCCTACCGATTGGTAAATTTATTTCAAGTACTAAAATAAATATTAAATCGAATGGTAATTTGGCATAAATCTATCCTGTACGCCACTTGTTCCCCTAGCGGAAGCAGAGTTCACCCGCGAGGGTACGTCCTGATGTCTTACGAAGTTCAAAGCAAGATCGAAGGGTTCTAAATGGAAGACGAATCTGAAGTGACCGAGGGAACTGAGTGTCACAAAGGATCACTCTAGTGGCCCCGGCAGGCTACCAAAGCACTTCTAATGACCTCTGAAAACAGGCGATTGTCCCGGAGTGACCACCGAAAACTCCCTAGCGGCTGGGTTCCAACCCCTAAAGAACCAACATCAATCCCTAAAGCCCCCTCAACTAGCGAGGTTTCGAAGACAATTAAAGTTCTTCGAGGCCAGACGTTCTAGTGGCCACAGATGGCTATCGGTGGTTTTCAAGGGCCACGAAAGAACACAGGTCAAGGATGACCGAGACGTTTCATAGAAGGTGACTGAAGACGGTTAAGAGCCTCAGCTAACCAATAGCCTGTTAGTTCAAACGTGACAGAGATACATTTAGTTATAGAAATAAGATCTTCACGCAAGGCCTTCATCCTCGAAGACTGATGCAATAGGACTTCGTTTGTCCAGACGAAACTTTTCTGAATTTTTAACTAAAAAGCTACACTTTTTTTTAAACAACAAATCTACAGAAACAGATTTCAGACAAGGATACGATCAAATAGAGTAGGCGAAAGGTGACAGTCACGACATTGATACACGTGGCATGATGCTATTTCCATGGTCGTTCGCAGAATCTAGGTATCGTTTAACGGGGCGGAACAATGCATTTAGCGTACGCTACACGCAACAATAACGTCCTGGGATGGAGGGTAGGGCAACGAAATCTACATTCCACGGTAACAGGAATTATGAGACAGGACGGTGTCGTGAGGGGCTCGCAAGCCCGCGTGGTTCGTGTCGATAAATCTCCGAGTCTCTCCACGGCAACTTCCTACGACGTGACGGCGGCGGCCACGACCGTGTCGGCTCGTTCGCTTGATTAATCGTGTTTAAACTAGTCGCATCCGCGCCAATTAAGACCGTACAATGCTCGGGCGCAAGAAGAGCAAGAAGGACACGGCCAGGGGCAGAGACACTCCCTTCGAAGCCAGAGAGAAGCCGGTCGTGGAAAAACAAGGAACCATCCCCAAAGGCGAAACCAAGCCAAACGCCGTGCTCGCTGCCAACCGCCGCTACGAGGGACAACAATAAATTAGTATCGGGCACGATGCACACGCCATCGAACAAGACGCTTCGCATTCTCTGGCTGGTTCGCGGCTATTAATACAGCGTGTCGTGGTCTGATCGATCCACGAGGCAAATGGATTGTTCGGTGAAAGTGAAAATTACAATAGGACAATTCTATACCTCTTCTTACAATATTTATGAACGGGTTGTCAAACATCTTGAATGTAATCCTCGTTTCGTAATTAGATCAATGTAGCCATTACATGAAATGTAAGGGATGATCGTATAGGGGCGCTAAACGTGGATCCTAGAAGTCAATTCCTCTTGTTGGATATTTCTGTTCTTTGGGATAGACTCTTTGACTCTAGACCGAGACTACTCCGATTCTCGAGACCGAACATTAAATATTTCATAAACTAATGGTCGTATGCGACCGAAACAAATATCATTCGCTTCCGAATTTCAAGCTCTATCACTGTGCGAAACCTCGTTAAAGAGTCAATATTACACCTGGGGACCTCTTCTTGTCAGGATCGAGAATCCTTCGAACACTAATCAAGGATTCCCTGTCTATTGTCCATCAGAAACTACTCCAAAGTCGCATCTTCTATTGAAACGGTATTAAACAGTGTGTTGCACGCTCACAATCTCGATGTGTATCAGACTGCATAATAAAGTCAGCAAACAGGAATATTGTACTATACGTCAAGTTTATAAAAAGATAATGTATAAGTATACAGTGTCCCCAAGGAGGGTCTAGAAGAGTTACGTGCGGTTCGCAAGCAATTTGGCCACCTTAGCCGTAGTACAAAGTCTAAGCCTAGGGTCAACATTTAGTGCCCTATATACTTTTCTTACTTCGTATTACTGGAACCTCGTTTTATTCGACTCTTTAACGAACAATCCCGTGACACCGTGTTCTCACAACTGTCCCGTGTAAACGAACGGATTGGCCCGACGATCAGAGTCAATTAATTATGTCGCCAGGGAGTTCCCGATAAACTCTTCCCCTCCCCCTTGCCTTGTCTCACCCTGTTTCGCTCGCAGTTCAATTTCGCGAGGGTTAACTGCCCGGGCATTTACCACGAAAACACCCGAGCGATAAATCCCGTCTTGCGTGCGGCGAGAAGCAACGAGGCTCGGATTTCCTCGCGGGACACGCGGATCGGTATAATTAGACTGGTTTACGGCGGTCGGTCGGTCGATCGTCGACGAGCATTCGGGCGTACAAGCCAACGAGGGCAACTTGCCTCTGCATTATCCTTCGGCCGTTGCTCGTCGGGCTGTGTTTATACTTTGCCGTCAGGTGTACGAAGACGCGGTGCGGGATTGTAACCGGGGATATTCTAACCATCGTTTGGTCTAACCCTGGTTCTGAACCCGAGTTAAGCTAAATTCTCGGGTATCCGGTAAAACGACCCGGTTGCTGGCCAACCAAATGCCCTTCGGCGGGTTTTGCGTCGGTGATCTACACAGAAATGTTTCCGATGGAAACTAGCGATCGGCTGCAAGGACTTCTACCGAAACTTAAAATACCGGTATTTTCGGTTGTACCTTTGTCCTATATAAACCTATATAAGCCCTACCCTTATAGACATCGAAAAAATACGTACCGGTATTTTTTCGATTTCTATAATATATTCGGTATTATTTTCTTTTTTTAGTGAGATGACCACAAATTTAAATCCAATACCTATGTCTTCCTGTTTGATTGATAAGAAGGACTCATGATGCCCTTCTGGTATCCTGGATCCGCCACCAGAATGATTATACTCAAACAACTGGTCTCAATGGAGGAAGAAGAGGAAACGGTCATATCTACATTCCCAGGAACTAGACAATCCTTTCCCTAATTTATGTAACGAACAACAAGTACCGCTGCCTTTGTTGTCTACGTCAAGCAGAATATTGGCCCCTCAGTTGGCGTGGTATCGACCTGAATACCGCGTGTAACCACCTCGGATCAGAGTGTATCAGCCCGATGTTTCTGAAATAGCTACCAAGGTAGCAGTCCACATTTTCGAGCATAAATGGCAAGCGATCCTGGCTGGCCAATTCCCTCGATCCCCCCCCCCGAGATCGCAACTCCCAAGAACCGAATCTGGTTCGGGTTACATCCCTGTGGCTAACGGGCGCACAAAGCGGGTGGAATCGATGAGAACCGCTGAGCTCTTAGAGCCATTAGCTATGCACAGTAGGTGCGCAAGATAAATATACGGATACACGTGCGCACCGGTTGCGGTCTGGCTGTGTATATACGTGAGGGCGAATATAGGTGCGCGAGTGCACGGAGTAACAGGCCAATGTAAAGTCGGTGCGGCGAGGATGCAATTAATGCTAAGAAGCCGAGGTGGTTTAGCGGTCGAGCGAGCATGATTATCCTGGATAGGGAAAACGAGGGTCCCAGAGTTCTCGTGGGAAAGAGAAAGACAGTTAGAGAGAAGGTTACACGGTGGATAGAGACAGGTAGACAGGGACTTAACCGGAATTAGTGTTACGGAATGGTGATTCCTTACCATCACGTAATGTCGTTGAATCTCGATCTTCTCCGTGGCCAGTTTCTCGCACTCGAGTTTCAAGCTGCGAACAGAATGAAAGAAAAGAAAAACGTTGGAACGGATTAAATGATTTTCTGCTTGATAGGTATACACGTATGTATGTATGTGTGATACACACGGATAGATCGTTATAGGTAATACACCTATTTTCTTACCGGTCGCGGGCCGTTAGGTCGCAGGGGTGGTACAGTTCGACGACGCGTTAAATACGAGATACGTTAACGTCGACCTTTACGTTCACCACGTTCGCATAATGTTAATATTAATTATCGCCCCGGCTGTGCATATATAACCTGGACGCGTACACGCAATACCATTTATACCGGTATTCTAACCGCTCCGCAATCAAGCTGTTTCAATTGTATGCACTTTATTCGGTCGGCACGGTGGGACTGGACGGATGGGGGTCTGATATGTAGCGATGGGAACGATTCCATCGCACGTGCGAATATTTCGCACCCGATACCTGCCCAGTAGACGATTTGAAACCGGGGACTTAAACCGGTATGATTTTGATACCGGTATTATGCCATCGAAGCTATACCGAAATCGATATATTACCGAAAACCGAAATAAATACCGGCAATTTTTCGATTTCTATAAGTCCACTTTACCTCAAACATTTCGAAAAATCCAAGAGTACATTCGAAACAGTACCATACAGATCGTACAGAAGCTACTGTGCATAGAAAACCACCGATAAACTATGCACCCTTGCGGATTGATCGAAAGAAGGCAGCACATTTCGTATGCAACAGCGCCTATTAATATGAAAAATGTCAGGCCAGCCCCCTATCGGTCCCATCGCTACTCAAACGCGTCGCCCGAGCGTTTCTATCGTCTGGTCTTTTAAATCGTCGACCAAGGGAGAACCGTGCATGTACTACGCTCCCGCGTCTGACGAACTTCAAAGGGGGATAAAACGGAAGATGGTTGACGGCGGGTGGGTGGACGTAAAAGGAAAAAGCTCGAAGCTTCCGGTAGGGTTTAAGTCTCCGCGCGTACGAACAATGAAAGTTTCGATCCGCGGAACACGTTGAAAAATGCAGCCGTCGGTGTACTTCCTTAATTTCGTATTCGCGTCGGCTACGGTTGCACGGGGGTGTCATTACGCGTCTGCCAATAGCCACGATTGTCGTAAATCACTTATGGCTTTTGTAGAGCGCGTGCAACCCAGAAAGCAGCTGCAACCGTTCCCAGGCTATTCCGATTCGCGACGTGCATCTCGCTGGTTACGTATGCGACCCCGAGACAAAAGAAGGGACGACGAAGGAAGGGGTGAAACGCGGACAGGTGCCACGCTCAATCGTCGCGATTCACGGTGACGCGGCCTTTTTTTCTTTTTCTTTCGGAGAGGACGAAGTTAACCCCCTGCAGCAACACGATTTTATTTAATGCTGCAACAACCAAACCCGTCGAAATGGGATTTCAAATTTGAAATTTACTTCTAAATTATTATAGTAGTATGCAATCGTTCAATCTTATTAAATGCAATACGAAATATTTTGTTTATTATCTTCCTAACCTTGCGGAGAAATATTCAACATTGTTATATTCTGCATCATTCATCTGGAAAATTATGTCTACTCCGTTTCTTTAACAGAATTTTCCTCGCAGTCCCCACTGACAAGAAAAACAGTAATGTACCTATTCGAACGACGGGGTTCTACAGGTATATTTAATTTCTCGATAAATTTTCTATAATTTGTAGATTCAAATACAAGCTGATCTATACTTACGCATGACATTGGTTCTGTAGAAAGTTGAATTCCTCCTTAATTCTGTCACAGGATTCCCCGACAGTGAATTTAATTTGTTGTCCGGGCTGTGGTGGACCCTGCAACAAATATTCAGAATATATTCATATGATTTTGACACAATAAACAATTATGTTTTAGGATCAAAAAACGTGCCCAGTCGACTAGTTCATAGACAAATATGCATTGTATTTCTAAGTATTCTTTCATTATACTGGCGAAGTATACAATACTTCTCTTATAGTATACAACAAGTATTCATCGAACCAAATTACAGCTTACTTCCGGAAAGTCAGTGGGTGTAACAACTTAGACTAACTATGCAACGCATAATATCACGTTGTAACGCAGGAGCGTATAAAACACCGACAAACTTCGCAGTCTAAACGTTGTTCTATTTATCAGAGGAAGGGGGGCGTAGTACGGAAACCGCCAACGGAAAATAATACATCATTATCGTTTTACTCGGTACTCGAAAGTATTGTTTCCAATACTTAACGAGGCAAGTACCTGTAAAAATCGATGTTACGGAACTTATGTTCAAGAAACATGGGCTTTAATCCATATTTATACCCCCCATTTTTAGGGAAGAAAAATTTAATTTTTCCTTGGCAATACAGGTAATATTTTGAAAACAGATTGTAAAACCTTTATTCTATCATAAAAACATTGCCTTAAGTTCATAATTTTCCTTGGCAGAACCAAAATCAAGTATACCTGTCGAAGAAATCGTTTACCTCACGCGCAACAGCCAGACACAATAAATTTCCAAGGCGCATCGATCATTTTTCAGCTTCCAACATCCATCCTCCTTTCAACAATCAAGAAGTAACAACCGTCAAATTACAGCCAAGCTGAATAAAACGATCTTCCGGTTTCGAAACAGCCTGACCACGCCTCGAGCGAGTTTATTCCTCCTCGTGCCTGCTCGTTGGAAACAAGAAACGAACAAGCTCGAGAGGAGACTACGTGTCAAATTCCGCCGCGGCGTATAATTAATCTCGCGCAGCTGTTCCAACCCGCGAAGAAGCGGAATGGATGCAGGAAGTAGCGCGTTAGTCGATTCGCGACTCGACGACGAGAGAGAAGGAGGTGGAGGTGGAGGTGGAACACAACGGAGGCGTTTGCACGAGCTAGCGCGCGAGCAAACCGGTAAACACAGTGAAAGGGGACATTTAAACCGCCATCGGCAATCGTGCACGCGTGGATGAGCATACAATGTAACGGGGAACATAACGCGATAACAAGATTGCTGCTGGCAGCTGGATTCTATCTCCGACAGGGACTCGAGGATTCCGAGCGAATCGTCTGGTAACGGAGGAAATTCTGCGGCTTTCATGGGATCGAATGATTTAGGGATGTTCGATTCGCTTGAAAGAATTCACTGTCGAATCTAATCGTGAGGATAGATTCTCTGAAAAAATCGATACCAAAGAATCGATCTGAAAATCGTAAAAAATGAATCGTTAAACTCTATTCAATAGGGAAAGGAATTAGAGGTGAAGTTAATGTAAATGTGAAGATTTTAAATCTGTTGGAGATTCTTGTAACGAATACATTTTCACGGTGACATTACTTATGATAATATGTCGTTCCTGTTAAAAGATAAATGTGGTGCCTTTGGAACACCCAGACAGGCGACCACTCCTACACTTAAAACGAATTTTTTCAGAATATGCTTGCCTTCTTATAAATTAACTAATATACAAACAACTATATACATTTAATTCCCTGAGCTCGAATGTTCCGTGAAGTTTCCAAAATCCCCAGTTCCGAATGTGGACCATCGTCGGAGGGTTAATTGGGCTTAAAGCATTCCGAGTATCGACACAAGCCAGTCAGCCGAAAACCTTGACTTCGAGGGCGTCTTCTGCTCGACCGTGTCAAAGCCCTTATTTTCACGTGGCTGTCTTTTTGACGTCGATCGATTTCCACGGGAGCAATCTCGACAGAGATACACAGAGCCCGGGGTGAACGTGGTCCCGGTTGTGTAGGGAGCGTATCCGACACGATCTACAGGTCGGTCGAAGGACGAGAGAGGCTTGCGTAGGCAGGGCTGCGAACGTAGTTAACAGTGCCACCCTCGCCCTCCCGTCGTTCTCACACACACACAAACACAGACGCGACAGCACTGCACACCAACACACAGCTAAAACCCACGTGCGATCTCGTGCACTGGCACACACGTATCTGTGCGCGCACCCGCTCGCAAGTTCATAGTTTCGGTTGTAGCGTGTAATCCTCGCGGACACCGCAAACATGTAATTAACACTTGCTCTCTCTCTACCAAGCCGTTCCACCAGTCAGTCGAGAATCGTGTTGACTGTACACGGGACGCGCCCCGTGTAATCGTGTGTGCACGTGCGCGCGCGCGAACGACGAGCGATGCACGTATACAGGGTGTCTCAGCTGACTTGATCATCTCAAATAATGGTACACTTTATGAAAATTTTAGGCGTGGAACATAAATGGCATGAAGGTGCACATTTATAAGGTACGTGCTTTTTTGTGGGCGGAGGTTTTTCTGAGATTTCAAGGTCACCTTGATTTTTTTTAACGGAATGACCTACTTTTTGTACCATGGAGTATCGAATTCTGAGTGGAAATGTGTTGATCTTTATACGTTCTAAACGTAATACTTAACGAGATATTTACAAAATAATCACTGTATTGAAGTTGAGGGGCATCAGTTCAAGCGCATATAGCTTCCAAAGAGTAGGTGTCAGTTTATGGAATATGAATTTATGTCAGAGATTTGGTTATTTAATTAATGACCTTGTTGGGGTGCAGAAGAGAGTAATCTTCATACTAAGCATTACGAAAACTACTTACTGTCTTTTGGCACACTCGCATTCACGATAAATACGTTAAATCCGCAGTTTAATTATTACCGCTACTGATACGTAACTCAAGAAACCTCTTAGGATCCAGTAATTTATTTGAGATGCACGATTCCCTTTTATACACAAACGAGGTTCGAAAAACCCACTGCATTACAGCGGATTCCAGTTGAATTAAACCATATAACAAACCATTAAGTACACAGATGTGTATTATAAACAGGTAATTCGTGCCTCGATTGCATTTACTACGCGTTGCACAACCGATCCCATCGGGTTACACTAAAAAACTCAAAAGACAAGAAACAAGTTTTCTGGTTAACACCTGTGTCTGTAAGCCACAGAATACGTTTCCACGTAATGATCTTCAAGCTGCTGGATGACTCACGACCCAATAAATCCGAATTAAAATTCCCCTTCGAAACCAGCAATCCAACGCCACTCGACCAAACGGGGACCATTTCCAGTCCCTCCCTACTTTCCAGCGACCGATTCCCAGCCGTCTAGCAAGCATCAGAATTCTCGATCCTACCCGCGGACCCCGCTTAACAAACATAAATCAGATTTCTCCAAGCAGATACCTCTTCCGTTCGCGGGAAGCCAGGGGGAAACGAGCGCGCGCGCGCGCTTGCTTAATCGCGTCAATTATTCCGCGAAGCCTCGACACCGGCTCATAAATCTCTCGGACCGGGAACGTTCGAAACCGAGCAGATCGGCTCGGCGCGCGTCGGCTCGATAATCTGCGAAACTCGGTTGATTACTTCTCTCCGACGAGAAAGAGGAAGGGGCGAGAGGAAGGTTGGGGGGGGGAGCACAAAAAGGTTTGCTGATTAATCAGCCGCTACGACGGAGTTCCTCGAGCTCGAGCATCGTGTGTATCCCTGAGTGAGGAGAGTCATCGATGAACAAGGAACAAAAAAAAAACAAAATGGAGAAGGCTAGCGCTGAGTTATCTCGGGTTAAGTTGGGTGAACAGTACACCACCGTGCTACCTCCTGACCTCGATCACAATCGAGCCGTTGTAATCGAATGAACCGAGGAGAGTCCCTTCTTCTTCAGGCGGAGAATCGATCGCAGATTCTACGTCCAATCCCTTCACGTGGATCTTTTCAGTGTTTCCCTTCCGATTTGCGTTTTTTTTTTTATCCCAGTCAGAGGCTGGATCGTATGGTTCTAATATTGTGGAATCCAAGAGTGTCGATCGTGGCGCTCCCAGCGTGACAGAAACGGTAACAGGGGACATACCAAACGATTTGTTTGGATTTGTTAGAAAGAATATTTTTTGGCGTAGGTAGAGTGTTCAAATGGTGCTGCTACCTTAAGGAAAATCCTTAAGAAGTATCCCCTTAACGACAAGAATAAATCTTTTCGATTCCTGTCTCTTTGTAAATTCAGCCCATGAAGGTGCCAAGTCGCACAAACATCCGCAGTCCATTCGTAAGTCTTCAAGGAAGACGCAGGGGGATAACAGAACAGGAAATCAAAGGAAACGATGACGCGTGAAACGAGCAGCGAATAAATTCAATCGAACCCGGGGTCCTCGAGCAGACGCTAGGTAACGTCTAATTTACTCGACAGATTTCGGGCAGGAACCGAGGGGAAGGCTCGCGGAATTTCTAATTTCGTTGCGGCCGAGGCGGCGTCGGTGCGAACGCGGAATGAGAGGAACGCAAGCCCGCGGACCATCATCCGAAAGGCGAAAATCGGGGCGCAAAGAGAGAGAGTGGGTGGCGTGCTCGCGCGCGCGCGTAACGCAAGCGGCACTTTGCGGCTGTTAGAGCGTTTCGGCTAATGCGCTAAAATGCACTTCGTTACGCCGTGCACCGCAATGCAAACCAGCCGGCTGGCGCGGCACCACCACCACCACCACCACCACCGGTGCATTCACTTCGCTGCGGTGGAAATAACGTATAGCCACCCACACCGACGCATACACAGTGACAACCGGGGGATTTTCGCGATTCGACCACGGCAAATTTGTCGTCCGACAATCGGACACCGCGATAAGTTTACAAACAGGCCGGCCACCTGCGATCGATCCGATCGAGGACGATTTTCGGCGTTATTGTTTCAGTCATCCTCTTGGGGACTGATTCTGTAGCTTCTATACTGGGTGAACCACGGAATCGTGATCAGTAGAGATTAATCTGTTGAAATTATTTTTCATAGGATCGTAATTAATGATCTCGGAACTGAATAAATAAAATATTTTCACATAAATACAATACCGACACAACCGATGCTGTATACGCTTTTCGTTTGTCAACAGCAATAAAGATGCAATCGTCCGATACATAACTGGCTGCACCTTTTTTTTTTATCATCGCGATTCCCTCGGTTTGTGTCGAATCACTAATTTTTAACGAAGTTTCTTCTTCTTATGCACAAATCAAAATGAAATGACACCGTTAAACAGTGATATACGCGGTTTTAATGCTAAAATCGAAGTGCTGAGACAGGAACGGAATCGTCGAATTTTAAATAAGTCTGGATCAATTTTAATCAGGATATAAATTCGGTTTATCCAAAAGAACTTTTGGTATGGAAATTTTAATCAGTGAATAAAATAAACTGTATAGTAAAAAAAAAAGCACGTATAAAATATCGACGAACCTTTCTGTACAGCAATTGCATTCTCTGCTATACCGTTTTTATTTCCTTGGAACCAAACGGCGAAAAGTAGCGGGTTCCCGATGAAGCCGATATCCGGCTTCGGGTTTCGTCGTCGATCCTTTTTTTTTTTATCAGAATGGAAGTATTTTCTGCTCGATTATCTTTTCCGCCGGCAGGGTATAAATCCGATTTACCGCCCCCTCGGACTTTCATCTCGTGTACACCCGCGGAAAAGATGGCTCCGACGAAAGCGTTTCCCTCCCAACCAAAGTATACGTCAGCGAAGAATTTAAGGATACTTTCACGTCGTATACATCCGCATACATTCGAATGAAATAAATTTCACGCACGGCGGCAAGCAAGAAGCCGGAAACTTATCGCGCCGGGCGGAACGCGACAAAACGTGAATAACAAAACACGTAACTGCGGCGATTTCTTTGCCGATTTTAATCATATGAAAAATCGTTAAAAGTATCGAATCAAATCGCTACGGTAAGGAATGGATACTCCAATTGTGGGACAATAATTCCATGAACTAGCGCCGATTTTTACATGTTGGAAAGTCGAGTCAGGTAAGTCGTAGCTTATTGGTGCCAGGATTTTTTCAAATTTAAGTTGTTAGAATTGGATATTTAGGATATGAGGTTGCTAATATCGAATCTTTCGTATATTCAGTTACAATAATATTTGTTTCAACCTCATACAGCCATTAGTTCATGAAATATTCAATGTTGAGTACCGAGGAACCTTCGAACACTCATCGAGGATTTACTGTATGGTCATCGTTCGCATAACACGATCGCGCAAAGAATCCAATTCCTTTGTTCCACCACATCCAGACGGAATCATATACATTTTCCTGGCCGCGGGCGAGGCGCGTGTGGTCACCGGTAATCCCCTCGCGGAATTCCAGGAACGCTGGCGCGTCTCTCGCCCCCCTGGTAGTACCATTAAAATCGCTTGACCTTACGGGGAACGAGGACAAAGTAGCAGCGACGCGGTGTCGTCCACTCGGCTCGCGCTAGGGTCTGCGGTCAGAGGTTACGCCGCCGTCGGAGACCCGGTAGTTTCTGAATTCTCGGGTACGTTGGCCACCAGAGGTGGAAGAGAGAGGTCGCTGAGGCGAAGCGCTGAGAACAGGGAGGACGAGGGAGGACAGGAAGGAGGAAGAGAGAGAACGAGGAAGGAGAAACGTTCCGCGAGAGACGGTGAGCAAAAGGTCGACGCAGAAATAGGGAACGAACGACGCGAGGATAGGGGAAAGGGAGGAGGGCGAGCGGGAGACCCGTTGAAATTGCGGAGAAAGAGGGGCAAAGGTGGCCACGGACGAGGGAAGCTGCGGTTCCCGTGGTTGCCGCGGTTGCGGCTTAGGCAAATTGAGATAGTTCGCAAACCACCGGACCAGCTGACCTAACCGTCACGCCAGGCTGCAGCAGCGAGGCGGGACGACGCGACGCCTCGGCTCGCTGCCGCTGGGAGTGAATTTCGCAGTTCGAAAGGAAACGTTCAATGCGGGGGGAGCACCGCCGGCCACGGAGGCCCAGATACGCGAGCCGTTTGCGGTTTCTGAGACAAGAAATAGGTATGTATGTACACTACTGAGGGAACGTGTTCGCGCGGAATCGTCCGATTCGCGGTGATGTTTCTCGCGAACGCGCCTTTCGATCGAGATCGGGATTGGTTGTAAAATGATTCTGGGAAGGTAGTTTCTTTCATCTCCGTGGCGGAGGTTCCAATGAAATGGAATTGATATGATAAATGGAACTGATAGATTACGATTTCTTTGGTCTGATAGAAAATGTATTGGATTTACTAATAAGTAGACTGCGGATTTTATGCATTTATAACTTATAGGGCTCTGTGAAATACAATAAAGGACAAAACAACTTTCATCAGATCCAATAAGTTTTTTGGTCTACTTGGAACCGAATATGATACTTGAGAAAAGAAAGAAATTCATTTCTTCAATATTCGTTTCTATAGATGTCAAAGTAAAGACTGAACGGTAAAGAAACGTCCACAGACGTATGTGTTTTATAATTATTTTTTAAACTGCAACAGAAAATAGAAATCGCGAGACGGATATAGCGAAACTTGATTGCTTTGAAAATACGGCGACTGAACCCGAAATTCTATTGCTCTCGGTTAAAATAAATAACGTAACATTATTCTCACTTTGTAATACCTTGCTAATGTCTTTCTGGCAGTTCGTCAATGTCCGCCAAAATAACTTAAACCCTGCCAAAATAACTTAAGCCCAGCCAAAATAACTTAAGCTCTGCTTAAGAAGCTCGTGACGTTTTCCTTCGACGTCTATCTTTACACTTCTCAAAATCGATACACAGAAAAATTGTTGAAATAACCAGTCGAGATACCGATATCGATAAATCGACTGGAAAACACACGAGCAGAAAGTGTTCTCATATATTGCTATCGGGAATCACTAATCACCAGTCTTAACTCGAAATTAAATATAAAATTAACGTTATCGTTGTGTCTCTGTTGATCGACGCCACTAGCCGGGATATTAAATTTACCGAGTCATCGAAAATATCGGCGCGATACCGCGCAGCCGACAAAAATCATAACCGGAAAACATTTTATCGTAGCACCGATATCGTGGATACGGCTTGTTCTACAAACACCAAAAAATCGATCTTGATCACCCATCTGTTATCTCGAGTGTACGTGCTTTTCGGCGGCCGTGTCGATAAAGGGAACACGATTTAACAACAGTTATACATATACAGTAAATCCTCAATGAGTGTTAGGTGAGGAAATAAAAGCTAAGCAGAGACTCGGCTTCGGGCAGAAAGCAAATTTATGAGGGGCTGAAAACCTTTTCGCCTTCCCACGAATGCTCCGAACCGAGTACGTCACACTCATCGAGACATTACTGTATATACCTATCCATCTCCCCAACTAAACGCTCCATTTTGGACACCAGAAAACCATTCGACCTCTTTCCTCGCACCCGCAGGGACCCCCAAACGGAAGATCGATCCCACGATCGATCGGTCGACGAAACACGCGATTTCCGTTTCGAATCGACGCGCGGTGCAACACAATTCTGGATAGAGATCAGAAATAGGAGGCTTGGGGGAGAGATAGAGAGAAACGCAACTGCAAACGGGCCGTATATCTCGCTCGTCGTCGATCAAAACCCGGACTGAGCGCCACTGGCGGTGGGTAAACAGTACTGTATTGTATTTGTGTGCTTAGCCCGGCAAATATTAGCCACCATATCGCTTATGGTGCTTGTCGAGCGAGGGTGATGGTCGATAGTTTCCGTGTGGTGGAAGCGGTGAAGAGGCTTCGTTCCGTGGCCGTGTGCGCGCGTGTACGCGCCACGGCGGCGGCCTCGCAAGCTTAAGCCGCGTCCATAGAGCACGGGGCTGCTATATACACGCATGCTGGGGGCCTAGGGTGGGGTGATGGTGGTGATGCGCGCGGTGTGTGATTCGTGGCTGAGTGTGTTTGTCCATCCGTCCATATAGGAACTGTTTGTCCTTGCTATCCTTGTTTGAAGAACGTCGGGATCCCAGTCTGTGCAAACTCCTCATTATTGCGAACAATGTACACAGACCGGACGGACAGAGTGAGTGCGTGCGTGCGTGAATGCGCGCGTGTTCGTTCGTTTTCCGCGCACCAGCGCGCCCAGCGTTCCGCGCGTGTGAACGTTACACGTGCTACGAAACGCGTGAACGTCGCGCGCGCGTGTCATCATCGGAGACCGCGAACGAATCTTTTTTCATTTTTAATGAGAACTATAGAAATGTTGAGCGGTTTTTCAGCGTGAAGGTAAGGTTTTTTGAAGTTGAATGCGTGAAATCCAGTAGGTTAAAGAGATATTAGATTGAAAAAAAAGAGGGTTTTTGGTGATGCTTCCTATTGATAGGCACGTTTAGTGAGTTTCTTTTTCAATTTTAGAATTATTTGGAGGACTCATTGGAGAAATAGACTGTAATGTCTCTTTAGTTGTGATTCAGAAGTCTTTAGATGTTCCTGATTGCTGTTAAGAAATGAATTTTTATGCTACTGCCACAATCTAGTGAAACCCCGATCGGTTTCGGTATAGCTTTGATGGCATAATACCGGTATCAAAATCATACCGGTTTAAGTCCCTGGTCGCTAGTCCCAAACAGCGTGACTCCAAAAAGAGTATACTGTATATCTTACTCGACAATCTCTAAAACAATACCGTGTACTCAACGTTCGATAACAATCAATATCTACAGGAATGTAAATAAATGCTGTCAAAACCTGACAAGTACAATCTTCCTAATCATCAGTCTCACCCTAGAAAATGATAAAGTATAGATACAATCAGTTCCAGCAACATTGTCATTACCAGAAGCTTAAATTTCCTCTTAGTTTCTATGAATCACCACAACACACTACTACCACATCCATAAACGATGCTATCAGCGCACCTGGAAAAATCAATCTTAAAACCTAAAGCACGTTTACGGTCGTGGCGAGGAAAGGCAACGCTTAACACTCCTTGGTTTTTTGCCCCGTGGATGCTAGGCACGATTTTAATTTGTAATCAGGACTCGCCTTACAAAATAAGCAATCGATACACGTTAAGAGAAGCCGACAGAGTTCCCCCTCCCCCTCCCACCCCTAAATCTTTACAAAATCGAGTCGGCTACTTTCCCGGCTCTTCGACGAGGCATGAGACTCGTACGAAAGCATTTTAATGGTGACGAGGGTCCAAGTACCATTTCCCGAATTCGGTCATTAACACGGAAATTGACGGGAGTTTTAGGGCGGACCGTCCCAAATTGCCCGGAGCCCTTCAATTTCGTAGTCGATTCCGTCCCCTCGCAATAATCCACACCGGCCGGCCTGGTAGGAAATTTCGCCTAGGGGAAGGAGAGGGAAAGGGGAGGGAAAGGGCGGCTATTCACGGAGGAACCCTGTTGTTCTCACCTACCCACCGGCCTGCTTAAAACTTCTTCCATATACCTTCTTCCTTAATTATACAACCGAGGGCTTCGGAGAGCCCCCGAACGGTGAATCACGCTTAACGAGCGTCTTATGTGCCATAGCGATCGCAAATAGTGTTTGCACAATATTATTCGCTATCTAAAATGATTTTTTACAATTTGTAAATTATGACTTGCATAGTTCCCGTCTTATAATAAAATATTCGCATTAAATAAAACCATTTATATTTTAAGAATCTTTCTTTCATTTTATGAAAATAAATATTAGAAAATATTACTTTTTAAAGATAAGTGTTAAAAGCTATGTACACATACACACACGTATATATGTATAGAAATGAAAGTAAACACTGCGTATGAAATTCTTAATTAAACAATATTAAGTAAATAAGGGCAGCCAACAACCCAGTAACGGCCCTATCCGATGGGTAGGGAGAGCTTAGTCGGACATGTTCCGCGAAGCGCTACGTGACGACACAATGGTGTTCCTGATTTCCAGAACACGACGCCCTTTACAAATTAGTCGGTATTATCGTGGCAACAATACAACCGAGTCTCCGTTTTCTAGTTCCCTCCAGAAAGCTACGTGTTCAATAGTGCCGAAACATTTTGCAGACCGAGCCTAGCGATTCAACCGTTTCCCCTGTCCCGATGAGTACCCAAAGTATGGAAGAAATTTTAGTGGAAAACTGCGCCAAGATGGACTCAGTAAATCGTATTTCGATGTGTATACAATTTGGTAGCATCGGTTACCGGTCATCGATCATCGCGACATCAACAGAAACCTACAATTGTTGCGCGACAGTGACGTGGTTGCTAGTTCGAAACACGTTAAAAAAAAAAAATTATTCCACGAAGATTGGTAGGCGTTGCATCAGACGCTCGCGATAACTTTGCTCCCGAGGCGATTCCTGAGGTGAACCGCGGGGTCAAAGAGGAATCGGTTTAATCACGCCGATACAAAGTCTCGGGGCTTGGGAACCTTAGACGGCGGCGGAGGAGATATGCTGCAATAAACTAATGGCTGGTCCTGTGGATTGCAGCGCAAACGGCGTAATTTGCCTCGACTCGGTTACGGTATTTTCCGACCCCGACGAGTCTTTTAGAAAGCGGCTCGCATGGGACGCTTACACATATTTAGTATATGCCGCTGTGATGGGATGATTAGGTGGATGCACCTTCTTAGCGAGGAATTTCACGCGTGAATTACCGCGGACAAGCTGTTGTACAATTTCATACGTGAATTACAACAATAACAGTTTCATTTCAATTCAATTTCAAATTAAACGGAATTTCAAAGGCGCTGCGACAAGTTGTGTCAGAATGTTTTTAATTTTACTACTTTGAAGAAATAAAACTCTTATCAGCTTTAAGACAGTTTGCACAATCAGAAGTATGCTTTTAGACATGGAAAGTATGTTTTTAGATGTTAGGATTCACGAGATGAAAAGTGGAAATTTAAAGACACAAAAGACAGACTACATTTCGGAGCAGGTTTGATAACGTCGCTTTTCGGAACAATTCGTTGCATTTTGCATCGGTTGCGGTCGACAGGATTCGTTCACCAGGTTTCTCGATGGAACTGTCCCCGACGTGGACCGCAACCACCGATTAACAACGAATTTTTCCGCGGTTAACCGCATTAAAATTACGTCTGAAATTGCCCCGTGACAGTATTTACCAGTTACGGTGAATTTTTGGAGCCAACTTCCAAAGTTCTTTTTCCTTACAACTCTAATCAGACTCTTTTGGAATTGTAAGTTATCGTAACACGGTGTGTACGTAGCTTTCGAATTCAAAAGCCGATGCTACGTTTCATTCCATTTCACTTACACAATTTTAACAAAGTATTCCTTACGTCAAAGACAAGTCGTAGGACAAAAAAAGAACAGAAAAATCAAAATCCCACAGAAGTCTCTTCTGTCGAATACTCTTTCACTATTAGTCACGATCATCTTCTCGAGTGATTATATCAACGGGAGCTGTGCCATTGACAGAAATGATTATCTAAATTACATTCTAAACAATACATGCCCCGTTAAGATCTAGCTCGAAAAACATGAACGATGTAATCGGCACCCAAAAATTCCAGACTCAAGGATAGGGTATATACACGTTCAAGGTGCACATTTCCTTGGAATCTCTCGAATATCATGTACAACCGAGCGGCATTGAGTGGCCACGACGATAAAATCGGACCGAGGCAACTGCACACGCTTATCGCCGCGATATCTGGACAGGGACTCGCCGCTCTTATAAATAAAGGCGACGCGTGCGTGTGTGCCTGCCTCGTCGTTGACGCATCCAGGAGTTTGTATATCTCGAGTGGCACTTTTCGTGACTCGCCGCGAAATTGATTCGCGATCACCCGACACCGGTATCGAACGATACCGCGCGCGCACACATGTGCACGGAAATTATATCGTTCTACTCGCCCCGATAGGCGTAGATTACTTTTTTTTTTTCACGTGAAATCTTTACCTCGGTAAATATTCGACCGATGCATGTGGCAACAGATGTGTTCGACGAGAACAGCAGATGTTTTCCGAGGAAATTGAAATGGAAATAATTTCGAGTGTAGTTTTCAGGGCCCTCGCTGCGATACGGGACAAGCATCTATCATTAATCTCGCTATATCTTTTTGGTGTGGTGTAGAAAAATTTATTTTCATAAAATCAAGAACCAATAATCATTTCAAGAGTATTTAAAACCTGTTCAGTCTGACCTACCGTGACGACAGCATTATGGAACCGATACGACTCTGTAAAACTAATTCCAACTGCTCAAATTATCGATCCAATAAGCAGACGTCCGGGACTCCGTTCAACATAATCGGAGTTTTACAGACTTTTTCGCGGCTCCAGCGAGTTTCTAGTACATAGGTACTCGGTCAACCGAAGGAGAACGTTGATTCGTCGCGGTTCAAAATCGTCTGGCCGCGGCGCAGTGGTTCGGCCCCGGAAACACCGTCGATTCTGTACAACAATCGGTTCTACCGGGAAGTTTAAAGTATCGTCTGGAGGGTCGAGAACGGAAGTGGGCGGAGGTGAGGGGGGGGGTCTCCCTGTTAAAACTTTCCGCCCCGGAGTTTCGTAATGATCGGCGAGCCAGTTTGCCCGGAAATAATATTTGTACAGCTTGTAGGTAAACAACCCTGGCGGCCCTCCAGAGTGCCAATAACACCGCCTGTGTCAACTCGGTCAAGCAACGAACCGTTTAAATGAGTCACGACTACGAGCGAGAAGAAAGGTGTAACTCTTCGGATCCGAGGCGAGGAGAGACGGCAGACGGCTCTTCTGCTTTCAGGATCATCCGCAACCGACCGACCGAGCGAATCCGGTCGGATCAGTTCGAGCGCCGTGTAAATTATCGAAGCTTCGAGAAGAATTTCGTGAAAAAGTTTCGGAAAATCGAAAACGATAAAAAGAATATTACTAGATTGGACGTTTTTGGAGATAAACAGAAACGCAATAGAAACGTTTTCAATTTTTATATGTATGTTATAATCTATAAATCAGACAACTTTTCTTGTTTGAGAGAGATATGCACGGTTTCTCCCAAAAGTTTCTAGATTGAAATCTTTCGTATGATATTCACGGTTTTTATCAACAATGATTGAAAGCAGTCTCCTTCTAAACTGAGATATCGTTCATGATAAATGGATCTCACAGGCTACCTTTCACCGAAAAAGAAATTAGAAAGAAATTTAACTTTCTCACATTGGCAGAAACGTTGCATAACAGATAATGACTCAACACGCCCACGTCACCCCAGCCCCAATTCTAACCCTGGAAAGGGTAATTTCGATAAAGCGAAAACAAAGGGGGCTGGGCCACGATTCGCTCCGAAAAAGAATGGCCCCCGAGCGCTTGGACATCGCGGGGTCGTTCGAGTCGATCCGGAGGGGTAGCTATTTGCACGTCGCGAGATTTATAATGCGCGTCAATTACAGGTAACATGCTTCGCTCATTCGGCGGTGTAATTCATCCCCGTGTAATTACCAATGCATATTGCGGTCTCTGCGGAAGCTCGCAAGCGTGCGGACCGCGAATTTCGTGCAATCGCGTACTTCGAACCGCCCCTTCATTCGTTCCCCCAAACCCCCTGGCGACCGGCCCACCCCAATCGTCGTGCTGCCCCGTCTCGATTTCAATTTCGCCCTGATCCAGCTGAATATATCCCCCATCCCCCCTGCCTGACTCAACTCCCAAACCCAGCGCACTCTCCGTCCTCTTCTTACACGTTCAAATCCTACTGTCTCTACCCCTCTTGCCTTGGTCTCCCGTGCAACCAGACGACAATTATATGACGAGCAATCGTGTCGTTGCTGCACACACACACACACACACACACCTATCCTCGTACGTATCGCGATTTTGTAATTAGGGATAAGGCTTCGTTCGATCACCGTTACTGGATTCCAATTCGACGAACCGGTCCAACCACCACCGAACCCCTACCCCCAATCCTGGCTCTATCGGTATTTTAATTTCACTCCGATTTTTTTTTCTTTCATTCGAAACAAAGGTACCCGGGGATTCGAATTGCACTGGGTGATCCGTGAAAAATAGAAAATTCATATATTCTTTTTTTTGGGGGGTGGGGTAAATTTGTTCGATAGCTTTCAGGAGGAATTATTGTTCTGAATGTTGGTTCTTATGCAAAATAACGAGACTTACACACTTGTTTTCATGATCATGTGATCTAGGGGTGAGGTAAAAGCTAATTTTTAAATTCTTTAATATTTCCACTTATCCTTTTTCTGGGACTAACAATCGATAGTTTTGTAGTTCTTACATTTTACTACCACTAAATAATATTATACCTAGTACGTAAAATTAAGAATAAAAACCAATCACCGAGCATTCACGAAATATCTCGCACCGAATATTCGAATTTATTCATCGATTTTATATTTTTTCTGACCTGCATTTCGAGTTTCGAATCACAAATTAGTGCAATTTCAAATTCTGGAAACTTTCTTGGGTTTCAAGCGGTTTGGAGATTTCGAGAAAGCCACCCCTAATATAATTTATTCTTTTTTCTTCTGACAGAATTTCGATTTTTTTTTTTTGTACGACCATTTATTGCAGAATTGGTTGACTAGTATGCACGTTTATTTCCGTCTTGAGTTTCGTTCAATATGTATGACTAGCTATTATTTGAGAGTAATGTTACTGAATGTGTTATTGAGTACATTTAACACATACGTGATTATAGAGAGCAGTCGAGACTTCTGCGATCGTTTCAGTGCATTAACGCATGTTTCTATCTTGTTAACTCTCTCTCTCTCTCTGTCTTACTGATCACTATGCTAAGCCAACACGCATCGCTGGTCAAGGTAATCAATGTTCTGATAATGTAGAAACACTGAAATTAAGAACGACTAGACTGTAACAAATTCAAAAATCGTGTTCTTTGAAAGCCTTCGACCAACTAAATTCCTAAATGTAGCACGGTCAAATATGAATTTCGGTTTCAATTTAAACACGGATTAGAGGGGCAATAAAAACCGATATCGAAACGCAAACACATCGTGCTCAAGCAACAAGGGAAAAGATAAATGTTCAGAGACGTTAAGCACTAACACAGCTTCATTCGGTAATCTTCATTTACTTTTCTCATGACGACTTGATATATACTTAGTGTATCCGTAATTTCTCCAATATAACTCGGATCCTAGTTTCCTCGCTACAGAGGATATCGATGTTATTCGATAGAATGCACACGTATCTAAGCATCTGAGACGAGTCCCGAGGTTCGCCTCGAAAAATATTATTCGGAAATCGATAAAAGTACGAGGAATCTGCCGGTAACGAGCCGGACAAACAATCGAGGACGACAATGACGGGTAAACATGACCGATGTCGGTGCCGATCGAGAACTCAGGTAACATTTTGTTTTTCTCCCTCTCTATCTCTGTCCTTTTCTGTTCCTTTCTTTCTCCCGTTCGTTTCCAAGACCCCATACACCTGTGTTTACACTGCAGACACTTGTCAACAATCAACTGTCCCCTCTTTGTAAATTGTAACCTCGCCTGCAGGGAATCGAGGCTCGAATTTTACGATCCAGCTACGTTAATAGGATTACCGGGATTAAACCGTGGAAAGTTAAGATACGGATGGTTGAGGTAACAACCACTCTGAAGGGGGGGGGGCGGCGGGGCGACGCCCGTCAACCGTGTCGTCCTCGAGGTGAATTTTTTTATATTAAACCTATCGATTACGGAAGCCTTCCGCGGGGACGCGTATTACTGCGATAAAATTGAAAGCGTGAACTTCCACCGATTTACCGATCTTGGAAGGCCGCTTAAACGGCTCCCATCACGATAGGATAACGAAGTGTAGACACCGTACGTGTAATCGTTCGGTTTCGAAAGAAATTGTACACCCCGGTTGTACTGGAAAAATCTTCGGTTGCAGCAAACGAAATGGTCGATTTCTAGATAATGCTGTCTATGTGTTTAACGGATACACGGCTCGAACGTTCGACTATGCAAACGATAAGCCTTTCGACAGCTCTCAGCCTAACTAAAATCTGAAACGATTGGAATTTAATGGAGTCCTTAAAAGTATAGAACGTGGCTCAAATTGGAGCAACAAAAGAATTCTTACTTTACGAATGTACGTATATAAGTTGCCGAAGACTTATGTCACACTAATCCGGAGCGAAGTGTCGCTCCAATCCGATTATCACTGTATTCGTTATACATATATTGTATACATGTATACCAATACCAGAATAACATTCGAAATTTTCAAACCACCATGGAACGTAAAATTAATTCACTTCCGGTGGACCGATATACAGGAATTATCCTCCGTCGAACCGGTACTCGCCTATAAATGTGCATATAAATGTGCACACGTTGGAAGGGAGGGCGCAGGAATGAAATAAAGGAACGTTCGTGTGACAGCGGATCGAATAAAAATGGATCACCTAAACCGAGGGCTTTCGAAGTGAGGAAATCTGTTCCACTTTCAGTACACTATTGGAAGTGTTCCAGCGGTTCCAGGTAATTCTGAACGATAGAAACGCCTCCCCTTCCTCCAACCGGGATTTGCCCCCTCCCCTCCTTTACCATCCCTCATTTTCCTTCGTTTTTCCCGTTGGCCGGTAATCGTCGATACCGAACATCATCTATACAGGATGCCACGTACGGACGTAATGTAATCGTTGATATTGGCTGGCGACGGTCATGGGTATACATACATAGACGGATTTATTTTCGTCGTCCCAAGAGCGAGCTTTCCCGCGCGCGTCAGCTAGCAGCCTGTTTACGACCAAATGAAAATCTCTGCTCGCCGGGCCAAATATTATTTCGTTGACGAGGAGCCCCCCACGTTCACGAATTCTTTTTCCCTTCTGACCGTTTTTCGTTCCTTTCACGGCCGTCGCCGCGCCACCGTCTGCATACCAGCGCGGCGGATTTCGTTGCGTAGCACCGTCGTATTCAACCATAAGATTGTAGATTCAAACGTAGACTAAAATTTTTATCCCCACGTTTCAGAGGATCGTCAATCTTCTTTAACTTTCACGACCGATACAGCGATAGCAGTCTAATTCCATACCATAAGAAGGCATGTTAGATAATTCGAACTGTTTACTCGAAATTTTTGGATGTTAAGGTTAATCCTATTATGCTGCTCATAGTATTTACTGAACACTAGAACTTAAGATTACAACGGTACTGGCGATAAGTTTCTCGTATTCTTGCGCGATTCCAGATTTTCGTAATTACTTTTACCGCAACGTACGAAAATTTCAGACAAAACTCAACAGCCCCGCTAACATAAGACGCCATTTTGTTTTCGTCAGTCAATTGCCCGGTACTTGGCCGGTACACCCGCAGAAAAGGTTTTATCGAGCGTGAACGGTTCAAACGAATAAGCATTTTATGTATCACGAACATTAGTACCCGGAATGTGGGTCTGAAAAGGCCCATGGACGGCTGTCGAATAAGGATGATCGTGCCCTAGTGCAAACGCTCTCGCGTGCGATGAAGTATCAGCCCGCGTGCGTGCGGGCAAAGAAGGGAGGAGAGAGCAAGAGGGTCGGGTGTATATATTCGGGAGGGTCCCTGATGGTCGAATGGGGGAACGTGGGGCGTGGAGGGTTGGCGCGGAACGTGGGTAAACTATCGAGAGAAAATAAATACGGGGCCGGGATTCATTCGACTAACGATCTGAAAGAGAGTACACGTCTGGCAGCCGGGTATGTATACGCGCGAGGTCCCCGTCGTTGCCGTTCCAACGTGGCTCGTGATAAAAAAAAACACACAACCCGACAGTACTTTTCAGGTCTGCTTTTTTATTCCGTTCGAGTGACGCGCCAATGATAAAAAAAAAAAAGAACACGCACACAGCCATGGAGCTACGAATCTATCCGACGGGAGGGGATACTCTATAGTTCCCGGTAGCTACCCTCCCGGGTCGATATCGGTAACTCGAATTAGCATGGATAGAGAGAGACTCGACCGGTAGTGCAACGAACGATACTTATCGAAAGTACGCTCGCAATTGAAAGGATATTCGAGCGCGATGGTACGCGCGCGCGCTAAGCGTATTCGATGCCGGAGGCGATGAACTGCAAGGGGAATCGAGGGAATAAAGAAATAGAGGTACAGAGAGAGCGAGAGAGAAATGGAAGACGAAAAAAAAAAAAGAAGAAAGAATCACGCAAGGTTGGGTTACTAGGTGCAATTTTCGCAACCTTATTTCTTACGGTACGGCAGGCGTTTTAAATTGGAAGACCGACGGGCGGAAAGGCTGAATTTAATTTCGCGCGCGCGGTTTGTGTGTCGTGCCGGAGCGACAAGAGCGGCGAGACCGCAACCGAGCAACGGGGCCAACGCCAGGGAAACAACGCGCGAAGAACGTTTAATCGTATCTCCCTGCCGATCTGAATATTTTCACGGTTGCTTTATACCGGTAATCGTCGGCTATTGACAGCGGGATGTGGCGAGGTCAAACGTGCACGTTAAGCGGTCTCGTACTGACGTGTATAATTTCCCGATAAGTCGAAACGTGCTTGATAAGAGGTTTTAATCGAAGGGTCGGGGGGATCAGTTTTCGATTCACGGAAAAACGATTACGAAGATAAAAATCTACCCGGGGGACTTGCTGCGAAATAAAAAATATCGGTGCTGTATACACATTTATGTTTAGTACATGTAAATACTAGAATATTATGTGTTTATCGGTTACTACACGATAGTCATAAATATATATTTTTTATTATTTCTGAATAGCAAATTTTAGAGGGCGATGTGAAAGATGCAGGTATAGGTGTGCGTTACTGGAATACTATCACGAATATCATTGGTTATATCGTTTAACACTTTTAACACACTAAACACTCCTTTGATTTTAACTTTACATTGGAGATATCGATAAACCCACTTTAGCTGACGAATACCATATTCTGTATTATATGTATACGTTATAACCAAACGTTACGAAATCGTCACACTCCGTCCGCGTGTATAGATTTAAGGCTCTAGAACACCCGTACACATCCCACGACAAACACAACGGGGACAAACAGACCCGTTGTATTCCTCGATCGTTCGAATCTAATTCGTCACGTTAGAACCCACGATTTTGCAAGAGCACGTTAACGTGCCCCGTACCCGGCCATGTCAAACAGAATTACACGGCTCGGCGCGATTAAACGGGTAAACTAAAAACCCTCCACCACGGAGATGTCTCAATACCTTCAATCTTTTCTCTATACTTTTATTTCTATCGAGAAGCCGTGCCCAGTCATTCCTGTCAAGAGTGCACGCAAGGAAAGAGTCACGAAGACGGAGGAGAGGGAAAAAGTTCGAGCAAGAGGAAGAAAACAACAAGAAAAAAAAAAAGAGAGAAAAAGAAATAAAACCACTTACCGGGTGCCGTGCCGCAGCTGCCACAGCCACAGCTGCCGCCGCGTTCATACCGGCACTAGGGTACATCTTATCGTCGGAGGCCCTCGAAGAGGTTATGTTGCTCCCTCCTGTCGCGACGAAGTCCTGTCAGGAGTAATGGATACGTCTCCGTTATCCTCAGGTATATCCAACGGTATCCCAGGTCATAGCCTGTACGCACTGTTATTCACTGCTCTCAGGGAAAAACGAAACGGGGGAACAACGACGGGGCGTGAACACGTAGATGCGTGGTGGTAAAGAAACTCAAGAGCACAAGGGAACCGGCTGCCAATAATCGACGCGCACACACTTTGCCACTGGTCACTTTCGTCGTCGAGTCGTCCGGCCAACACACTCGTCTCGTGCCCGTTTCACAGTGATACACACCGAGAGGAAAATCGAGGCACGATACACCGGAGGCGATGGGCTGCTGCGTTAAAGCGCACCAGAGTTACGCGATACGAATACGCTACGCGACACATAAGACAAGAGGCTATTTGAACGATCCACCCTCGACGACGGACGGGTATCAACTAATCAACCGCAGAGCCGAGGGGAAACTCTTCCCTCTCCTTCGCCCGCACCATTGCCCGTTGCGCCCTCCCACTGCTTACCGCGACACCACGTGGTCTTCCCTCACTCGTTCGTTCCGTCTCCGTCACGCTCAGGGTGTCGCTCGTTTCCCGTTCCTCCGTTCTTCTATCCCCACCCCTTCTCCTTTCCGTCGCCCTTTCCCGACTATAGCACACACCTCCGACAATCGGGTTCTTAAGGCTCGTTTCACACACGACGATTTCACCCGGACGGTAAAACATCGACTGTTTCGCCTTTCCCGCGCACACTTAATACATACCTTCGTTGTTACCCGACGATTCGCTAATCAGTGTTTTCCGTTACTGTGAATCGTACGCGCATATTTCGACACTACACAACACCGTTACATTGAAAACGACAAAGACGACGGTAGTGAAATGATTCACACAGTGAGTAAAATTGAAAAGTTAAACCATTTTACGGGACTATTTAAATATTAATCAACAAATGGATCGTATGATGTATCATGCAACATATATTTCTTTTTCACTATTGTTTCGTGTCATTTTTGTGGATTTTTTGTATTATGCGCATATAACAGTTCTACATCGATTTCCAAAACATCCACCTTAAAAAACGTTATTTACACTTCGACCGAAGCATTTCTCCTGTTCGATGCTTGTCGCGACGCGGACCCGAGTTCTTGACAATAATCGACGGAACACTGTATACATTCATTTTTAGCTTTAGATTAAAGTACTACATATATGTGTCACCCCCAACGACGAAAAGAAGAAATTCACGGAAAGAATCGGAAACCGACGTGTGTGAAATTAGCCTTAGCTCGCTCGTCTCTTTTTCGTCGCGTGTGTGTATGTGCGCTCTCGGTATGTATGTACCTTACGTTTTGAGCGAGACGGGAATCCGTTCCTCGTCGCGCGATCCACTTTGCATTTTTAACTTACGCAAAAAACGAGATTTGCGCGGTAGATCTTGCGGTGAGTTTGTAGCTGCATTACCGTCCGCGTATTAAATTATTACTTCGGGACACGGTTGAACATCGCTAACGCGCGCTGGGAAACCCGTGTTCCACCTTCCTCTTTATTACACGCGAATTTGATCGCTTCATAACGAATGGCGCTACCACTCTCCTTCGAGCCTGTTATTAAATCGAATCGCGCCGCGAATGGGCTCGAACGATTCAAAATAATTATCTTTCGTTCGGACGATTACGCGAAGTTCGCGTACCGATAATGGCGTTCGGAATTGAGAGTACATAACGTCATTAACGCGACGGCCATATTGTAAACGAGGCATTTGTAAATATTAGACCGTCCGGACAATATCTACATACCGATTTTTCTGCTAATATGTACATCAATATTCAGTAAACATCTGTATAAGAAGAAATGTAATTGATCATATTGTCCCGCAGTATTACTCTATTTTCTTCTTTGACCTTTCATTCAAATATTCTGGTAGTAATGATGTTTAAAATTTCTTTTTAATGCAAGGAACTAAAAGGTATATGGCATCGTAAACCTACGTTAAGTGTTCCAAATATGTGACTCGTAATCATATCTTAGTTTAGCGTTGTCACGATGAAGAATCACTTTTGAATCAAGAATTCCGACCATTTTGCTGATATTACTTTCCTGAATCCATTTGATTTTCTCATCACATGTCAGGAATGTGATTTTTTGTCATTCCGTCACCCGTTAAAGTACAAAAATTCCACGATCATTGTAACAAACACGGGTAAACGTTTTTCGAAGTTACCGCGGTTCCAGCTTCTGGGATTATATAATGCTACAATAAACACATTCATTTCCTATACCATTTCCTTGTTATTTCTAGTCCTCCCCAGCGCCGCCCGGTTCGTAGGTCCTTCCGTTACGATCCCTTCGACCATCGGGTGCTCGCCGAACCCCTGGCACTTTTTGGTCGGTTTACTTTCGTTCCGTTCGCCCGCCAGGAATCTTTCGGATTGGAGTTTCAGTCTACCCGGGTCATCTGTCATCCTTGTCACGCCTGTTTAGTTTCTCTCATTTTCGTGTTCCCTATCTCTTCCGACTGTTCGTTTCATCCTCGACCTCGTGCTTTCTCCCTCCCCTCCTCGTGTACATATATACCCTCTCCCTCACCTTTTCGCCCCTCGACAACATATTGGATGTCCTTCTCTCCAGCCCATCCCCGAAACCTCTTTTCGTTCCGCTAACTGGTGATCCACACAGGCCCTGTCTATATTCTACGTGTGTACCGGTCACCAATGTGTACGTATACACAATCCCCTGGCTGGAATCGGGTGGGGTGGTAGCCATCGACGACCTTTCCACCTCAACTCCCTACAAACAATTATTATCGCTTTACCCTCGCCTGCACTCGGTGACACTTAATCTTGGGCGTTATTTAGCGAAGAGACGGGTAGAAGAAGGGTGGGGTGAAGAGACGACGCGGCTGGGCGGCTTCGAGGGATTCCGTGACGACGATGACGGTTCGGGACTGGAAGGGGAGGGGGGAGGAGCGGTCTTATAATGAACGGTGACACGCAAACTATACCCGTCACGAAATTTCGCGGCTTGTCCCGACTGCCCAGCCAAATGGAAGACGAAATTACGGAGACCCGATGCTGGCATCCGTGGCCAAGCGATCATGAATCAAGTTAATCGTTACGCGGCGATCAAGGGAAATCATTTTTCGTTGATATTTTCACACGGAGCCAACTCTTACGGCGACTGTTTAAAACGAAACACTGGGGTCTGAAAATTGTAGTAACTAGAAACGTAAATAAAATAATTTTCAGACAACAGTATCTAAAATTGTTGTATTGCACTAACTTCCGCAGTCTATTAATGAGAGTCGATGAAATTTAAAAAAAGTACGTATCTTAACCAATTCCTATGTCATACGGTTTCTCTTTCGTTCAACGAACAACGGCCTAGTCGCAAACAAACTGCAATTCGGTTACTAAAAAACGAAAAAGTTAACAACACAATTTTCCAAGAATTCTTTTCGTATTAATTCGTCGTGTTTCATAACAAAAAATCGCGGAAACGTCTACGCCGACAGCCGTATAATTGCTGCTTACAAAATGAATTACCGTTTCGGGGCTAATGTTTAAGAGTGGCAGGCACGTTTTGCGCTCCCCCTTCCTCCCTTGCCGCCCTGGGAAACGTGTGAAGCACGAAACGAATGATTCCGTCCCGCTAATACACGAACGATCTACACAAATCCGTGCCGCATAAATTCGTGCTCGCGAAAGCTGAAAAAGGAACACGTCATCGCTTGTCATCGAACTGGAACAGCTCGATACGAATTCCTTGCTCGCTATCTCCCGACATATCGACGACGCGTTTAACCGGATAAGCCGAGAGCGCACGCGCGCGCGCGCGCTCGCAAAAATAGGACGACTGGCCGAATACTACGCCTGAGTCGCGTTAAACGACAGGTTAATTCATTTTTCTTTTGCACGTCGGAACGGGAACCGTGCACTAAGCGAGACACGGATCCCCGCGTAAAAACCGGTTGCCATCGGACACGCAAACAAAACGTGTAGTTAACGCTGCATTTTACAACGTCGACTTTGACGAACGGTCGACCGTTTCTCAAACATCTCCCACCCCCAACCTACCCCTTTCCTCGCCCGCGTATTTTATTTGCATAAAGTTTTCGCGACTCGTGTATTGTTTTTAGGCAACTACAATTTCTTTAACCCTAGTGTTCATAACCTAAAAATTCCACAATGTTTCCATGACCGGGGTATCTAGGTATCCGCCCACCAGTGACCGTTATATAAAACCCTTTTCAACCGATTTTAACTTTCCCGTTTTATTTGAGACAACTGCATGTTGTATTCTTCGAACATAAAAAAGCAACATAAATGCCGAAAGCGTTCAGTTATGTACGAAACTTCGAGCAGAGCAGACTTGCTAGAGTCTTTCGAAGCTGAATATCATTATTTCTCTTGTCTGCTGTTTTGTTTCCTGTATTTTCTAGTCTTTCACATTGATAAATATTGAAATAAGTTTATTATTGAGCAAAATTTTCGAGGTTATGTAATTATAAAATACACCACGTACAGCGTGCGGCCGAATAACATGTACAAACGGACACGAAAACGTAAAAAAACAAAAGAATTTAAAAAAGAATGTAAACGATAAACAAAAGAATTTGGAACTATAAATAAATAAGTCGATCAGAAATGAGTTAAATAACGAAATTCTGAAAGGATTTAACGATATTTTGTCGGGATCATACAAAATTTCGGGCCCAAAGTCACAAGTGGGCATCCGAGTACCCGATTAAGAACGCTAGGGTTAAAAGCCGTACCGATGGACTTGACGACTCCATATGTACATTGACAGTAATCGATTTTCCATGTTATTTTTCTCTTTTTTTTTTTTTACAAAAATGCCAGAACGATGAAACGATCGAGGTGCTCAAGTCTATTGGCGTGTCTCTGTTTGAACAGTCGCGACCGACGATTCCCGTTTATCAATGACGATGACGAATACATTTCGGGATCATCGATGTTTATAGTTTGTTTTAGCGCGTGGTGTTTGTCAACGGATGGTTTATTAATGCCGACGCGAATTCCTGACCGGCCTCTATTTATTTACACACACCGCTCTATTGTTCGGTCGGTTTGTCGGGGGCAGAAATTGATCGGTGAATATCGAAACGATTCCCATCAGTGGCATGTAATAATTCTGGCGTCGATCGACAGATATAAGATTACCACACGACGTATTGCATGAACCGAGGGGAGAGGCGGCATGCAACTCTATCGATTTACCCGAAAGAAATGTTAACGTGTAACAGCCGTTTCGCAGGTTCGTATACCCGCGAAGGAACGAACGCTCTTTATTTCTGACTCACGTCCGCGATCATCGGAGCGTTCGAACGAGACATGTTTATTAATTGCGACACGTACGCTGCAACAAGATATAGACCGAAGGGTACGTAAACAGACGTACTGCTGAGATAACAATCGTATTTTATTTCCTTTCGGGTTACCAAGAACTGAAACTGTTTTCCGTTGAAGAGAAAAGAAAAAAAAAAAACAAATAACTTAGAGAATTATTGGTAAATAAAGATTTGAGGTGATAAAGTGAACGTGAAGAAATGACCAATGTTGGTATAAATACAAGAGTTTACCATTAATCAAAAACTAACTATTAAACTTTTCATCTTTCTTAGTATAGTTATAATTATGATACAGGAAATAAACCTGTAAAAGACTGTCGAACGCAGTAACCTCTTTTTCGTTTCCAATTTTGTACAAAATTGCAATATTACAACGCCACTCCAATTCAGGTCTGTGAGAACAAAGTGGCACAAAGGCTCCAACAAATTTTGTAGTAGCTGAACAGTTTACGAATCGAACCGGTGTGTATGTAATTTCAATTCATGATTTTTAATCGAACAATTTACATTGAACATGTCAGTTATACGTTCCCTTAGTAGGGGAAAAGTTGATGGCCCTGTATACTTAAATGAAACACAAAAACAATATATAATCAATAAATTCTATTCAAATTACTCTGTCAGAAAGTAAACATAAGAATTTCTGATTCATTATAAATAAAAAAAGAACACAATAATAAAAAAAAAAGTCATTAAACCATAGGAATTAGTATCTTTACACACATTACAGTAATAATATAAATTTGACAGATCAAGAAGCTCGAGCTTCGGGCAAAAAACGAATTTACGCGAGTCTGAAGCATTTCTCCCTACAAGATTATTGTCCCAACGCGGACCCAAATTCGGGACAATAATCGAGAGGAGTATGTACAGAGGCAACGTAAAACAACGGGGGTTTACCGAAGCTATTCGCGATGTAGGGAACGCGCGACTCTGGAAAAAGTACGTACTCCGAATGATCGCCGTTACAAGATCCATGGACTAATCGGGGAACGCGATCGTGGAAGTCGAGGAACGATCGTGGGATGCCGGACCGTATATCGTGGAACGTGACTTCTCGCGTGTGGCGATGCGTGTGCTCCTTCAACGGTCGTATGGTTCGTTCCTTTCGTGTACATATATACGTGGCAAATCGTCTCGTTGGAAAACGTGTTTATTGGTTAATTGCATCATTCTTGCCAAGTGCCCCCCGGCCGTTGCCAATTGGCTCGGCCATCAATCGCCACGCGGTTGCTACATGTCCCCGTTCGTTCGATATCTGGCGAAAGCATTTCGCGCCAGTCGATCGAGCCACACATTTCGGTCCACCGGGCCCTAGAGGATCTTCACCCTCGACTGTCTCCCTTTTTTTCTTTTTTACCATCTTGCGACCGATCTCGATCGGTTCTTGTCGTGCACAGATAATTGTTAGACCCGACGAATACATAAACCGATCGTTGTCAAACGTTGGTTTATGAAACGGACCAATTTTGGCGCACCCGGCACGGTTAATCGAAGTGATATTTATTCGAGCAATTTAACTAATTGACGACGGGGACCGATCGGACGTGTAATTTCGATGGATAGGTAAATTTGATTAGCGGCCAACGCGCCGTGGAGCTCGAAGGAGGGCAGCCCGTCGCGTGTCGCCGTCCTTGTTTCGGGAACAAATAAAGAGCATCCGCCCAGCCGAATCGAAGAAGAGACACTCGTTCCGTTATCATTAGGAAGTTAAAACCAACGTGGAAAGAAAAGTTATCGTCTGTTCTCTTTATAGCATACCCACTTGGGTTCGCTAAGCAGAGATGGGCATAATTTTATTCGAATAATACATAGTGAAAAGCAGCAGTATCTAAGATCGTATATCCCAAGCTTTAAACAGTTAATGAAATGAAATAATTGTTTACCAAGTGTCTGCTCTTTAAGAATTTACTATAAATATCGGAATTTCCACGTTTAAATCAATTAAAAATAACGAAATACTTCTTTCATTTTTTATTCGTTATTCAGAATTCTTTATCTAAATTATCCAATTCCACCAGTACGAGGAAACGGTGGCCAGATCACACTTGAGGTATCACACAATGAAATTAATTTCTATACTTCCGAGACAGTTCAAAGTCTTGAATAATTATGTCCATTAACCACGTGGTCAAGGATCAGAGTGAATTCGAAACAGTATAGCAAAAAAAAGCATAGATAATCTTTCCTATTTATCATCGATGCGGTTCGATCGCGCGGAATCGAGTCGGTCGGAATCACGTGATCCAATTTCGGATCAAAATATTAAGCCCCGCGGGTCACTGTGAAATGTGCGAGCGGCCGCGCGCGCGTTGGTGTTCGCGGGTGGTTTCAGTTTGGTAAAACGATCAAAAAATGATTTTCCGCGAAAACACCTACGGACTCGATATCAACCGGGGCAGCGCGAGAATTAATTGCCGAAGCGGCAATAGATCAAGCGGAAAGTTTTATCGGGCGGTCCGCGAACCCACCGCCGCGGTTAGACGAGCATCGCTGTCGGGCTCGAACGGAAAAGTTTCACGACTCCTAACGGCGAGAGGGTTGGGGAAGGGAGATCTTTGGACCTCTGGCTGGGATTCGATGCATGAAAAGTCATTAGAATCCTATCTGAAGTCGTTCCTGCGGAACAAAGCGGGGCCCCGACGGTCGTTCCCGGTGCAGCAACGCGAGAACCGTACCGATAAAACCGGGCAAAAAATAATTCTGGTTCGCGTCGATAACGCGCGGCACCGACAACGGAGGGGAACAGAGTTAAAAACAAGAGAGAGAAAAAAAAACAACAACGAACGAGAGAAAGAGAGAGAAAGAATACTCCTTTGGTTGGGTAGAAAATGCTTTTTATCGTGCACGCTCCACCTGCGTTCTCGTCGCGAACAACGAGACAAACGGTGGGAGGACCATTCGGCGGAGAAGCAAAGAGAGAAAAAGCACGCTAGCTTCCAGAAGAAGAAGCAGACTATTACTTTTTAATATATATTGTCGCTTTTTATTGCGCTCGAATCGTTTCCCTTTGTCAGGCCACGTCAACGACGGGGGTACCCAACGATAAATGCGATCTGCCCGCGGCTCACACGCGGCCAGATGTACGTATACGTATACCCGCGTGTACCGGTGTGATCAGAAAAACTACGTTCTTCCGTAGGGGGTAACCCTTTAACGGAGCACTCTGACATTGCGGTAAGTGCAAAATAAAAAAGAAAGTCGGATAGATGGAGAGAGATAGAGAGGTGTGGAGAAGAAGACAGAACGTGAGAGGGGTTGGTACCGTATACGAGCACGATAATAAAAAAAAAAAAGGAGGTAGGGGAAAGGAACGACGATAGGAGAAATCGGGAGGAGTGTTTTCGTCACAGCACCGAGGCGAGGAGAAATGACATTACATACCGTGAAGGCGCGATGCAGAAAAAGCTTCGAGCAACGCTTCGCGCCCGTTGACGACAGCCAACGACGACGACTGCAAAAAACCGCTTGAAAAGCTCCCGCCGCTACCTAGCCTCGAATGATCGCCGCGCTGGATTCGAGGTGCGCCGATTATACGCGTACCCATTGACGTGTGCGGGAACGTTTACGCGCTCAGAAGTGCTTCCACTCCCCATCCTACAGCCTCGAGGGAGACGCGAAACAACGGCGTCGAAGTTGGTTGTTTAATTCGATGATCTGGAAACAGTCGGATGTTCGATCCTCGACAAGAACCACGTGAAATATTTGTTACGGATAATATTCTCATTGTAATTTTCTGTTCGAGTTATTGGCGAACCATCCGAACAGGATCACTGTGCTGAGCAAAATGGCGGCGGTCTGAAGAGACGCAACGATGTTTCCAGTGATTTTAGCCTCCTTCTTTCGATAACAAGAATGACGGTTTTGACGCATCGTATTAAATTAGTATTAAACGTTGTGAATTTATTTACTATTCCAAGTTGGTCGATTTTCTGCCAAGGATTATTAACCTTTCAGTGACTTTTTTGACAATAGTTGGTGCTCAAATTGCAAGTGAATTTATCTCAGTTTTACAGCAAATGCATTTACATACTTTTGTCGAGTATACTCGTAATGGATTAAAAATAATGATGGACACAATGCACGTTTTCGAAATGGAAATAAAACACTTAAAGGGTTCAGTCTGGGTAGAGCAGGATTAAACGATTCCATGATTTAAATTCCACGAAACGCCTATCCCAAACTTTTCTGCGCCATTGGATATTCGCAACGACTATACATACACTATACACACACACACGATCCTGTGTATATATATGACACACCTACATACGCGCCCACGGAGACTGGCCAGCAAAGGGGGTGGTTCCACTGGAAGGCTTGTGAACACGCGACGAACGTTACAGAAAACCACCCGCGTGTGCGGCCCAATGGAAAATCATGAAGCACGCTTCTGTCTCATCGTGAAACGAATCAAACAGACCGACAATAGTTTCCCGATGCTGCCGTATCTATTTACGACTAAGCCGTAAAGTTCCGGCTGCTGCGCTCCGTTGGTCTTCTCCCCTATACACGGTTAATGACAAACACCGCGAATTCATCCTCCAACCCCCTTCCCCTCCCATAAAAACAGATCGTCGAGACGTAGGGTAGAGACGCGAAACGACGAGTTCTTTGGAGTGCGTAAAGTACCACGGATAAACGCGCGTGTTGAAAGGACGGGGAAAAGAGAGACGACGACGACGGCGGATAGAAAGTTGAGTTCCGACGTTGGAGTGAGGGGACAACGTTTCGATTCGTCTTTTAGCCGTGGCCCCCCGATGATCGTCGATACGCGTTCGCCCCGCCGCAAAACCATAATTCCCCATCGGGGCGAGCAGAAACCACGGGCCCTCGCTTCTGACGACCTCGGTTACTTTTCATCCGTCAAAATTCAACCGGCAGTGTAGAGACACAGAACGGGTCGGTCGTGTATACACGCTCCAGCAGTAGAGGTGGAACAAGAGGCGTCCCCAACCCGATAGTAGGACAAGGACGCGACGTGGAAAGAGGGAGGAGTAGGGGGGATCGAGTCGGTATCGAGTGCAAGACGAGGATAGACGGGTCTGCGAGAACACGGTACACGGCGCGAAATGCTCTTCACTGATTTCCTTCTCTAAATATGGCCGCCTTCGTACATCCTCTTCTTCCTCTACACCGAGGAGCACATACATCCACCGAGCGGTGCACCCCTGGTTCCGATAACCACCCATAACCGCCCCTGCTTGCCCGAGGTTCTACTTGATTGCCAAGGCGTCTTAACCTCGGCCTCGTCCGCGGCTAGTCCGCGCGGATTTCGTGGCGCCCGATGGTGTTCCCCCCAGTATCGGGGAAAAACCGACTGTACACGGGCCTATAAACGAGCGGGAATCGCGACGGCAGCCAACCTGCGCACGGAAAAATCCTGGGCGACGCCCAGTGGGCGAATAAAGAGGCGTAATCGCGAACGAAAAAGGCCAATCCTGCTGTAAGACCGCAGTCACACCGACCAACTGGCTTCCACGCGGCTAGACGGCAGCTGACAGCCGGTCGTTCAGTCCGCGCGGACTGCTCTCCGCCGACCTTTATTATGCCTTTCTACGTGCACACCCGGTATATGTGTGTATAGAGACACGGCTACACACAACTATGCGCGCGGCCTATACTCCTGCTGAGTCTTGCTCTCTCTCTCTCTCTCCCATCGAGTTTCAAGCCGTGCAGCGGGAGGGGCTCGCAGAAGGAAGAGGGTACGACCCCGGGGGTCGCGGAAGAAAGAAGAAAGAGGAGGCAGCACGGTCACCAAATGAACGAACATTTCCGTAGCACGGACCACGAAAAACGTTCGAACTGGAGAATAACGTTTCTGGTAGTAGTGACGGCGGCAGCAACGGTGGATAGATGTGTATGTGTGTATACCGAATGCTGTGTAAGTGGTGGCGTTCGCGTTCTCCAGGCCACTCCACACGGACTGGTCCAGCCAATTAATACCAACGCCTTTCGTTCCCAGGCTCCGAAAAATCCTCTTGTTCCTAGCCGCGACAACGAGCAGCCGCGGGGTCCATTCGACGATATCGTTCCTGGTAGCCCAACCGTTTCGTTGACAAGTGCAACGAAGGTGTTATCCTCTCACCGTGAAAAAGTTTCGTCGAATCGGACCGGGTTGCCGCGGACTCTGTGTACGTACAATGTACAGCGAGATCCAGATAGAGAGGGAGGACCGTTCGTTCCTTTCTACACGCTCTGCACACAATACGTCTGATAAGTTCCGTGACTGTGATATAACGAAAGAACGATGACTCGACTCGGCAAATGGTTATTATTTATTGATGTACACTGGTAACCAGTCGTAAAGGTAATAACCGAAGATCAAGATTAATTATATTCCTTTCTGTCTATTTTGGTGACATCCAAATTGGAGCGCCCTATTCAATCTACTGTCTGATGGATGTGGATCCAGCAAACGTTTACAACATTCGCGCGATAGTTTTTAACCGAAGGTCGATCTTTAAACCAAACGAATCGTTCCTCTGAAGAATCGAATCGGAATCGAACAACACTAGAAACACCGTGTAGTTTGTTCTCGCCCGCAGGTGGAGTAGCATCCCCCCGTTGTCGATGTGTCCTTATTCCATCGCAAAGAGACGTTACACACCTGTCATTTTTCTCAAGTGGAAAGAGCTTCAATAGAAGTGGTCTAGGCTCCGAGTTGAGTGTAAAGGGGAAGACAAGAGACAGAGAGATGAGGAGAAGGGAGAATCCAGTTATGTACTTGCAAATGAAATTACTCGTGCTCAATTCCGTTAAGCTATTCAAATCGATCCCGGCTATCGGTCCGATTACAGACATGATTCGTAGCGATCGGCTTGCGTTCCGCAACCACTCGGACGATTCCACATCCACGCTTTCGTTTTTTTAATCGCGTCGAAGAGAAAAAAAGGGAACAACATTAATAAGGCTCGGGGACAATTGCGACACGTCGGCGCCGGGTCTAACGAATATACGCCGACGCGACCAATTATATCGTTGCGAGTCTATTTACGAATGCGGGCGACCCAATTCTGCGCGAGCCTGGTTTCATTGACGAAATCGTGAAAAATTGAGGGTGCGGTATACCATGTATAGTAAATCCTCGATGAGTGTTCGAAGACACTTCGGCATTGACAAGGAAAGACACCCAGGTGTAACGTTGACTTTTTAATGAGGTTTAACACAGTGATGGAGCTTGGAATTTGGAAGCCAATAATATTTGTTTCAGTCGCCTATGGCCACTAGTTTATGAAATATTTCATGTTCAGTGTCGAGATACTTTCGAACACTCATCGAGAATTTACTGTATAGGGACGTCTAGGGTTTGAGCTACGGCCTGCAGAGTCCAGTTAGTCGCTAAAAAGGTTATTCTTTAAGACTTCAACACTTCGACTACCCAAGCTGATCCAAGAATGATCCCTAAAGTCAAGAAACGCAAGGCCATGTAAAATGTACACAAAGCAATGGTATCTGATTCTGCTTGCCTATGCGTCTGCTGTGTCTTAGTGTGTTATTTAATATAAATGCTGTTCAAATGTAAGGCACGAAACTGACGTCTCGACACAGACAAGCATAAATCATGGGACCGAAACTTAATGTACGATGATATTATGTGTATATTCCTTCGTTATTAGAACATGTTGCGGTATGCAAATAGTGTACAAGTTGTACGGAGAAGTGTATATGTCACTGATACAAGAAACGGTTAGAAGAACCAAAGTTGAAATTTTGCATCATTAGGGATGAACTTCTGACCATCGAAAGGCAACGAACGAAAAAACTACCCTCGTGCGAACCCTGTGTTATATATTCATCCGTTTAACAAAAATTCCAATATTAAAAGTTTCCGACAATACACGTATACATGCACAGAATCAATAATCGAGATTCTGACCACCGTTTTAGACAACATTGCACCCCCGTGAGCCGGTTTTGCGCGCGCGGTAACGTTGGTACATATTACATAGGTATACCGTTTTGAAATAAATACCAACGACCGGATATATATTTGACGTATCAATAAATTATAATGAATTTCGGCACATGGAATGTTAACAGAGGTGCACGGGTGTTCATAAAATTCCTTGCGCGCGCGCGTGTATAACGGCAAGGAGTAGGGGATTGGGGGAGAGGGATGGGGTGGCAGCGTTCATAACAACCTATGTCAATGCGCATCATTTTCGTGCGGAGATTTTCGGGAATTCCAATATATATTCCGTCAAAACGTCCGGATTAAATTAATAATCGATTTTACAACCGACGAGCCGAAGGGTAGGGGTGCGCCGATTTATTAGCGTCCCGGTGTTGTACATAAAATTCTACTTCACCGTCTCTCTTTTTCACGAGTTCACTCGATTCGCTCCTCCCCTCTGGCCGTCGTACTTTTCCACCTCCCCCCACCCGCCCCTTCGGCCCTATACGGAAATTCGGTCCCCTTCGTCGACGCGCGACACAACGCGCTGGGGCTCTTTGGCCAGAGATTTTTCGATCGATCGTTTTCAATGCGGTGTCATTTCGACGAGAGCCCACGGCAAGCGAACACTCTTAACGCTTAACGATCGTTTTATAAAATGACGCGACCCTCGTAATTTCATTATGCCTTAATCCGACGAACGCTCGCGTTGCGGCGGCGACGGGGACGAAAAAGAGAGAACGCACAACGACCCGCGCGACGCGAGCGAGAAAACGAGATACAGGCCGCGGGCGACCCCAGGCGGAGGAAGCGTGACGGGGCGAGCAACGGTGGGAGGAGAATGGCGAATACGCTGGAAAAAAAAATGGGGGTGGAAAGGTAGGAAACCTCTCCTCGATATTCAAGAGTGGCACTCGCAATATTAACGAGCGCCTATTAGCGAGTGGCAACTGGCAGAGGAAGGGAAATCCGTTTTGCTTTCTTTCGTTCGGTTCGTTCTTTTTTTTTTTTTTTTTTTTTTTCTAAATACAAGAAGGGTTGGCGCGAATCTCCCGCCCACTCTGCCATTAAATCATCCACCCCACTTTTCTTCTCTCCTTTTTACGAGACCGTTTTTAATTCGTTCCTACGCGGTGCGTGCGCGCGAGTTCGAATGTTATCGCGCGACGAACGAACTACGGTCGCGTCGATGGTTGTATGGAGCAGTTTCCGTGGACGTGGATGACCCTTGGGTTGAACATTTGAAACCGATTTTTTTTTTCCTTTAGTAGTTATCAATCGACGAGATTTGATGCACACTTTTCTGGATAAGAATGCACACTGACGTGCAAACTCGGCTTCCGCTAGTTAATTTGACATAAATTTCGGTAACTTCCGAGATTAAGTGATAGAAGGACCTCCCCCTACGTATTCGGAAGCGTTCAATATCTTGCCGTTCGAGTTTACTAACAATAAGTAGATATACATATAAAATGCAATGGCACATGAATATTGCACTTTACAGTCGCATCGGCGATGTTTAATTAAACAACAGCTACGCTTGTTTCCGGAGATACCGTGTAATTGGAACGAAAATACCAAGCGTTAGGAAAAACATTCGCTCGTGGCAGCTGAGAGTAATTTAACGCAATTTAAAACATGTAAAAAAATGAGAAAAAAAGGGCATGGGGTTGAAGAAGGATATACAATACATCGTCAATGTGTGTTCGAAGGTTCCTCCGCACTGTGTGTTCAGGCGTCATCCCCACTACTGGACGCTTGACTGGCTCCACCGAAACCCTCCACCCTCCGCAGTGGTGGGGATGACGTCTGAACACACAGTGGCGAGGAACATTCGAACACTCATCGATGATTTACTGTATATCCGTTATTCTGTTTTGAACACCAAATATCAAACAGAACGCGATCACTACGTGCCTGAACAAACATTCCAAACGCAACGCGTCGTTGTTATCGCCGCCGAGAAAAAGAGGGAGAGGGAGCTCGTGTCTTCGACGTGCAACAATACACCTGGTATATACCGCGATTTAGCATCCTATGAGGCTCATTTAAAAAAAAAAAAAAGAAAATGTGTCAGTCGTTCGTGTGTGATTCCAGATGGCCGGCTCGATTTCGTAACACGCCGTGGAAGCGTCAACTTGTTTATCTACATTTATTCCGATAATAGCATGATAACTGATTTATCGGATCTTCGCGTCGAATGTCTACACACCGATATCACGGACAAAGGATTGGCATTGGCAAACAATCGAGTGTGTTGTTACGACGATAAAGCTGCTTAATCCTCGATGGAGTCGAAAATAGCACCTGAACGGGCACGGAATGTGTCCCTGGGCTGGCTCGATGAATTTCGAATTTTTATACGCCCCTCGCAACTTAACCGGCGACACCTACAGAGATTCGCGGCGTCGTGTTTTGGGAACGTTTATTTGAAAGATGCTCTCCGCGGAGTTTTACATAAATTCTACGCAAATACTCCACGCACTCCGGCAATAACGCGGCACTGTCGTCGAATGTTTGGCGTGTACACAATATGTACACACAGTGCTCCAACGATTCTTACCGTTTCAACTGTACGCCACCGAGCTACAAGAAGTGAGAATCATTGGAGCACAATGTTAACGTTATCGCGCGTCTTGAACCGACTAAAATTGTACCGGATGTTATAGACAGTAACACATAGAAGAAAAGTCCTTAACCTCTTTGCTGTTGATTTTGATGTACGTTTGCAAGATGGTTATGTATGTACCAATAGAAGGATAATATGGGAAAATTACGTACTTGGAATATTAAGTGTCTCATAAATCTGTAATCGTCCGTTTAATGTTTTCTTCATTTCCGAAGGGTATTTTTCCACCGACCATCGCGAACATTTCAATCACTGTATAATGTACCCAGCTTTTTCACGTTCCTTTTGCGCTAAACAGAAAAGTACATCGACGGTTCAGGTTGCATGAAACGAAAGCTTGAACGTTCATAGCTACATACCTTGTAAATTATTAAGTCACTGACGAATCGTGCCGTAAATATTCAACGAAACGTGAACGCGCGAAAGTAGCGTGGAAACATATGTCCGGTAAACGAGGATATAAAGCGGGCATTTCAAAACGGCGAGAAAGAATGACAACGAAATCTATAGATGGCGACAGCTACAAAAGGAGAGAAATAGTCAACCAGTTTTATGGGACCTGACGAAATTCAAATTGAAAAAGAGAAAGAAACCTAGAAAACTAGGAATTTTATGGATGCTATTTTAGGATGTCAAGGGGGGTTGAAGTCTCCGTTGAAACTTCAATAAAATGGAAATAAATTTATTAAAAATCAATACATGTCACTTGCCGAGTTTTTGTTACTGCGACAAATACCAACGGAAAAATAAGAGCGAGCAGTCAGTGCATTTTCGTGACACCGTAATATTCTGTCATATCTTGTTGAAGACATTACACTGCATCGACTGGAATAGTTTGCAGCATCTACATTTTAACAGGTATTGCCCAATTCATCATCTGTCAGGTGACCATTCAGATCGCTGAAACATTTTGTGTCGAGAACTTCAAAAATAAAAAAAAATCATCCAAAACTATGTTGAACTCTTTTCTAACCAAATGGAAGTTTTATGTAACTGATGAAACGAAATTATCCAACTGGGAAGAAGTTGTAGTGAAGTAAAAAATTAACGTAAGATGTAAACAGAAAGCTATAGATCACCATTTGATCTTTAAAAAGAGTACTTGAGGTGGTATAAATTATATAAGTGTAAATCGCTTTACAAGATGTCTCAGTTACGTCATCTGTAGTAGAAATCATTAACTAAAGTATGACTTATTGTTGATAAGTACGAGATTATATCTTAACCACCAATAATTTCACAAGTGGGTTACCTACACAAACACAGTATGTAACTGTGTGGTACTTTATAAAATTATTCCCCTGTAATTTGTCTCAGATACTTTATTAACATTACATACGGTCTATCAAATGATATTTATACTCGGTGTTGATATTGATACGAATACGATTTGATATCGTCTACATCGTATTAGGCTATTCGATCGTTTTTCATATTAAAATTAGATGACTGCCATTTGAAAGTTTTAAGACGGTTAAACTTATTTTTGGTACACTCTATTAAGATTTTCCATAAAACTATATTGATACCAGTGTTTTGTTTTGTATAAAAAGTCCGTGTCAAAATGATCTTGTGACGCTACGTAATTCAAAAAAATTATCTACATAAATTACAAGGACGTGTCATTTGGGTACAGTTTATAACGCATTATACAACAAAGCTTATGTAGTACAAACTATCGTCTTAGATAATTAGTGATTACAATGGGACGTATTAAATCGCAACTAATAACTTTTAAATACCGCTGATGAATTCGCATATTTCTTCTGCATCTTTTAAATTGGATATTGGACTACATGTCATTACAGTTGACATTCATCAGTGTCATCGGTATTAAACGAATAGAATCAATATTAAAAAGATCTTATTAATATCGACGACACTTAAATAGCATACAATACGCATAAGTTACATGTTAATTACTAATACGTATTATCATCTGCATAATACCTACACAGGTGTCGTTTGATTAAGAATAACACACTTCATTTGTTGAATAATAATTCTACAGAAATCGCGCTTTAATACGAAATAAGTGTTAATATAGTTTTGTATTAAGGTCAATTTATGCTTAGAGTACAATGGAGAGCAAAGGTAGCCAATCATATTGGAATTTCTAATAGTGTACGAGTACAATATTAATTATGTAACATATTTATATATTTAAAAATCAAATGTATCTCACAAGATTATAAACTACACCAATTACACAAAATTAATTATTTATGTAATATTCCACTGTGTGATATCGTTAGAATATATCCTAGATTTATCAAAATCATTAGAGGTGTTCCATTAAACTCGCGTATACAGTTACAATTACTAATAATATTCGTGGTTACAAGTTATGAATATATTATATATTTTCCTTGGTCACTGCAATTTTTCAATTTTTTTTTTAAAGCTACCTGGTGTCTCCTTTATGATTACTCTAAGCCATTATAAATTGCTTCCTGATTAGAATTATTATTTGGGTGGTCTATCTTGATCCGAAAAATATTTAGTGGCGTTAGGGAAACGTAAGGGATCTGGAAAATCTGGTGTTCCGTATCTGCGTGGATTCAAGCAGTCTCTGATTGCTTGACCGAATGCACGTCTGACACCAGGATCTACAGCGACAGCGACGGCAGCGCCATCAACTTCCTCTACACCCGCTCGATTCACACCTTCTCTAACTAAGCGTTCCATGGACGCTGTTATTGCTGAGTGATTTGGTGTAGGACTGACTAATAATCGTGGTTTCTGTTGTTCAATTAATTTACGACGTTTAGTGGGCAATGTGCCTAAGTAGGCATCGCTGAATGTTGCTACACCACCATTTGTCATTCCTTGTGTTTGTAGTTGACGACGTTGCCTTACGCCGTCTCGAGCAATTATTGGTACCCAGTCCTACAATGCACAATTTCTTCTATATCATCACTATTTATATTTTAAGTTTCTACAAGCCTGTAGATATGGACTTACTGAAGGTAATGCTTCATGACCTGGGAAAGTCTCTGGAACTTCCTCACCATCATCTGCTGGAGTTACTTCTACAGGTGTTATTTCTTCTACAACTTCAGCCTCTACAGGCTATAATGGCAATGATTTATTAGATTTGTATCAATGCTATTTTTATTTTATAACATCTTGACGTATAACTTACCTCCGCCTCGGTTTGTGCTTGTGAAGGTTGATGTGCCGAATCCGAAGGCACAACAGACGGTTGAGAGGAGGGTACATTCTTGTATATTAAAAGTGGAAGAATTTCTGAATCAGGAGGTTGCGTCACGTTACGGTAAGGGGGTATGAAAACGTCCTCCACAAACAACCGTAAACAGGGGTGACTGTCTTCGAACCTTTCAGTCTATTTAAAGTATGACTCAATTATTAATGTATGTGAATTAGGAATTCAGTAACTATGTTGACTATGTAGCTCACCATAAAACGCGTCACAATAGCTTCCAAACCTGCTTGACCACCACGAATGGAATATCGCAATACTGCACATAATTGTCTTTCCAAATGACATAGAGTAGTGAAAATTTCTTGCCCGAACGTACTGTCGCTAATATCTTGAAGAAGAATTGAGTTATGGTATTGAAAACAGAATACGTTACAATAAATTACGATCTACAAATACGAACCACTATTGAACAGTAATTGTAGAATATTTGTGATATGACGCTGAAGTAAAGCTTCTACAGTTGCACAAATATCTATAACACGCGAACCACTTCTACCACTGGAATCCTCTTCCGTCGCTAACAGACTTTGCAGATGTGGTCTCAATTGTGATAAAAGCTGTTGCGCAGCCTGTTCTTGCATTTCTTCCGGTGTAGTATTTGGAAAGTTGTTTTGGAAAAATTCTTGCAATGGTCTCCTTTGGCGAGACATTGGTTCCCACTGGCCGCTCCGGAATCTCATCATATCTTCTAGTGTCATATTTTGTAACTATTTTTGTTTTTAATACAAAAATGATTCTGTGTTATTATACTATGTCAAAGTATAAACATTTCTTAACAAATATTTGTTGTCATTACCACTAATACAGTTAAGTTCACAAGGAAATTTCCTTCATTCCCGGGATTTTGTAAATCGAAAAGCGACGTGAAGGGATGCAAAGCGTCTGCCACAGTTGGACCATTAGGCCGGGCTTGACTGAAACCCAGGCTCCTAATATACGAAATAATGTTAATAGTGCCACATTCTACGTAATAAATAAAAATCGTGTATCATGTAAGTAATAAACAAACCTATCTACTACCATCCCTATGTTTAAATTCGGATTACTAACTAAAAGCAACCGCATTGCAAGGTCGAGTGTTTCGGCTAAATCAGGACCTGTAATACAACAAATAGGTATAAGTTGTGAAGTCAAAAGCTAACGTATTTTATAATTACTTACTGTTACTGTTGATGTTAATGTTGCCAGTGGTGTTTGTGGAGCTCGTGTTACTGGTCGTGGTTGATGAAGTTGTTGCTGAGAATATAATAGTTTAATTTACATTGTACGACAATTGTTATTTCACATTCACTTGAGTTATATACCTGTTTGTGCCGGAGTCTGAGTTTCTGTTGTGGATGCCTGATTCGTCCGAGTTCCCTGTGATGTTGAAGTAACAGTCCTGGAAGCTGTATTTGCCATTCGACGTTGAACGTGATGCGAATGACAAGGAAGTAAAGGATCGAAATCAAGTCCTTGACCTATACTCATTCCAACACCCAGAGGATGTGCCTGTTGATGAAATACGTGTGGGCGCGATGTGCTTCTAGTATGTGTTGCTGTAGTAGGGTGAGTACCTACGTTACTTCTGTAATTAATAATAATAGAATGTAAAGTAAATGCGTAATGGCAGGTATAAATATCAAAGACTGACAAAATCTGTAACAATTATGCTATTTAAATATACATATAATATGATAAACGTACCGTGCTTGGGTACTTTGTCCAGCATTTGTATTTCCATCGAGCGATGAAACTGTTTGTTGTCCAGCTGCTGGCGGATTTTGGGATGTAATTGTGGTGGTAGTAATACCACCTTGCACCATATGACCCGCTACAGCCTGCATTATATTTCGTATAAAATCAGATGGAGGAGCTGAACCCCAGGGGAATGCGCCAGCAACGCCACCTATTCTTCCTATAAAGACGGTATAATAATATTAAATAAACGAAACCGCTATATATGATGAATCAGTTAAAATCATAGGAGAATATTTTCCTTTTGTTTAGAACTTACCACCATTATTGTTATTATTATTGTTGTTATTTTCACCAGACTGAGACTGTTCACTTCCCGATGCAGTATCGATATTACCTTCAGGACTAACTTCCATTAATACTTCCACATTGTTTGGCAAATTAAAGACTGTACCTGGAAAATAATTTTCACTTGCTTCTCAAAATGCTCTATAGTTATATCTATCACAAAATCACAACACATACCAAACGGTGATTGTGTCGGTTCTTGATCTTGCTGTTGCTCTGCTTGCTGTTGAGCAGGTCCAGTTTCAGGTTCTGGTTGTTGATTACTTTCTTCTGTATTAGCATCATTTGATTCTGATTGCGCAGCCGTGCTGGCAGTGTCACTGTTTTCTTCACTGGCGTTGTTGTTATTTCCATTCCGACCATGTACACTAATATGTGCCTGCCAGAAATTCATTAGAGAATAATTTCATTACAAATAGAACGCAATTTAAGTACTTGTATCAATTATCCTCACCTCTACCCGAATTGGACCGTCGGAGTGCATAATAGCCGATTGTTGAATAATAATGGGTCTGCACCTCAAATTTCTGGGTGGTTGTTGACCCATGTCAACAATAATATCACTTAAAGCGTGACAAGCATGAGACAGATAGTGTAAGCTTTCACTGACACCGTCTACTATTCTCTGACTTTCTTCAACGCTTCCAGGCCCGCTCTACAAATATTCACGACTTTTCATTCGAAATAGTGTCTAAAGACGAAGTAATATTTGCATGACATACTGAAGAACGCAATCTACTTACTCCTTGGGGTAATGCTCGGTCAGCAAGCATGAGAGCACGATAACGCTCAAGGAAGGGTCGTAAACTGTCTTGAGTATTCATTAACTGTTCCAACAATTCTGCCATCTGTGGAGGTCGTGGAAACCTAAAAATATTAGATGCATTATACTGTATATCACCTTACAAACTATAAGATATATAATAAGAGATCGTTACTGTGTTGTAGGTCGCCTATTTGATTGTCCTTCACTAGTCGACGTAGATCCTTGCTGTTCAGATTGCGATGGTTGCGATGGTTGCGATGGTGGCGATGGTTGCGATTGTTGCGATTGTTGCGACTGTTGTGCATCTGACTGATTTTCCTCGTTAGTATCATTCGGTGATGCTGTCTCAACACTGTCTTCGCTATTTCCTGCTTTCATATATCGTATCATTATTTACATTATTATATACAGTTTTTGTTTGTACATACCTCTATATAATCTGACATTTGCTCCAGCTGCAGAGAAGGCAGCCGCAAATGCAGCTGCAGCAGCTTCTGTTAGTCTGGTACCACCATTCGATCTGCCTTCATTATTGCTAAAAATACTGAAGTTGTTTATTAATTTATTTCACTACGGTTTACCATAACTAGTAAGATCCTCTTTATACTCACTAATGCTCTGTTTCTAATTGCTGACTGTGTACTTGCACTACCTGAGTCAGAGGTGGTTGGTTACTTTCAGATGAAGGAGGGTTAAGAGGATAATTTGGATCTGCCAGCCTTTCTACCAGTTCATTTGCACGTTGAAGCATTCGTCTTGCCAAGAGTAAACGGCTGTTAGATAAACTGTTGCTCAACTGAGGTACTGGTAATACTATTGAATGGAATAAGTACTATATAGAGAGACAATACTGTCAAACTACAGATTCTGCTATGTAAGAAAACTATTGCAATACCATGTTCTTCAACAATTTCTGCCGGTACAGACATTGCACCCAAAAACATAGTATTCCCATGCATTTGGGCTCGAGTAAGTCTATAATGTGTTCTTTGTGGATTTTGCCAGCCTTGTCCTCCATGATTTTGACCCTGACTTTGGCCACTGTCATTTCCTCTCTGACCAGGTTGAGGTGGTGCGCGTTGCACCAAATGAATGACTTTTCCATTAATATCTGTATTACGAATATTTGAATGAATATGGACTATGTAGCTTTTAATTATATGTATTTTGATGTCTATAATGCAATGCAAAATTCCTTACCATAATCATTTAACTTTTTGTCATCTTGAAGCACTCTACCACAATAAATAAGTCTTTGTGAGTCTGCTGGTACTGACACTGCTTCTGCAATGTATTCTTTGAAGCCTCGTACCGTTATTTGCTTTAAAAGAAATCAATACAAATGTTTCCTCATGTGTTATAGATTTATAAATTTATTTATAACTAGATATACTGTTCTATATCACATTGGTTACATGTTAATAATTAAATTTTTTACTTCAGCAGATTTCAATATAATATGCAAATAATAGACATATACATCCAATCATGTCGGATGCTTTGAATACCTGAATATTTTGTCAGAAATTAAACTCCAGCTCAATAGATGCAAATAGCAACAAGATCATTAATAAATAACAAACATAAATTGTATACTTTTTATTCTGCAGTTATGTCAAATTGACAAGACTATGTTTTACATTGCGCTATATACATTTATTACATTATTACATCATGTACTAACATATCAGTCATTTGTATCCGATATACAAAGTAAAAATGATATGGGACCCAAAAAGCTTTCTATTGCTGTATAATATAATAATTACATGAATATTATTAAATGCCGAATGGAATGCTTAAAAAACAACTAGATATAAATAAAATACAAAAGGTTAGTTGTTGAAGCTAACGTTTACGTTACAGGACAACAAATTATTCAATACTACGAAACATGTACATAACAAGCAAACGTCATTTATCTGCATGGTAACACCTTCTAAATTTGTGACTGATATACTTAAAACTAGTAATGTTAATTACTGAGGACATTTATAGTGTATAACATCATTAAATCATAAATATGCAGGGCAAAAGAATTGGTTGCCTCAAGATGTGCAGAGAAAAAAATGTACTTACGTCGTCTTCCAACGAGAAAGCATGATTTTGTGAATCTAAAGTCTTCACCGTAAGGTCAATCATCGTAGATCGGCCTTAATTCACACGGCAAAGCTAAAATTTCAGAAGATGAACAACATTATTAGGACGATGGCAATGTGTAGGACAGAATTCTCTTGTTACACTCACGCAAAGCACACGCAAGTATGGGGGTCTGCAAAACGACACTCAGTAACTTAACAAGCTAATAAGACGAAATATACAATGCTCGAACTACGGGGAAAATTTTTTTTTATTCGAATCGATCCGACGTGACGAAGAAATTACGTAATAAAACTCTATCGCGTCGATTTTTATCGTTTTTTTAATGAACCCACCGATGAAATTTTACAGCGACAGTCGACACGACAGACGTTATTTTACCCAGAATTCGCTTTATCAGCGACACTACGGTTGTCGCCAATACACCAGCGAAATTATTCCCTAGATGCAAACGTGCTTCAGAATTGATTAGAATCGTCGTAATTCTGTCGTATCGACAGTGTTCAAGTTATTTCGATGTAGTTTAGATGGCGGTACTAAAACAAACCCGTCGAGTCGGTGAATCGATAACGTGAATTTTAGAAATCGCGCGCAATTTTTAAATCAAACGAAAACAGATTTTCTTTGCTAATTTGTGACTAAATCGATCGATATTGCCGATTTTCTTTAAGTAAATGAAACATTCGGTTCTACGTTCGTAATTATGACACTAAAAAGCTTTTAATCAGATTTCCCTACGTGTCCAAATATTAAGTCGTCATTTCCCCATCGCAGATTTCACAGACACCTATATTCATAGTACATATACAACTAGGTATGAAACTTTAATCAACAATACCTTCAAAACTATCAAGTAACTACAGCTAATATTTCATACATATCATTAGAAGTATATATTTTATCATCCTACAAAAGGATGGTAAAATCGAAGTGGTACAGTTGGGGTAATTTCCTTGTTAGTCGTTGTTTCGAAAGGTACCTGTATGTATAAACGTTAAAGTGGGCGAAAAAAATAAAAAATAAAAATGGAATCATGCGTCGTTTCGCCAAATTCTCGTGATCTCATTTTTTCACCAGAGGGACGGTGTCGAGAGACGACGATGCACTCGTCGATCGCGCGATCGTGAAGGAACAGGGATTTTCGGGTGGAGGACGAAGCGCGGATGAATTCGAAAGCGCTACCGTCGAACGGATCGCAATCCAGGGGATCGAGGGCTGCCACTGGGCATCGCGTGATCCACGCGAAGATGAAAAAGAGAAGCGGAGAAGATTCCATGGCAGGCCGATCGCATTATTCAGATTAGGGCATCGACTGAACCACGCGGGTATGCCGAGGAGTACACGCGTTCCTTTGTATGCGTATGCACGCGTACATATACTTATATCGGTAGAAGATAATACGGCCGATCGTGCACCGTCGAAGAATGTTAATGGTGCTTCAGTTTTGTATGCAGGAAGTGACGGCGCGTTCCCGTCTCATACCGTAGCGGGCCCCGGCGCCCCGGCGTCCGAGCAGAAAAAGGCCCCAATAAGACCGATAGAACTGAAAAACCAAGAGATTCACCCGTGGCCGTGTCGGAGGAAGATAAGAGAGATGCTTCTTTAAATCCCATCATAAACACACAGAGCCAGGGGCTCTCAACATTCCTTGAAAAATATAGAATCCACGCTGGTATTTTGTTAGCTTGTCTCGCGATCCCTTCTGTTAGTTGGCAGGAATAAGTATTGTTAAAAGTGAATACATACAAATACTGTGGGAATCATTAATTGTCTATGGAGTGATCATGTTTTTTGTGATTCTCATCTTGACACGTTGACCGCCATGATTCTTTTATTGTTAGTATCTTCAGTGGTGGTAGTTACCAATGACCGGATACGTATTGCCATAGTTCTGAATATTCTTTCAATTTTTAGTAACACAGAGGACCGAATAATAATGTGGAGTTAGAAATTTTGTAATGAACATGTATGATAGGAATATCAACAATGCATTACGACGTCACGTTGGATATCGGTGATCACAGGTGGAATAAGCACATCATCTACAAGGATATGTTAATCGTCTAAGACGTTGTTGGTCCGAATAGAGTCGGCTGAGAACGAGAGTATAGATAACTTAATATTAATTACCCTAATTAATGGATTGCCGGAGGAGGATCAATTGCTTGGCCTGCGCGTCCCCCCATCGATTTAAATCCTTCGGTCCCATTGGGACAAGAAATAGAGAGGCGCCAGTCAGAGTTGCAGCTTCGTAATGATGTAGCTATCTCGATTTAGCATGCCTTGAAGTCTTGTCAGTTAGTAGATACTTAAATTATTTTAGTACCCCGTGTTTCGCCAGTCGTCGCATAGCATTGCTCGCCCAGTCCTGCAGTCGTTGCTCAACAATAACGACAAACTGTCGAAAAATGGAATGAAACGAACGTTGAACGCCGCGTGAAAAAGGTAGAGAAAACGAAGGACAGAAAACGTAATTCATTCTCGTGAATGTATCGACGAGTTTATCGTGACTAATACTCGGAATGGGAACACGTGTTACGATCGACACTCGAAGTAATCGCCACTCGATTTACCTCTCCTACACCTCGCTAGTCGAGAGCTGCTCCGGTCAGCGGATCACTTCGATAAAATTCGAGATGAACAATCTCGAACAATCAGTCTGATTAATCTGTTACGTTTCAGCACAGCAATTTTTATAAATAAAACCAAGAAAAAAGTAAATTCTCCAATCTTCGACTACACATGAAAGGTAGAGGATATTTTCATTCATAAAATTGTATTTTATTCCACGTTTATCGATAAACTGCTTAATGAGGACGAACGATAATAGTTATAATACAGGGACTGGAGCCGAGTGCCTATGGAAGAATTCGAAACGACAAACGGGAGCTCTTTGACTATCCCTATCGGCCACCTTAATGCCTCTGCATACTCTAAACTGCTACTGGCTGCTCTGCCATCTTTCCCGTCCTCTTTCTTCCTGGCTGGTCGTCCCTTTTTCTCGACAAGAAAACGAGGAGTTCGCGTGCGTGCCTTGAAGCTATGCAACAGGGAGATCCAGGGAAGCTGGGGAGAAGGGATAAACCAATATACCGAGGCCGGTAGCGAGGAAGACTGCGTGACACGTCGAACCCGCGTGCGTGTGCGTTGGCGCCAGGCCGCATTCTCGCATTCGTTAACTAACACATCGAGTTAGTGCTCCCTCACCGCAGCTCGTACCTCCTTCCCCTGGCTGACGCCGCTCCCCTGCCCCCTATAGAGCCACCATCGTACCACCCCGCGATATTAAGAGCGGTCACGGATCCCAAATTTGCCATCCGTGGAGAGGGCGCGGACATCGATTTGTCCTCGTCCCGTTTACACGGCACACCGGTACGCGTTTAAGATGACCGGTTTCCACCGGTGCGCATCGGTCGCCAATCGTCTTTCGGGGCAAAGCGGTTCTCGTGAAGAGTTTAGGTATCGTACCGCTGATCGTACCCCGAATCGATACGCATTGTCTTCGTTATCGACGATGATACAATTTCCGTTCACCGAGTCCGATAATGGCCGCTGCGACTATACGTTGCGAACCTGTTCGATGCTCGTGATGAAGATGGAACCCCTAAAGGACGGTTTGACACGTGAGCCATTGGCCAAAAACCTCTCGGAATCGCTTCTACAGTTTATTCCGGAGGGAAATGCAATTCTGGAAAATATTGGAAGCCTCGAGAAAGACTGGTCGCTGAAAATGAAGGATATGTACATACATGTATGTAGATTATGTCGAGAGGTTAGGTTTGTATGAAATTGATCTCTGCATTTGTTAATTAATATAGAAAAGTGTCGGGTACCACGAAGCTACAATGGGATTTTCAACGGTCATACACGGATCGAAGTTATTCATGACTTACAAGCTCGATGCAAACGTAGTTTGATCCAGGCGTATCAGGGACTGTAAAAACAATGTCGCGAAAGTAACTTCTTATTAATATACATTTAGGATTTAATATCAATGCCATGGAATCTTCTGAGCAGTTCTTGAAATACCATTGGTAACGTGAAATTTCACACGAAACGCGTTAGAGATATTAATTATCAATTATGAATTGACTTGGTCTCCTTCTTGCCCGTTCCCCCCACCCTATTTTTTTGTTCTACATCGTTTCGTCCTCCATTGTACACGACTCCTCGAAGCGTTCGCGTTCGTCTTTGTGGTCAAGGCGAGATCCATTTAATGTCTTCGGCTGATAGAACGGGAGACGACGCTTGGCCACGGCATCCGCGGAACATTAATGATATGAGCCGAGCATAAAGTACTCTCTCGAGTTCTCGTCTCCGTCTGTCGCTGGCTGGGACGCGGGATGATACACGATACACGCCGCTTGGAATTCATAGGGGCCAACCGCGACGGACGAGCGAAAATGCGACGCGCGCGATCGTGAATTATTTGCTTTCGCTTCAATGAACCAAGAAACGAATGTCCGCGCTGGCGAGGTCGGCAATTAAACGGTATCTGTATGACGATGAGCGAAAGGGAGCGTTGAGAGGGCACTCACGATCACGATGATCCCCTAATTAATATCGACTACGAAGTTAACGAGTCTGAATATGAAAGTTTCGATTTGATTTTTTAGGATTTCATATGAACATTGTTATTTTTTACGACGAATTCAGATATAGATTTGTAAACCTTTAAAACCAGAAGTTCTTTCGACGCCATTTTTTACAGTGTCTTCGCCAATGTTTGATAAATTCTGGAAATGTGAATTGAAAGTTCAAACGTGGGTGTAATAGTTAAATGATAAACTTAAATTTATCGAAAGAAGTTTACATACGAATGTTATTCGACTCGCGTTTTCACGACGTCGAACAGCAAACTTCGCAAAAACCAACGTTCCACGTTCAACAACCTGATATAATTGGATTGTTTCAGGGTCTCTCGCGTCTCGTGTCAAACATCCTGTAAAAGTCGTGTGTCGAGTACGCGCCAGCTTTAACACCTACCTAAATCTCCAGCTCTTAATGGTCGCATCCGTTCCCCGGTTGCATGTTCAATATCTGTAAAGACCGGTAGCCTTGCAGTGGCAACGATGGCAATAAGAATGGTAACGACGCTGACGGCGACAACAAGAACAATAATAAAAATGTCAGCGGTGGCCATAAGAATTCCAGCGATCAGCAACGATAAGGGAAAAAGGAAATATTTACTAATGCTACCGGAACTTGCCATTTTGTGCAACAGAACTGATATCAGTCGTAAGAATGAGCTAACAGAATCTGGCATAAAGTAGTTTTAACAACTTCACTGAACAACACTATTGAGTTTCAGTTTATTCAGCGGCGACGAGGACGATAATTAAGCATAAGTGGACAGCAATGACGGCAATGACGGCAATGACAATGTTATTATTAACGAGAAGGAAGATGTATCATCGGGATTCCAAGAGCGTTCCTGATGGTTCGTCCACCTCGAAGTCCATCGTCTCTCCCCCCCCCCCCTTCCGGATACATACTTATGTGACACTGCCTCGCCCTAAAGTGGCATCCGATGGTGGAAGGTGACGACGATCTCCGCCGTATGGGCACGAAGGGCAAGACGAGGAGTGACGTCCGACGGGTAATAAAAGAGTGACGTGTAATCACGTTAAATCGTCACGTTAATTGCGTCGCAATTAAAACATGCTGAACGTGCATACAATATATAAATATTAATAAACACACGCTACGATGCGAGAGAAGTTGCATTAACATCCGTAAGTGCCCTGGATATAACATCGGTCGCATGCGAGTCGAGTGTAATCGGGGATTAACGAGAAAAATTCTGCGTATATGTATACCAAACAAAGTGAACGATGTATATACATATTTCCCACCTTCGATTGTTAAATAATCATCGAGATACATGGCGATGCATTTTTGCTTTCAAGGTATCTGCCGTTTCACGAGGTCCCCGGAGTTCTCGTCGTTCCGTAAAACGCGCGTCTAATAGCTACCGCCGCGCCGGAGGAAGAAAGACGGGACGCTCGTAGTTGGACAGAGATGAACGACTGTCGGCGAGGCCTGATGGGAGAAGGAGTCAGAGAAAAAGTGAGAAAAGAAGAGGGAGAGAGAGAGAGAACGGCCGAACGAGCGAATTATCTGGTATTTTCTTTTCAGCCCCGCCGGACCCGCGGAGCTGCTAAGCAAAGGTCAAAAGTTGAGCAATGCTCTCGTTATCGGTGCAAACACCGCCTTTGCGTATGCAGTGCGCTGGGAACGAGCGGATTCACGGACTCGTTCCGGCTGGTCGTCGTCTTGCGTGAAAACTCGGGTCCGCGCTGCCTGTCCGATTAACCAACGGAAAAACTCTGCGAACTGCTGCGCCGCGGAAATCGTCTCCGTTCCTCTTCTCTCGTCAATTCTACGTGGATGTTCCCGGATGGGATATCCCGGTGTCGCCTCCGGTGTCAACGGGCCCGCTGGTTTTCGCAAGCTGTCAGGATCCATCTCGTAGCTACCACCCGGTAAGGATCCAACACATCGAAATCTTTCCCCGAGGGCGGCGCCAAGTGTTCGTTTCGCGTGCTAGTGCTTCCGGCTCGGGCTGTATCCGACGATGAGATAAACAGATCACTTGATGAATAAAAGAAAAGAGCCGTAATAAGAGTGTGAAAGAGAGAGAGAGAGAGAGGGAGAGACCCTCGGTAAGCACATAATGTACGGTGGTGTCCTGAGGAGGAGCTGGAGAGTCCCTCCCGGAGGCACGGCGCCGCGTCGCGCGCCACGGCACCCGACGACGTTGCGACTATAAGTAAGTCTCGCGCGGCGCGCCGCGGTTTAATGCCGTTGCCGCGTTCGTGGCGCCAAGAGGAGGGCCCCATTGGCGACGATAAGCCTCCTTCGTGTCCGGCACAGGAACGAGTAAACGAAAGAGAGAAAAACGGAGATAGACACGCCAGCAGGCCAGCTTTCACCCGCGTTTCAGCAGTGAACACATATGTATATATATGTACATATATTTCATATACATATATATATACAGAGACGTATACCCCGTGCGGGGTGTGGATCGCGACAGTGTAGATAATACGTAGCTGTCAGCCGTGTCCGGCCCCAGTGTCAGTCTCGAGTTTAGTGGCGGTGAACAGTATAGTCGGAGTAGTGTGTCTATTCACCGATCGGAGTTTCAACCCCCTTATCTACCCGTCTCACTGATATACACGCTCCCTTGTCCCTTCCGTTTACGATATTACCAGATGTATTCTGTAAATATTCCGACACGCAGTTGACATTCGTAACCGGTGGAGTTCACTAGAGGAATCGATTCTATATTCTTTTTCTCCGTACACAACAAATTAACGGGATAATTGTTTGTTACCAGTGCTCGCGGAAAACCAAAAGATACAACAAGGATAAAAGGACAGAACGGTTCCGGATTATCGGAGTGAGTTTTAAAACGCCTCGAAAAGGTATCGTGTGGTCACGCGACAGAGAAATCACACGAAAGGTGGCGAAGTGTCAGTGATATCAGAAGAGCCATCCGCGATCACCTGAAGAGACGGTTGGGAATCGAGGGGGTGCGCATGGTCCGTGTGACCTGTAGCGAGGATCCGGCCAGTTGACCAAGGCGCCGTGTGTACCTTCTTGTTCTGCTGCTACTGTTGCCGTTGGATTTTGGATGCTGATCGCCGTCGCGGCGGTAGTGGTGGTGGTTCCGTTTTGACGTTACCGAACGCGACCATGTCCGGGCTGCTTTACACACTTCTGGGGCTCGCGGCCAGCACGAGCCTCCATTGCGCCGTTAGACGCGAGATAAGCCCGTGCACCTGCCGACAGGAGGAGTTCTCCAGTCCCGTTATCAACCCGGCCGCGGCGGCCGCCGCCGCCGCTGCGGCCAATACCGCGAACAATGCCGGCCATCACGGACACGGGGAACGGATCGAGGTGGTGTGCGAGCGCATGGACTCATTCGAGCAGGTTGCGGGCGCGTTAAGGGGTAAATTCACCGCGGAGCAACAGATCACGCTGAGGGTGTCGCATTCGAATCTCAGGGACATATCGCGGCATGATTTCAAAGAGCTGCGTATGTCCATCACGAGGCTCGAGCTGAACCACGATCATCTGGGGTGAGTGAACCGCTTCGGCGAGACCCAGAGAAACGTGTAGGGTAGATGCACCGGGTAAATGAACACCGTACCAGTGAATGAACATTGTATATAAAAACGAGTAAATTAAGTTATTAACATAGGCAAATGATTGAATATTGATTTTTTTTCTTCAATTCCTTGTTTCATACTCAAACAATATTCGTGACATTGGTATTCGAAATGTTCATATACTTAACCCCTTGTCGTACGATTTCTTTTACGGCTTCACTCTTAAGAATTACCGAGGCACTAAAGGAATTCTATTCTTATGGCAAGTGTTAGATTTATTCGAAACCTTGAATGCTAATACCAGCTAAACGGTATTTCACGTCGACTCAAAGAAAACTGATAATATACATGTTTACTAAATTCAGTTCAAAAGCGTTATCACGTGTCTGACTTGATGTTGTAAGGCAAGGGGTTAATGTTGTTCATTCACTGATGAACACTTTTTCTTTTTCATTTAATCAATTACATTTCTCCAATCTTTGGAATATTAAAATCTATAAATTATGAAAGTGTGTAGATATTAAAGAATCTAATTTTCATGTGCCAAATATTTATTAATATTATTACCATTTAAAATTCGACTTTAATAGTTAGAAAACCTCTTAATGTTTGTTTATTGGTGCGTTTATCTTATATATTATTCGAATCTTCCGGAGAATATTGCGTATACGGATACTTTAGTCTGTTAACCCTTCTGCTTGTAAACAGTGTTCGCTCGTGGCGAAGATAAATCCTCTGTTTTCTTCGCAATATAGTATCTGCATCGACGCGAGTTTATTGATATTTAAGGATTGTCGGGGGAATTTATGGATTTGGCGGTTAGGAAAGAAGTAATCGTCGAAATGTATTTTGATTCATGATCCACCTGTCATCGTTTTGTCGACAATTCTGTTTCTCCGATTTGTAAAAGGAGTGGGAATGGCAGATGAGCAGAGATACGTAATATTTCCAGGGACATTCTGATGGATGGTGAATAGAAGCAGTGTATAAATTATTTATTCGTAGAAATAAAACATTAGATTACGTTGTATGAATATTGCTAATTGAATGACTATCGCTTGACGACTAAATCATTTTCCGTATCTTTAAAGATCATTTTACCAATAAGGCAATAGCATTGAATGCCAAATTTCATGTCACTCAAAGGTGGGCATACTTTTATTTGAATAACAGACGTGGGATAGAACGAACCTGCAGAGGCTTACATTCAGATATTTGTGGGATTAAATATTTATTTACATATGTGTTCGTTTCTTTTAAATAAAACATTGTTTTACCAAAAAATCGAACAGCATATCAGATTGAACTGAAACCACTATAGAGTGTTTCTATTTATTATCCATTAATCGAATAAAATTTTAATCACATTCAAGCATAGGATATAGCAATACGAAGTCGTCCATAAAACGAAATGACGATAAACAGAGACTTCGGATGACGATCAAGAGGTGATCTATGAACTCATACATATGTTGTACAAGATGTCTCCAATCAACTAAACTACCAGCTATTCTATTTCCCAAACAGTAATTCAAAACGTGACTATTTCGACGACCTCCCAACGTAAATTTCAACCCCTTCTTCGTAAAATTCTTCCTCTCGACCATCTCAACGACCGAAAGACATTTCAATTCACAACAACATACATTCGTTTACAAGTATCCTATCCCTATAGCGTCGGACTCTGTACACGCCCGTTCAGAGTTTTCAGCTCCGGGAGCGTTCAGATTAGTTTCTGTTTTCTCGCGACAAAACGGTATACATACACCACATGCGCATGTATATACGTACATAGATATATCTGCCCGAACTTGTTGTGTGATGTCTCTGTGTATCGCCGATTCTTTTTTCTGTTTGTTAAACACGCTACGCCCAAGCCACCGTGTGCGGCACAAGCCTTTTTTATTTCTTCTTTTTTCTTCTTCGCCCCTGTCCCATCTGGTTCTTGTACTTACTTACGTCGCCCGCGGTAATTTGAAAGTCGTTGGAATGTATCTCTCTCTCTCTCTCTCTCTCTCTCTCTCTCTCTCTCTCTGTCTCCCAACTCTCTTTTTCTCTCTCTCGTTTTTCTTTATTCCAATATCTTCTGACTGGGAACACAAAGGTTTGTTATCGGGGCATGATGGAGGGAGGGGGGAGGGGGGAAGGTACGGGCCCGCGCGGTCCGCCTCGAGACAAAGCGGTCAAGCCGATGTTGCGGAATGAATACTTTCGCCTCGCGACAGAGACCGACCTCGCGGGCTTCAAGGAATCTTCCTCGATCATTTCGTGGAAGACTCGGCCGCGGGTGGGCAGGGCCGAGGGGGCCAGGGCCGAGGAAATTCTTCGGGCCGTCGAAGAAAATCGTGTAGACCACGATAGCGAAGTGCGTGGATAAGTGATATCAGGCCACACGCTTTGCCTCGAACCACGCGCGCACCATTCAGCCGACGAAACAGGGTATCGCCGTTTCTAGAAGCTGGTAAACTCTTTCTTCGCTCCACTTTTTTTGTTTCCTTTTCTTTTTTTTCTCTCTCCCTCTCTCTTTCTCTCTTCTTTTTTCGTTTTACCACACTTATCTCTCTGGTGCGCGGTGGAGGTTCCCCGGTGTCACGTGAACATTCCTTCGAGCGTCGTAACCTAGAAGACCGATCTCCACGCAAATTCCAGCTTCTCTTTTCTCTGTCCTTGTATATGTACCGTACTTCGTACATTACGCTAGAAACAAATGGAAAAATTCGAGAAACGAAATCGTAAGTCTGTTGTATTTTTTTTTATCAGGACGATTGTTTTGTCGCCTTCGGCGATTCAGCTTCCGCTAAAAGCGCATAAAATCCGCACGACCTAATCGGTGTTAACCTATCGGAATACATGCAGATACGGGGATATCATTTCCGAGGACTTTTTGCTACTCGAATTACCGTGTTGATCGCACATTTCGTTGATACGACTATAAAATTCCTTAATCACTTGGGAATCTAGTGCGCGCAGTTTTTAGGAATTGAAAAATATTAAGGGTACCGATAAATAATCCGTTATGTCCTTTTCTTTACCAAACCGGTACCATGGTTTAAATTCCAGACATCTGCTCGTCGGTCAAATACATTGTCGAAGGGCTTTCGATTTCTTCAGAAATGAGAGTTGAATTTGACAAAATGTCGAAGATTAAATAAGGCAACGTAGTGTTTCTTTCCCTTCTTTTTTTTTAAAAAACAATTATGCCAGGTATTTCCGAGGAAACGCTTCATAACGAAGACTCATAGAAAAGCACGCGAGTAAGCTTCACACATATTATGCATTGATAACAGTGACAATATCTTCGCGAAAGGTCATCGTCTGATGTTGCAAGCATTGAGCAAAGATGTTTTCTATATAACAAAGCCTCGGCACCAATTAGCGTAATTATTTCGCGAATCGGCACGACACGGTCGGAAATCATTTCGAACGAAACGCGCGCGCGCAAACGATTTTCGAAAACCGCGGGTAATTTGCAATATCCTCGATCTAGCACAAAATTGTACGAACTACTATCTGAAGCAATTACTATAATCTTCGTCCTCGTTTATCATCGCAAGACACTTTTTATTTCTTTATATTTTTATACGGCTAATGATAATGTATTAAATAATACGAAGATAATGAGGCGAGTGTTCCAAATTTTGCGAATCTGAAAGATTGTTACGTTTCGTCGATTTAATAAAATAAATGTCCTTGTAGAATTCTAACAGGCGGGCACTGTTAGACGCGAATTCATTCTAAAGTCTGTGCCTGCAGTTAGAAATAATTTCCCTGTCCATATAAATGTAATTGATCTCGATGAAAAGAAAAGGGATACCGACAATGAAATCCTCAATTATTGTCGAAGTTAATTCATGGGAGAGAGAGAGAGAGAGAGAGAGAGAGAGAGAGAGAGAGATTTCCTCGTTTTCTAGATAAAATTATCGTACGTTTCGCCGTGAACGGGCGCAAAGGACACGCGGCACACTGGTCTTCCTTGATTATCCTGATAGGCCACGCACCTCGCCGGCAGATGAGAGAAAACGAAAGTCCTTGAGGGAGCGGAACGACGGAACGGAAACAGCGTCTTTGCCGCGTACGGCAGAAAAGGACGGGGGAAAAGAAGTCGCGAGAATGAAATCTTAATCGTGCCTGACCTCTTCGAGCGTGTTATCGACGGGCCCTGCGCGCTTATCGTTTCGGAATAATTAAATAACGAAATGCTGTGAGCCAACATTATGTGAATAATCGAACGATAATGACCGTGGCCGGCCGCGATTTTGGACACGTTACCATTGTTCCTCTCCTGATATCTTGATAAAGATTTGGCCCCATCGAGATATACGTTGCAATTTCACAAATAAAATTAAATGTTGATAATTGCCAACGATCTTATAGTCGCTATCGCTCATAAATGTAACTGAAGAATTTGCAAGAATTAACGCACGATATATATGTGTTTATCGGTCAATTAATTCACTGGTGCATTCATTCGGGTGATTTTTTTTTCTTGTCATTTTCTGGAAAATGATATATTTTATTCGGTAAATTTTTTAAGAACTCAACGTCGTCTGTAGATACGGTTCAATCCTTTCCGACTTTGTGGACGAACAGAAAGGAATTTGTGTTTCCTCCTTTGGTCCGTGACTAGGACAATGAGCGATAACTTCGTTTCGCCGCTGATAAATTCGGAATTGATTGCGTATCGCCTCGCCGGCCATGTGTTTACAACGGTCACACGTTGTTCGGTGTGTGATCGCTCCGCGCGGTCAACGATAACGCCGTTATCGAGAGATGCCATTCGAAATTTTTCGACATGAGATGCTTCGTGCTTCTCGTACTTTTGGAATTATCTCGCGATGATCGGTACAGTCATCCACCGTGATCTTTATCGTTCCCGGGGAAAAGTGTTTTTCATAGACGAGAACTGAATAAATAACGTATGCACGACACGATAAAATGATCGATCGACGATCAATGGTCCTCGAAACAGTTACGTTATTCTACTGATTGGAAGCTTAATAATCCTAAATACGTTATTAAGGATGAAAGTCATGTGGTCTTTTAATTACAAAGGAGTACTGTGACTAATAATAATGATACTGTATTCAATTACATTTAGTTATATAGAGGCGTGCAAAGGTTTCCAGGAAATTACTTTCCCAGAAATTACTATCCACGGTGCTGGGAGAAATAAAAGTAGTTTCTCTTAAAGATAGCGAACGTTGCGTTCGTCATACTTCGTACAATACCGATCGATTGTATAAAATTGATTTTATATTGCTTAACGTTTATAATTCAAAGGTGACTTCTCGTCAACTTTTGCACGTTACACATGCTGAATAACAGAAAATAAAGAGCGAGTTATTGTTTTGTAGGTACGTGGACGGCGGCGTTTTCGCGGGTTTGGGAAGAACACAGTACCTTAGTCTTGCGGATAACGAAGTGCCGTCTATACCGAGGCACATTCTGACGCATCTATCTCTGCTGAGGACCCTAGATCTCAGCAGAAATCGGATAAGCCGCATAGACCCCGATGACTTCAAGGTATTAAATGTAACACCTATGATTTAGAGAAAAAGAAAACACTGGTCAACACTGCTGGCATCTCCTTGGGTAAATGTTATGCTGACGTTTGAAAGCTTTAGGCGTCGTTTAAATTTCATTTAGAAATTTAAAGCTGCCCGTAAGCCCGTCAACAAGCTCTATGCTCCATTTCTGTTCTTACGTTTAATTGAAATCGGTCCCAATCACCAGCAAGTACATATTTTGGAGATTGAGTGTAATCGAGAAATTATGACCTTACTTTTTTTTTTACATAGGTAAGGCTTAACGTGTTTTAACGTAGGAAAAAAATGCATCTGGAGCAATAATAACAGTAACTGGTAATCGTGACATATGTAGATGGGGAGCACCTTATTGACAGGAAGAATATCTACTCGACATTAATGAATACCAATTACAAACGTTCGATGTAACCTTTGCTGACCGTAGTAGCGCTGTCGCCTTTCGAATTATGCATTTATCGAACTGATTGAATCTAATCTCATTCGGGCTAACTCCTGGAATGCATGAAATGTCCCCCTTGCTCGTAATGTCTCTATTCCCTGTAACGAATGTCTTCGTACATTGGAATCTTGGAATGCAATTCTGAAAGCTAGTTCACAAGTGACGAATTTTAATTACGCAGACGTATTTTTTCATATTTTAACATATTTCTGTCATTTGATGACAGTCTCAAAGGAATCAATTCTTCCCTTGACCCCTTTTTCCCTACTAAGAATAATGTAAATACAAATCGTAGTAGCGACTTCGAACGCCTTGTATAAGGAAAGAGAAAAAAAAGGGTTAAAAAACGAGATGTTTTCCCGCGGAGCACATTTCGCGCGTTACGCGTGACTTTGTAGTGGTTACATACATATTTATGGCTGGAGTATGAACGAACAATTCATCTCGAGGAGAGGAGCACAGCAACTAGAAGGCCTGGTGGGGTTTCCCTGGCGCTTGGCGCGCACGTGACCGGCCACGTGCAGAGAATAGTCCGCCAATCGTTTTCCAGACGATACGTGCCACTTGTGTGATTTTTTATCCACGGATGCCTCGTGCTGTTTATCGCACGTTTTAGCCACAACGAGACATAAAGAGACCGTAGGAACGCAAAAGAAAAATGTCTTTTATCCGTGTTTCTCGTAATCGACGTAATTCATGTAATATCCGATTCCTCCTCGCCGGCGTTGTTTCTCGATCGCAATGCAAGAGATGAGTACACAGGTGTTACGATGGGATTGAACATGAGAATCTTTAAGGGAACTAATTAGAAAAATGGTAAATCACTGGTAGGTATAGTCCAGTGCAAATGATAAATTAACTCATGTTCTCTGGTTAAGGACCCAATCAGGGCCGTTCCTGCCGGAGGTGCAAAAGGAGCCCTCATACCTGGGTGGCCGCAGATCGTTTATTATATGTAAAATTTTGGCTAGTAAGAATAATAATCAAAATTCTTCTTATGATTATGAAATTTTTAGACAAACAGAAATCAATCAAATTAATTTTACATGTAATCTTTGTAACACTATTCGTGTACAAGAATGAACTATCTTTATGGGCAGTATAAAATAGCGTATGATATTTAGCCACATTTATTGGATTAAATTCATGTAGATAATTAATGGTCACTATTTATCAACCATAACATCATTATTACATACATTATACGTTAGTTTTGTACTTGTATGTGGCATAAAATTGTGGGAGCTAATACATAATTTGCGAATCACTTGTTCATGGATTTCGCAGGAAATTACGCGTATTTGTATACGGTAAAAAGAAACGTGCCGATAACAGTGATGTAATAATGATGCCTGCATCGGCGAACTATCGCGAAAAAAGACGGCTGTTCATCACGCGACAGTAAACAGCTCGAGAACTGTTGATTCGAATCGGTCGATCGGTTTCTGTCGGGTGGCGTATGCAGCAGCGGCGGCTCGAATCTCTTCTATGCACTTGAAACACACACTCGCCGCTTCGATATTCACACTTGCATGTCGTGCTGCCACTATTCCCGATTAAATGTTGCGCGCGGCCTCGGTATTAATCGCGTCTGTCGACGCTGCTAAACACGATCTTCACGAATCCGCTATCGTCTTTATATTTCTTCTCGACATATTATGTACATAATAACCATAAATTTTGTTTGCTGAAAACATCCAAAGGTTTTTAAAACCACGGTATACGTAATTGTTTATTACTTATCAATTATCTTTTAACAACCAAACAGCGAATTCACCCGTTGAAGGGAGATTGAATATTGATCGTACGAAATAATAGCTGTTCCAAGATGGCGGACAGCCGAGCGGTCGAAGCGTTTTCGATGTTCAAAATTCTATCAGAATGTCTGTCAACCTCGTTTCAAAGTTTAGGATAAGTAAAATGGTCAAAGGAACTTGAATTTAAAAAATAAAACACGTTTTACGACCACAACTTTGCGAACATTGATGGTTTGTGAATCCAAAGGTTTCGATCGTCGTCCTCTCCGCCATCTTGAAAGAGTATCACAGATGTGTCCAGAGTGTTACACCTACCTTGAGCAGTGTATTTCTCCAAAAGTGAACTATGTATCTTGAATAATTAATGATAAATGTGAAAATTTGATGTTCGATTTGCAGTACAATCCGACGCTGCAGCACCTGTCTATGGCCGGGAACGCGATTTCGGAAATGGTACCGGGCTCGTTGCCGCCATTGGTGAAACACCTCCATGTCGGTCGGAACCACCTGCAAAGTCTGAATCGGACTCTAAGGTACGACGGTTTCTCGATTACTGACAGTTCGTGTTCGGTACGTGATCTATCCGAAACCGAATCGAACATCCTATTTACATGGGCGTAGCCAGAGAGGGCAGGGGGAGCACTTATTCCCCCCGCCTGGAAGGAAAAAAGGTGCCTTTTCTTATCCTAGAGAAGAAAGAATTGTGTCACCCCTTTATGAATTTTATATTATGAAATTTACCTTATGATAAATTCCCCCTCCCCCCGACCGATAACCTGGCTACGCCCATGCCTGTTTATCGTTCTGTCGGTGGCTCTTATTTAATTGGCTCTATTCACCGTTGATGCAACCGGCCGTTCTTAAGATGACCGAGTGATCGTAAGCGAGGGAGGGCGCGCACGCAGATTATATCCGGAGGATAGAACAATTAAACGATCTGGTCACGTGTCCGATGCTGAAAGTTATGCGTTCGAGCCGCTCGAAAGAAGCATTTACGACGGATAATTTAATATTTGTTTGTCTTAACCTATTGGCCATCATATATTTATTGTTTATTACTAGTCGATAAAAATTCGTCTTGTTTTTCTACAAGCATTTGCTATCGAAGTCAATATTCATTCGCAAGAAAATCAGGAACAGATGGTCCGTAATAATGTTTCTCGCTGTTCTCCAACAATCGTACCCTATCTTGATCGAGTTAAAAGGCGGGAAGGTATATTGAATTTAAAACTGTATTGCCAATATTTTATTTTTCATCGAATGATTACGGATTAAGGGTTGGTCAAGGATCGGTTACAATATATCTTTAATCGGACTACCGGTTGGACTTCCCTCAAAAATGAAGGGCCCGCAGATCCACGTGTCGCAACTTTGTTCCAGAGATTTGAATCAGCTGGAGTGGCTGTTAATTAACGCGAACGAGCTGACATCCTTGGACGGTGAACTACCATCCTCCGGTCACAACTTGAAGATGCTCTACGCGGTCGACAATCAACTGACACATTTGCCCGCGGAATTTCGTTACCTGCATCGTTTGGAGACATTGTTCCTCCAGCACAATAAGATCCGGAGCTTGGACGGCACGTTGCAGAAGGCCCGACGACTGAAATTCCTCGAGCTTTCGTACAACGACTTGCAAGAGGTATACAGTCGTTTTTGCAACAATGTGATCGGGCATGCATGACTTGATTTTTTATATGCATGGTTCTGATGATGTTCGTCTTCTTTCACATATATGTGTTAATAATTATTATTGCATATTATTACGTATCGATGATATACTGCGTGGCATAACTACAAAACAGCCCTAAAATTTTCAATCTTATGTATTCTGGTAAAAATAAAAACGAACCAAGTATATGCCATGTCTGAAATTGTGTTGAGAAATAATGTTTCTCCAGAAAAGGATAGATTATATTTCCCCCCAAAAAAGTGGTTCGTTTTTATTTTTACCACGATACATAACGATTGAAAATTTTATGGTGGTTATCTAATTATTTAATAAATAAGAAACGAATAAAGTCTCCATGTAACAACGAAATAGATAAAATTATGAGAATAACTTCGGTTTTTTGAGTTTACTGGATGCAGGCGCACAACGGTGCATTTTTGGAATCATTCGTTGCGCGTCGATCAGCAAAACAATTTTCAATTTACCGTCGATTATCAGCAATCTGACATTCGATACTAATAACCTCATAAAAGATGCCGTACACACGCGTAAAGTGCAAGCGCACGATCGCGGTGCATGATAACGCGCGGAGGCGTTCGTTCAGTGTTCCGTGCATTAAGTCAATTACTACATCCTAATGTAATTATTATGTCGTGCGCTTCCGTCCTGCGGATTAAATTTTTATTGAAACGGACGGGTATGCGCCGGTGCTTTGCCCGTAATCCGTTCGGGCTGACTTCTCTGGAACGATCGGTTTCAAAGGTTTCTTCGTTAGCGCATCACACCGCCAAGAGCGTAATTCCTCTGAGCGAGAAAAGAAAGCTACTGAATTCTAGAAAACTTCAATTAACATTCTCTCTACGGAGTTATCGAGACAAGTGTTCTAGTTTCCAGGAAATCTATCGATTCCCGCGAAATAAGAAAGAAGAACGTTATACAATATCACGGATCTAGTTGTAGTAATATCTGAGACAACGTTCAAATGGTATGTACTTCTAGAACATAGTTTCCCAATCTTTTCTGGCTCACTCGTACGTGTAATTTTTTAATTTTAAAAAATTAAATTAAAAATAAGAAAATAAAATAACTAAAACGACCCCTCAGATCTCCTCAGCGTCCACTTTGGGAACTTATGTTCTAGAATGAAGTTTCATGTTGAGAATAGTAACTTCTCGAGAATATATATATATATATATATCGTTTGTCCATTCATCAAATGAGAGTGCAAAAGAAATATATTCCGTCAGTTGACAGAGGAGGATTTCATAGAGGCGGAGATGCTGGAAGACCTCGAACTTGGTCACAACTCTCTGAAATCGTTGGGCGGCACGGTCGGCGGAAACGGGGACGGAAACGGGGGCAACAGTGTCCTTTACCCTCTCAGGTCGCTGAAGAGCTTAAACTTGACGCACAACGAGCTTCGCGAATTCTCCTTCGCGTCGCTTCGTGGTCTGCGGGAGCTAAGATTGCTCGATCTATCGAACAACAGAATCGCGCAACTTCATCGGGGACGGACACCGTCTGAGGTACTCACCCAAAATAATCCTGTAAAATAAAAAAAAAAAACAATTATAATCAATGGAATTTTTGTTGATGGTACATTATCAGACAAAACTGGAACAGGGTCTTACAAATGTCGTATTACGCAATGGGTGAATTATTGGACGCGCCAATGTGTAATTCACCTCTTTACCAAACTCAATATTAAGTTACCAGGCTTTATCTTGATTATTTCTCGGATTTAAGATCCCATTTAGAGACTAGATGTGCTCTATCCGTTTCATTCGTATGTTCAGAATTTAGTGGAAGAAGAAGGGGAGGAAACGGCGGGCGGCAATATACAGGACATGCGTCTTCAGCACAATGAGTTACGTAGCTTGGACGGCTCGTTGTTCTTGGGAATGAAGGAACTGCAGAGGTTGAATCTCAGCCACAACGCGCTGGGACCGACGATCGGGCCCCGCGATTTACGGGGTCTTGACGGCCTCAAGGTCCTCGATCTTTCTCACAACGAGCTCACCACTCTTGAGGACACGTCAGAGGTACATACTTACGAGACTAATTCAATTAATTGCATACCAAGTGGACCACGGCTACACTTACCGTTGGTTTATCGACTACTGTAATTCTACCCTGCATCCTTCTGGAATACTAATAACAATTCGCTAATATAGAATACAGTGGGGTATGCTACAACGAACTAATTGGTTCTAAAACCTTGTTGGTTGTAGCATTGAAATATTAAATGTAATTTCACAAATTGGTGTAGATGTCTCAATTACTTCCACTTTAAGATAGTAGCTTAACTTCATTTAATACATTAAATATGAAGAGTTAATTGATACATAATTAAAATCTGCGAATAATTCCAGTGTCCCTGTAGCTGTCATCTCAAAAATTAAGGTAATTCTGATATATTATAACAGCTCATTTTGTACAATATAAAGTATATAAAATTATGACTCTTTCTTGAATATGATTTCGTTATCATTTCCTACGTGCGTAATCATGTTTCTGACGCTCAAATTGCACTTTCATTTTCCAACATTAATTATTAAACACCAGGTACATACAGGTACACGTATTTCGTAATTTTTATATAAATTACAGTCCACAATTCTTTATACCTTACGTTTTTATTAAGTAAAACAAATAAAGTAAACGTATTAGGGACACTGGCAGTAATTAGGACATTTACCCAATAGCAAAATATGGCAACTGATTTACAAGACTAAAGTGACCGTGAATCATAGTCGTAAGACTCTGTTCGTTTCTTGGAACGACTCGATTTTAAATCAACGAAACAACCATTGTGACACGATGATCGTACTCTATCATAGACGTGGTTACCGTCCCTGGAGGAGCTGAATGCCTCGCACAATCGGCTGGTGACGCTGTCCGAGAGGGACTTCCGTGGGTTTCCGGTTCTCTGCTGGGCGGACGTGAGCGCGAATCGGATACGCACTCTAATGCCGGAACTGGTGATGAACACTCGTTGCACCGTTCACGGAGTCCAGGACGTACTGCGCATATATCTTCAAGGTAAGCCTGATCCATCGTCGATAACGAGCAACCTTCGTGATCGTTCCCGTTTCTGTGCGCGGCGGATGGTGTTTGCGATTCGATAAGGGTCTTTTGCACGAGGAAAGGGGAGTGGGGCAATTCCGAGGGAACGCTGGCAACAGTTTCTAATGAAAGACAAACAGACGTCCCGATAACGACCAGGCGTGTCTTTGGCGTTGCGCAAATGAAAAAACAATACCGGCCAAACACAGGTGTGTGGTTTGACTGGCAGAATGAAATGTCGATGATTCGATCACGGTCACGCTTGATTTCCCCGTGTTTTACGCTTACACGGAGGGGAATTGAATCATTCCGCGTGATAATACCTCGGGTAAAGAAAGATTAACGCGAAACGACCCGATTGTTTCCAATGTTTTTACTTCCGATTGTTTGGAGAGCATTACGAGGAACAATGTTTCGTGCGAATCGGAAAGGTTCACGCAGTACAAAAATCGACTAGTGTTAAAATTCGACTTTAATAGTTACAAAATCCCTGAACTGTCCATTCATTGGTTCGTTCACCCTATAATTACCATTCTTCACTGATCGACAAATCCATGCTAGACATGACTTCCGGTACCCGTCCGCGTAAAATCCCCTCAAGATCGCGACAGAGATTCCCGCGCTGTCCTCGAACGATGACGAAGGGGTGGAAGGGGAAAGGAAATCACGCACGAAACCGCGTGATCGTGTGGTCTGGGTCGGTCGTAAACTCGCGGAATCGGTCGTGTAGCGATACCACGGGGCCCTGTGTGCCGCGCTATTTCGCTTTCCACCCTCGCAAGGATAACGACGCCCGGCCGACGGAGACGCGTTGAATGGGCGCCAGCTCGTAATTAATAAACACGTCGTTAAGTGTCGCGAGGAGGAACGACGACAGGCTTGGACGGCTCCAACGCGATGGAACGAGATGGGAAAACGGAGAACGGGATATGAGAGAGTGGTCAGCGGTGGCGGCGGCGGAAAATAAATTACTGGCTGATAATCACGGCCTGGCTCCCCGTTCGCCTCCGGGGCCGTGCATTATTTTGTCACGGGGAGTTACAATTCACGCGATAACCCCGGTCCTGGCGCCATCTCGCATTATTTATTCTATATAATATATATATCGCATGGACGACCACATCGACCGGTCCCCCGGGTGTTGTTATTGTTAATGCAATGGTTTTTCGTGGCGTCGTTTATCGCGTCGAAAGCCTCCCCCCCCCCACCCCGTCTTTTAGTTATCAGGCTGGGCCGACTTCGTTGTTCCTCCTACGGCGCACCTCTTGGTTCACCTGGCATCATACCAGGGGTCCTCGTGTTCCCGAATCTTGTTGATTTGCAGACGATCGTCCCTGGCTCCGCGATGTTGTTATTGCATCCGTACGATCAATGTGTTTACGACGCATTAGCGACGCGATCGCAAACAACCGGCGACATAACGGTCCCTCGGCCATAGACACGATCACCCCGTTCCGTAATCTCTGTCCGCCGTTAATCGAGTTTCTTTTCGGAGAGCTGAATGACGAAGGGAACAAGTCGGAAAGAAGACGATATTGTTTCAGGACATTTATTTATACATTGCAAATCACGAAGAATAAATATGATAGACACGTGATCACGGATTGGTTCTCAGTTCTGCCAGACGGCCATATTAGATGTCTGGTGAGTTTTATAAATAAAAAGTTAAAAAGGGGTACAGCATCGGCACGTGTACTTGCGTGCGTATCACGTGAATAAATGCTGGCTTGTAAATCGGGTTATTTTGTTATATATATATATTCAATTGGTTAATTTGGAATTTAATTATTCCCTCGCGGTTATTACCGGTACCACGTGGATAATTTCTGCAGCTGTATACATATGTCTGTTGTATGAAAGCTTGTATTTTTAGTAAATGTAGGTTGTTATTACGTGTTGCCGTCACGAACGAAGAATTAAAAATCGGGAAATGTTACCCGCTAGTAAGGGGAACGAATCTACTTGCGAGTAATAAAACTCCGCTAAGACTGAATGATCTTTATACGGGAGCATCGGCGTGTCTCTCCGCGCTCGACAGTCGTTTTGCTGACTAAATACATTGCAAATTACGATATACACAACGCCGATAAGTGCCAGTAATTGCTTGCAGTTACTTGTACACAGGATGAATCACACGACCCAGATGGGTGATAGCTCCCTGTCACGTTAACGATAGCAGAAAAGATGGAGAAAAGAATGGTACCGCGTGTTCCCCATCTTTTGAATGGGATGCAAGAGTATGTGTGATTGAATCACGTAAAAATACCGAAAAATATTACTAGATTCTTTAAAAAAAAATGAATTCCTTTCTCTCATATCAACTCCTCGAAAACAAACATTCTAAAAGTCTAAATGAAAATAAGAAAAAGAAAACATTCGTAATGTTCTGTGCTTTCGTTCATTCTTCAGAGATAAATCTAATGCCACCACTGTTGTTCCCAAGCAACTTTTATCGATTCTAACCTTCTTAACACGTTCAATGCGAGGTCGAAACATGTATCGATGTGATATACTTCCAGATAATCCGGTGCTGTGCGATCCCGGACTGGCCGACCTGACCGTGGCTCTCGAGGTGAATCATGCGAAGGTCTACGGTGTCGCGAACGATTGTCCGACGACCGCCTCGACGCCGGCGGAACAGACGTCGCCGCTTCCGCCGTTGCCGGCGACGTTGCTGTTGGCCGCGGCGGCCGCAGCTTCCGGCGGGAACGTGTCCTTCGCGGCGACCCTCGAGTAAAGGCGTTCTGGTGCCACGGATGGATCGTGAACGATCGACCCGGCAGGAATGTTTCCGACGAGGCAGTTGGGGGGGAAGTGGACCGTGGGGGAGGGTTTTGTTCGTCCCGTGGCCCCCCTCAGCCGATGATTTGGGGTCACACACATGGAAACGAGCCCACGGCGGCGTGTACGCCGAGAAATAGGACCAGAATTGTGCGCGTTCTCGGCCAACGGCGGCCGTGGCGGTGTTACATGGGGGTGAAACCACACGCTTCGTTCGTTTGAATCGGCCTGCGCGTGAATTGCTGCGAAGTATCCCCCAGGGAATCGTTGTACAATAGAACAGAATTTTAAGAGAGAAAGAGAGAGAGATATGCAAGGAAACGGGGGGAGGAACCGCTGGTTTGAATTCGATCGAACATCAGAGAGACAGGGACACGTTCGATCGGTGGCTGACTTACCGTTCACGACTTTAGAGGTCAGCCCCTCTGATCCGCTAGTAGAGATTAAGCGACGAGATATATATATATTTATTTTAACGAGCTTCGATCACACCGTATCGCGGGTTCCTTGTTTCGTCACGGGGATGACGATTTCCCCTGGCGTGTGAAACTGGGACTCACAGGGGCAGGGGGGAAAGAATCTGTATTAGGAGACCGGGAACGGCGGTCGCGCCCTGGTACAGGCCTAAGGGTGGAGGAGAAATGGTGGATTTTCAACGAACAGTTGATCGCGGGACAGTGGCCCCATTTTGTAAGCCTGAGGAACGAGTTACTGAAGTTACTGTTTTGTAACGGGTGACATTACTATCGATGTAAATAATTAATAATCCTGACGCGGTCCAAAAGTTTGAAAAGATCTCTGTCCTCGGACTTGGAATTAGACATCCTCGTAGACGTATTATGGAATTTTTTACATTTAATGGTCTGAAAACTGACTTGATTGGAAAACCGATATTTTTCAGATATAGCCCAGATAATACATGACGCCTTGAAAACGCCCATTTTACGGCTATTTTAGGTCTACGACGCCTTTAAGCTGTCTTCAAAGGGTCATTGGGCGTCATGTGCTATGTGGGAGTAGTCTTTTTATAAGAACCGTAACACTCAATGAAGATTTGAAGAAGATGAACAACTTGAAAGTAGGAACAATATTTTAGCGTAATGGGGAAAGGTATTGTATTTCTCTATTTTATATGATAAGTTATGTACAGTTTTTTCTACAAACTTTCAAATTAGTTTGTTAAATATTTCCTTTCCAATGCAATCTCGAAGATTTCGTTTTCAAGCCCAAACCTCGGATATCTTTTCGATCGTGGACTATGCGTCGTGAAGACACACGTGCCCTATTTACGGTAGACGAGCGTCTTCTAATTCGAACTCGCGTATACCATTCATCTCCGCCTAATTTTTACTAACATCCTTCGTGATAAGTTACGAACGCAGCCTACCGCGCTAACAAAACGGCGTAAGATTTGGTAGAAATCATCGTTAATCATGCTTCGAAGTATTATCCATAACGCTTGCCCGATGTAATCGCGTTACCATGATCTTCGTGTCCCGATCGCATTTAGATTATTCGTTGTAATAATATGGGACAATACGACTGAGATCTAGCGTTGCGATGTACAATGTGTAAGATAATATATAAGTGAAAATTTCATTGTTGGTGAATGCATAACGATATCCTAATCGGTTTCTTTTGTGTAGCTGATCTTTCGATTGAACATATTAGGTTGCCCGGAAGTAATGACGGATTCCCTTTCCAGTTGAACAGTTCAAACGGTCGCGCGTATTGCTATCTTAACGGAACATTTGACTTGGTTGTTCTTATCAAACATTGCTGTACAAACTGGTATGTTTCTCCAAGGTTCTCTGTACATGATGTCATCATTTCAAATATTTATATATGTAAAAGAGTATACGAAATTCTCTGGTTGAGTTTATTAATTCAGTGATATCTAAATTTCTTAAAAGTCAAATTCAATAATTTATAACGAATGTAATGGTCGTTTCGCCGATTAAAGTTAAGCTGAAACCGTATCTCTTGCTATCGAAGTCCGCAGTTAAATTGAGGACAGCCTAATGGAAAAGTCATTTTGCTAGATTATTTTAATCGTATCAAAGCCGATTAATGAACACGGCTATCGTATACTTTGCATCATAGTAATCCATCGATTCCCATCGACGCTTCGATCATTAATTAAATTCCTGCATGATCAAGTAAATGAACGATCGACCAGGTCAATAGTGTAAGTGAAATCTGTTAACTTACGTTGTGTACAGCGATATGGGCTGATTGGCAGTGGGCGATCAATTGACCCTCTCGTTAACTCGTACCAATAGGGATGAATTATTATCAACGTGCTTCTATGCATACATAATCAATTGGCCTTTTCCATGTACCAGTAAGGCGCGCGGATATTTCGTATGTGTAACTAACATCCGACGGCTGAATTAATGTAAGACTAGCAATCGACAAAGAGAATTCAGTTCTGTGGTTCGGTTACTAAAACGAATGTATATTATTAGACTGCGGGATTTTCAATGCATTTATGGTATAAACAACCATATGAAACACAGTAAAACGAAAGATATTTAACGTGGATTGATAAAGATTCTTTCTTCCGTCATGTGGACTTTTATAAAGTAGTCTATGAACATGAGACTTCGCATAAATATCCGCATATCACTTATTGTTCTGGTCACTGAAAAGATAATAAGAATATAAACTTCCGAAATTTCGCATAAACAAGTGTACTGGCGAACAATATTGACGAAATAGTTAAAATCTTATTCATAATACTATAGTTTCATTTTCTTTTTACACTTTGGTTCCTGCAATTCATGTGTCCGTTGAAATATTTTCTTTTCACGTGAAAATCATACGAAGTCTCAACTATTTATAATCTTTTTATATAAATGTGAGAAAGCCATTGTTGACGCCGACTGCTAGCTTCATATTAGCTAGGACGCAAAAATCAAAATAATTTATCAGCTAAGTATTTTATGTAAGCGAGTTACTACAAGCACTGCGAGAAGCAAAGAACAAATTATTGAGTATTAGACGATATTTATGACACTTGTTTGGCGAATAAACAAACGCGTATTTAAAATTTAGTAAAGCCTTCGGTTCCAAGCAAGCTTAACGATCCTTTTACTCTGAACAACGTTTAATTCTCGCATATTCAAGGTGTAATTACAAATATATCTCTGTAGGTGCCATATATAAATAGAAATCGAATGGAGACTTGTTTGTAATTTTAGTACCTAAGTAATTTATCCACACTGTGATTAGCAGTTTACTGTTTCTAACATGAACTGTAGGCAGGTAGAATATCAAGACGATCGACGCAATATATGTAATAATACCAGAAGATTATTGTACTAATGATAAATATTATATTTTAATAAGATACCAATGTTAAGTCCGTGACGTTTAGCACTACAAATTCTATATATGTAATAGGCGTTTTAGATCTGTTAGTTTTTATTAATAAAGGCTTTAATCTTATAACAAACAGCCATAAATGTTGTAACATTATTTATGTCCCTCAACATTATCAGGCTATTAGTAATAATACTGAAACAAACATTTGAACCATCTTACATTATTATTTTGTATTTAAGTAACATTTAATAAATATATGCCTTAATTTACAAAGAAATGCTGTAATATCAAATATTTCTGATTGTGCAGAAAAGTCAACGATCCCTTTAAAGTCATCAAAGTCTTCTTTTTTAAACTCCGGCTGAACTTCTTCCACTGAAAAATGCATAATTATTCTTTATAATAGTTTCTTCTGGAGGAATTGATGCTTGGAAAAACCATTCACAGTTTGAAGAATAAATTATCCATACCTTTCCACTGATTGCTAGAATTATACAAATTCACAAAATATTTATTGTTCAAATCCTCATTATGCGTAAAAAAGGATATTCGTATATGTTCACATTCCTTAGTATCAAGCAGTTGTACATGGACATCCAGATATTGCTTGTAAATGTGACAGGCACGCTTAATAGCATTCCAAGTTAATATCTTATTCTCCCTTCTTTTTTCAGACTCTGAAAAGAGATTTTTCAATATTTATAAACTTAGCTCCATCATTTTCATGGCTCATATAGCATGTAAAATGGAAATCTGTCTTAAGCATTTTTTTAATAAAGCAAAAATTCCAATCGTTCTTTAAAGTTCATTCAATTATGAATAAATGTATTAGAAGCATAAGAAAATCAATTCAAACTCAATATTATTCTAAATAAGAGATGACATTTAAAGTATACCTTGTTGTAAATCAACCATTTCAATACACAAACTATCTCTTTTTGATTTCTCATTGTTTACTTTTTCCTTTAATTCCTCCTGTTGTTTAATTGCATTAAAAATCTTTTTATCTACTATTTTCTGTTGTAGTTTTGTCGCATCTATTTCAGATTTCAGGCTATCAATTTCTTGTTTTAATTCTGATATTCTATTTACATGCAATGTCCTTTTCTCCTTACACTCTAAAAAAAAGTAAGATACTCTCCTTATTTATATACAAATTATTTTACAAAAAAAATCTGTTTGTAGTATTGAATACTGTATTGTAGAACATGAAAACCATATGTGAAATTTATATGGGTATCGTGTAAAAAACATTAAACACACTTGTTCTAAGAAAACTTAATGGTACAACAATTTTTTAGAAAAACTGCTTTTCTGTTCAATCGGAAGACGTCAATGAGATGTATACACGCAAATGACGTTTACTCTTTGATAATCACTCAGCTGGTTCGTTTCTGATAGGAAAACTTCCATGAATTAATTAATATCAGTCATTGCGTGAACACGCGTTTCAGATTATAATTCAATACATCGCCGAATCCTTAGATTACAGTTTACTTTGTAAACGTACCAATTTCATGAGTGATTGTATCTTCTATTTTGGCGCTAATTTTTGCACGAAAATTATTAGAATGCGACAACAACTTTTGCAACACAGTAAAGTCCCTGTTTTGAAGAATGTGTGCAATATCGCAATGGAATTCTTCCATTGTTACCGTATCATTTCTACAAGGATGCCAAACAGTACCTTCCTTCTTCCTCACGAAACTGTAACGGCTTTAACGAACAGTGTTTACTGGTGTTTACTAAGATGCCATTTAAGATTTGAAAGCTCAGTATTACCAACTCAGTAAAGAAATATTACTAACAGACAATTTCTTATTGAAATTAAAACACTAGACTTTCTGTAACAGGACTTGCTCCATGGACCAGACTTGCCCTTAGGTTCGGTGAAGAGTTGCTAGTGTACTTTTTGAATACAAATCATATCAATATGTAATACACAAATATGTTATATACCGGAACTTGTAAAAATTTGTAAAAATTTGTTGATCCTATTCCTCCATTTGCAACTTTATTAAAAACATGCAAGAATTAACTATTCGTTTTGAAAAGTGAAATTTATCGAGAAATTCACAACTTCATTACATTCGCAATAAAATTATGTTTTTGTCCGTTAATTTTCGAGAAAACACTCCGCGTTATCGTTCATAGATTTGTCTCTCAAAATGTACTGTTTTCCTTTAACTTTTTACCAATTAATTGTAAATGGCAACAATTTCAAAATGTTTATTAAAACATTAAAAAAACGTTTAAATTAAGCCATATCGTATGATTTATATTACTTAATCTTAATAAAAAAGAAAAAGATGCCACAATTGAATCAACAATGTTTAATAAAAATCATTGACACTTTTTTTATTGAACTACAAAGATTTTCTATGATTTTCCACATAAGGGAAATTTACCGAGTTATTTGAATTAGATAACAAGCTACTTTACATATTGCAATAATGAACAAATGTTATGACGGAGATGCTATTCAAACACTCTTCCCGCTTCCATATAGTAACGCAAGTCCGCTTTTTGTTGACACAATTGTTACTCGTAATGTCAGAAGCCCATATATAAGTACCGATCAATCCGAATTACAGCATACATTTCCGAATATTCGTCTACAGTTGGTCTTAGCAAGCCCAAGCCAAAAATGATCTTCCGCTTCTTACCAATCTTCGCCTTCCTCGGCGTGGCTAGTGTTCTGGTAAGTTACACCCTATATTATACAATATCTTTTATTTTGTAATTATCGTGTAACACTTTTTCCCATATAAATGCTTTCCGTCTGATTTTGTGAAAGTTTCTTTATTTGTGTTCTTCGAAAATGTATGTGTTCTATTTATAGAAAATATTTCAAGTAAAACGAAAGATGGCTGCTTCAGTTTGAATACGTCATGGCGACACGTTCACTTCCTGGACATTTGAATTTATAACTTTTCACTGTTGACATAGGAGTTTATAATCGTCATAATACTGTATTTTGTAATACAGTTAAATCCTTTTGCAACAAATTACATGACACTCCACGTACTACTTAATTTCTAGTTTTTCATTAGTATACTTATTATTCTTTTAGATCGCAAATGAAAGAATTACGTTTTAATTCCAGAGTAATATTCAACGATTTAATATTTACAATTTTAATTAATTTGCCCTTAACAGGCCTTGCCACTTGCTCAGGATGGATCCGCTGCTGCTAATCCTGTAAGTATAGATTGATATTTTTACACATGTATATAATTAATTCGGAAACATTGAACTGGAATTATTGTAAGAAGGTGAAATTCTTTCGATTAGCAAAAATTTGCATGCAAATACTAATTTGAGTTAAAGAATAACTAAAATTTCTGTTACATTATATCTCTACGTTATTATAACGATATTTATTTAATTTTCATTAGAAATCCTCTGGCAAGCCCGATATTTTAGCTGACCTTTCGAACACGGCGTCCGATGTTGTTGGAGGCTTACAGAAACTCATTGGATCCGCCGAACAATCAGTCCAGACAGGGATGAAGGATGTTGCCCGGGCATCTGGAAAAATCATGCACGACGTGCAGGGTCAGGTTCAGGACATCCAAAACCAGACCCAGACTCTTATTCGTCACGGCGCTAAGCAGCTGGGAAATATTGTCCAGAAAATCCAAAACCAAACCGCTGGAGCCTTGGGCAATGCTGCGAAACTCGCTCAGAAAGGAATAGGCAATGTTGTGAACGGATTGCATTCGCTCGTTGGTACCGTCAACAAAGATCTTGTCGCTGAAAATGGCAGATCCGGTAAAATCGTGGGAGACATCGGCAAAAAAATGAGTACTCTCCTGAAACAAGCTATTGCTGACGTGACTAAAGCTGGGAAAAATTTGGGAAATTTGATGGCTGAGGTGGCAAACGACACCGCTCAGACTTTCGAAGATGCGAAACAGAAAGCAGCGAATGCAATGGATGCTGCTGCAGAAAATGTTGCAAACGTGGTGCATACTGGAAAGGGGGACGCTGTTATGATCTTGTCTGGCGTGAAAGATACCGTGAGCAAAGTACAGAATCAAACCGGCGAAATTTTAAATACTATCGGAGATCTCCTCTCAGGAAAACTGAAGAATGTCCCACAGGACATTGGAAAAGTTGTCGGTTCGGGGATGAATGTCGTAAATAGCATAATAGGCAACCTCCAAAAGGACATCAACAAACTTGTCCATGACGCGGCAGGTGAAGCTGAAGAGATCCAAAAAGAAATTCAGTCTGTTGTACATGACATTGTAAGCGAGCTAACCACCATCAACAAACACATCATTAGCATTGTGAATAACATTAACAAATCTATCGCAACGGAAATTGCGGATATCATAAAGGGAATTATTGATGGTATAGCCGATATCCAACAGATTATCGCAGAGACGATAGGAAACATCGTAAAAACAATAGCGAAAATCATTATCGATGTCCAAAAGCAGATCGGTGAGATCGTGCAACAGGGTGTCCAATTCTTCAAAAATGTGACGCTAGCGATTGAAGCTAAAGTGAAAGAAGCCCAGGACGATGTCTCCCAACTGGTGTCTGATCTGGCGAAGGACGCCCAAGAAAAACTGAACGATTTTATACACAATGCTGAAAAAATGTTGTCCGTGGCCGGAGATATCGGAGCTGGTATACTGAAACAGGTAGAAGATATTGCCAAGAATATTGGTACCGTTTTGGGTACCTTGGAGAACAATTTGCACAAGGGTCTTCAGGATGTCATACATGATGCTTCCGACATCGTGGAAGGCTTACAGAACTTCACAACGACTGGAATCCATAACATTTTGAATAACTCCAAGAATGCCTTCGATGATGCTCAAAAGACTTTCAAGAAAATGGAAAATGGTACCGCCAACCTACTTGGCAAGACAGTGTCAAACTTGAAAGACAATGCTGGCAAGGCAGTTAACTTCGTCCAACAAGTTATCCACAATGCAGTACAAAACCTTGAAAACGGTGCCCACAACGCTTTGGAAGGCGCGCACAATATGACACAGGGCGCTTTGAAGAATGCCGTGAAAGTGGTCTCCAATGTAGTATCTGATGCCGAACATATTGGTAGCGGTCTGGCAGGCGACGCTGGTAAATTTTTAAAGAATGCCGGGAACACCCTCCATAACGTTGTCGGCGGTGTCGTGGACGGTGTCCATAACATAGTTGAACATGCTCAAGATATCGTCGGTAACGTCGTCAACGACGTTTCGAACGTTGTAAACAACACGATCAGCGGACTTAATCAAGGTGTACAAAAAACTTTGGATGGACTAAATGACACTACCTCGAAAGTGGTTGACGGTGTTGAGAACGGTGTAAAAACAGCCGCAGACGCGGCTGCGGGTGTTGCTAAAGACGTAGCTACGGATGTTCAGAAAGGCATAGAGGCTGCTGAGAATACGGCCGACGATGTTGGTAAAGGTATAGCAGACACTATCGGCGGCATCATAGGTAATAGAAACATAACACTACAATAAATAGCAATGCATGTTGCAAGTAAATTTTATAATCAGCTCCAACGGAAGTTCATTCTTCCGGAAGCGAAATAACTGAACTTTCGACATAGAAATTATTCAGCTGAATTTTAACAATTTCTTGTTTTAGGTGATGTTTCAAAAGTCATTGATGGCTTGCCATTCTTCGGTTGAGTTTGCAGTAAACAGCAGCTGTATACCCCATGTTTTCTACAATGGAACAGGGACATCACGAACGAAAAACCATTGAACAATTAAATAAAAACAATTTTTACTTAAGGAATAAGCAGTACCAGGTTTTAGCATTATAATTTTAATTAAAGAAACAAAACAAATAGACGGGTAATGTGCTGAAGACTGGTACAAGCATTGTTTAAACTAAAAACTATACATGTTGTATGTATTTGTAAATTGTAAGTAACTGTTACTTGTTGCATTAATAAAAATAATTAAATAAAAGTTGTGTTTAATATAATAATGTAACTTTATATCATTGATATGTCATATTGGATTGTGATTCAGATGACTGCATATTATTCCAGCATGGTACTTCTGTCATTTCCAAATTCCCATCTTCCGTTAATGTCAAAATTTGCTTTCCTGAGCTGTCTTTGAACTGTTTTATTGATAGATCTGAATCAGACTTTGATACACCCACCATTGTAGAATGTGTTGGTGCTTCGTTAATTTCAACTGGTTGCAAAACACGTACATATATTGGCTGACTGCTTGCAGTATTGTCTACAATTAAAAATATATTGATAGCAGAAATTATTTTTTTATTGAAATGGTACTGTAGATACTAAAATCCTTACCAGAAGTTAAAATGTTTTGTATTGGTATGTTTTCCGAGTTTGATAATCTTATTATAGGTATATTTTCATTATGATTTGAGATTTGTGGTTCTGAATATGTATTAATGGTCATGATTGGTACATTCTGTTGCATTGTTTTGTCCAAAATTGGAATGTTCATTGTTTGAGTAATATTGTTCATAGATGATTCTGTAAAACATTTAACATATTTCAAAAAGTTAATAAAATTGTAATTTCTGAAAGTATGACAGTTATAATTTATAAAAACCTAATTGTTCATTTTGATTCCTATTTTGTTCAGTTAAATGTTCTTTCAGATTACAATTATGGGAGTCTTGCTGACTTCCAAAAAATTCTATGCCACACTTGTCACAGAATAATTTCTGTTTTCTGTGGTCTCTAACATGGTGTACCATGAATGAATTATGAAGGGTGGTATATTGGCACTTATCGCATTGTAACCAAATATTATTTCTCTTATTTTTTATTTTTTCAGTAACATCAAAAGGCAAAGCAATGTCTCTTTTTTTGCTCTGGTAACTAGTCACAGTTTGATTGCTACACTTTGTAATTTGTGGTGGCTGTGAACGTTTTTGCTTTTCGTTACTGCCAAGAAGCTCTCCTTCTTCCAAGGAATACTTTTGCTCCAAAAATCGCAAGACATTATCACGTAAATTAATCATCTCAACTTCAAGTCTATCAAGTGTATTAATACGATTGGCGCAACTTCGACAAATTACATCATCTTCTGATATTACTACCATGTATCTGTGTAACATGAAAAAGATAATGACTGTAAAGCATTTAGATAAATACCTAATATTACATCCAATTATTTAACTACATGTAGAAACATAACATGATACCTTTCACCAACTAATTCTCCAAGCTTTTCTATTACTTTAGATCTTGATGTCTGTGTTCTACACGTGGCCAATGCATAATGACGTCCTTGAATTTTTGCATCACACACAAAACATTGTAAATCTTCTAATGGTTCTGATTCATTACAATTATTTCCAATATTAGAAACAGCTACATTTGAACAATCATTAGTAACAACTTCCGTACATATATCATGATATTGTCCTATTGACAACATTGAATGTATATTTGCCATTAGATGAATGCGAACGATTATTTTGTGACAAAAACCAAGGTTAAGGATGCAGAAATAGCAAAAGTGTATAAAATGTATTAACTAAATATAAGAAAGCAATACAATATAAAGAATCTATTTGTAATTTGTACTATAAGTGTCACATTGCGCTTTTCTTTTCCATATTATCTAATATAATAATACAATTAACGTATTTATATTGTAGAGCTTTGCATAAGTCTATCATACAAAAAAATGATACATCTCTAAAAAGCCCTTAATGTCAGCCATCTTGCGAAAACAAATGAAATTAATCTATGTATGTGTCATGTGCCTAAATACGTTACAAAAACTTTACAGTGATGAACCTTCTACCTACAACTTTATATGCACAATATTTTCTTGCACATGCATTCATACATACTTCAAACTTTATTCTGTGATAAAACTTGTTCTAATTGTTAGTTTCAATCTTATCTACACGAAGCAAGGCGTTAAAACTACACGTAAAAGGGAATAAAGTAAAAAATATATCGTAAGTATTTTTTATTTTTCTGTAAAAATTAAACCATAATCCGTGCCAACTTGCTACCAAAGAATTTCATGTTGTTCGATTAGAGTGGACAGATATAGAAGATATAATTAAACACTGAGATTTATATAATAGTATTTATTATAAGTATCTATACGTGATAAGTTAGCGAATTTATTATATGTCCATTTACATTAAGAATTAGAAATCGACACTTATTTTTCTTTAAAGATTTCCACCAAATAGTTTTGTGATGCACAAATAATCGCTACTTTTAAAACTATACTTAAGACGCTTATATGAATAATTTCCTTTACAGTTTATGTTAACATTAGTGTCACGAAATATGCTGAAGTAGTGACGTTTTGAATTACAAAGGAATTGAACATTGTGAAGTTTGTAGTATCAATTGTACATTTCAAACATGTCCAATATTTCGTGAACATAAAATCTGAAAACTTGACAGTCTACAATAAAGTTGCTTAACTTTCTACAACTTTATAAATGAAATTATAGTAATGATTTACTTAAATTATAATTCAATTTAAGATTCTTTATGAATAAATTGATTTATATCTACAATAAATTCGTTGAAAACGGAACATATTACTGTACATATCTTCTTTTGTTAATATGATTGAAAATAATTACGTAATTTCATAAAAAATAATTCTGCTGTATAAAACGATAATCATACAAGTTCTCTATGGCTAGCATTTGTAAAATTTCGCACAGGGTTGTGAAAAAACAATAAAAGCATGTATCTGGATATGATTGAAACGTACTAATAATTCTTGAACTTTACATGTCTACTTTTTCAAGTTTTACTTTCACTTCTTGCTTTTTTATGATTTCCTTTTCGTCTATTTCGTTTTTCTCGCTGTCCCTTTCTTTATCTTTCCCAGAATGCGGCTGTTTCTTATCTGAATTACGAAAACGATCGTAACGCGAATCTTCATCGTCACTTGATTTAGCTCCTGCTTCAGTTTCCCTTAAAATGTCGACCAAATCTTTATCGACATCCCATAATTTATCAGCATTATCGCCTGGATAATCATCATCGTCTTCTTCCTCAGCCTGTCCATTTTTGTTATCCTTCATATTCTTCTCGGGTTCAGGAACGATTCCCTTCTGTTCAACTGTTTTACCAGGTTCCGTAATAATAGTAATGTCAGATGTAGTAGTTGTTAATGTATTATTTGCAGATGGTGGTTCAGAGCTACTTGGTGATTTAGTGCATTCTGTAGTTTTTACAGTGTTTGGCGTGGAAGAAGTATTAACAGATGACGATGATTGCAAATGTATCCTTTCCGCTTGTCTTCGTAGTGCTTTATCATCATTATCACGTACATACCTGTATAAAATAATTTACATCAGTATCTGTTTCGGCTCGAAATAACTTTTGAAATTATAAGCTCTTAATATGTACCGTTTAAGGTGACTTCTAGTTGAGCAATGAAGCGCTATCGCTCTCTCGCTGTTTTCACTGCGTGGCAGATATACCTTGCACAGTTCACAAAATTGAACCTCAACGCGTTTTATGTATTCTGCCCCAACTTTGATCATTTGTTTACTTTTGGGTTTCTTTTCTGTCTCGCTTGTACCCTCGTTTTCTGGTTTTTCCTTTTTCTTTTCGGGAGACTCTTCATCTTCTTCTGCTAGAAGTTACGTTTGTGCAATACTTCGATTTAACTTACACACTGAGTTGTAATATTTATAAAGAATAAGATTGTGCAGTGATTTCTATATAAGAGAAATTCTCATTAAGACGAAGTGAATAATCCAACTTTAACCCGCTAATCATTTAAAATCAGTTGCAAGGATTTAAAATTTTCGAAAAGTACCGTAACATTTGATTACTTACCATCAACATCACCTACGGAATCTAAAGTCATGAAATTATCAAGATTAACTTCCTTGTCATCTTCTTCGGGGCCACTGGAATCTGCTTCTGCATCACCATTTCCAGCATTCATTCTTTCTTTCAATGCACTCTTCCTCTGAGAAATAATACGTACAAAATGCACTGACGAGGTAAGAAATTATATATACACATATGGTTACAGAAATGATACCTTGATGTGATCCAAAGAACACATGTGAGTTTCGAAGAGCATGGGTGATCGGAACTGAATGCGACAGACTCTGCAGAATGGCGTGAGGAACCGCTTCATTTGACGATGGGATTCTGATAGTTGATGTACTGCTTTCAAGGATCGGTAATTCAGTTTGCAAATAGGACAGAACATGGTACGGGATGGTAAAGTACCACGCACTGCATCACGAGTTTCAACACGTCGTTGCTCTTGTCGTTGCAATACCCGCATACGCGTCAAAGTTGCCTTATGCCGTGATGCAATTCGCCTCATGGCTGCACTGTGACGACCTGAGTATAAATGCAACGAGTACTCTTTGAAAGTAACACTACGGTGGGCGCAATGTGGACAAGTTAGTTTAATGAATTTTCTCCCATCTCTTCTACTGGGCAATTCTTCAGAGCCAGTAGTTCGACCGTGATCTGTTTTATCATTATCATCCCTCTCCTCATCATCGACATCGTCTTCATCGTCCTAGAGACATAGGCAATGAAAACATTTAAGGCAATGCAACAATCATTCATAATTACTATATTTATACAGGGTGTAACAAAAATGTTGAAGGTCCCTGAAATGGGTCACTCGTGAGGCGATTTGGAACAAGTTTTTTCTTAGCAAAAATGTTATCCGAGGCTTTGTTAATGAGATATTAACGAAAAATCCTGACCAATCAGAGGCTACCAATCGCAGCCGTGTAGCCAACGTTACCGCGGGAACTCGGTCGGCAGACTCACACTCTTTATTGGTCGGTGTTTTTCGTTAATATCTCGCTAAGAAAGTCTCGGATAACATTTTTGCCAAGGAAAATCTTGTTCCACATCGTCTTACGAGTGTTCCAGATCAAGGACCTGCAACATTTTTGTTACACCCTGTATAGTAATTACTACATCCTACCACACTAATTACTATGAATACCCATAATTAACGGTGTTATATTTAATATCCCAGTGACAGACATACCTCATGTTTGTGATCATCATCATCTTCTTTCACATCATCTTCCTTTTCTTCTTCATCTTCAGTATTCTGTCTTTCTCGTTCCTGCTTCTCTTTCTTTCGCTTGTCATCTTTTTTCTTTTTCTCTTCCTCCTCTTCTTCTTCCTCATCATCACGATCATGCGGCTGAATTAACGTCGTTAAATATTATAGTCAGTATTGCTATCGATAGCACGTGTCAGGTTAGACGTAATAGGGGAAAAAGTACTTATAGCAGTCTTACGGAGTTACCTTTTCGTCGTCGTCCCAATTACTTTTATTATCATCATCCTCTTCGTCGTCATCGGAAAATTCAGCGTTAATAGCTTTGGTCATCTCTCTATCCTTGTCCTTCATGCTGGTTCCTGATCCTGACTCCTTTTTACTTCCGGATAGCCTAGTAGTACCGCTACTAATGACACAGCAATTTTGTTTTGACTTACATTATTTCCCTTCATCTTGTTCTGGTTCCTTTGTCTTTCATTATATCATCAACCAAAACCTTTTTTTTTTCTCTTAGTCGACATACGGTAAATATCGCGATATGTTATTTAGTTTGTTTCTTTTATCCCCCATACATATGAATGAATGCATTTCGTATTGCAATAAAGGTCTTGAACTATGCAGCCTTTTTGCATCGCATTTATATTGTGCTCTTATTTATATGTCATTCGCATTTTCGCGTATTTTAAAATACATCTAAGAAACAACGTTCTTATATACTCATTTTTATTTTTAGTCACCGCTATGTGTAAGAATGACAAACGTAATGATCTCGTAAAGTACAAGTATTATAGTAGTTCTCATATCAAAAGTAATTACATTGTGTTTCAATTGATACACACACACATTGGTATCTATGTGTATCAGAATATCAATTCCCTCTTTATTTAGAACCCTGCGAAAAGTTTGCCTCTCGACAGTAGAATACATATTTGGTATTTCGTGCGATCATTTGTGTCATGTTTTATTATTATTATTATTATTTTTATGTATATATATATATATGTTTTCTGTTACCATTTTTTTTTATGTCTATCATTCGTCTTTCGACACTCATGTCATATAGTCGGATTATAGTCAGTTCGTTTACTGACAAATAAGCAAGCAGGCTACTAGGACGGTATTGCAGTTGGTAAGTGATTTATTAATTAATTACCTCCTGCGCATTTTGGTAGTGGTCATGCGCACACGCTGGATGTAGTCTCGCGATCGCGATCCTAGCAGCTTGCGTCGATAGTCGAGCGAGTGCAGAGTACGCTTGCGAGCCATGACGACGTCCGATCGAGAGCTCATGCGATGGAATCCACCCCCTCTACCGCTGCCGCGTGTTGAAATGCGACCTCGATAGTTTGAGCTTTGATGCGATATTCGCCCTCGGCTCGAGTTATATCTCTGTGTCGGAGGTGCCATATCGCTAATCCGAGGGGGTGGTGGAGGTGCATAGCTCCGTGATGCCGAATGACGATCCTCTGAGCGGTGGTATGACGAGGCTCGCTCACTCTGTCTCTTGTCCTCATACACGGCCGAGGATGACGATCCCTTATTATCGTCATAAGGTGTTGACGCAGACGAACCACCATACGACGAAGAATACCTCTGTGAGCCGCTACCGCTACCTCCACCCTGCCAAATCAAATTCAGTTGTGCTCCTTCCCAATGCATCTTTCTCTTTTCCTGCCCTTCTCTCTCTCTATCTCTCTCTCTTTTTTTGTTACTCTAGATACATTTCTCCCCATTGTTCCCTCCTATCATATATCCTCCATACACTTTATTACTTTTTATTTATTCTTTAATTCCACTCTGGCCATTCTTTTGCACTCCCTTATTTACCTCTCATTACAGTGCCAATCGTCTAGTACAAAATCTTGAAGAGCACCTAAGTTACGTTTTGTCTCTCGTGTTTCAAATATAAGTACCGCTTTTTTTTTCTATACTTCACTTATGTAAAAATGATCTTTACTTTTCAAAAAATATTAATAGCATCTTTGCCATTTTCACTGGCTTGACATGATTTCTGAACTGTAGCTATGATCAGCATTTTCATTCCCTTGAAGATATCGAATGAATTAAATTCTGCATGATTCTGGATTAATTGCTGATAGACCTTTCCAATTTTGATGGTACAAGGACAGATGCGTTTTTATATACTTTTATTTGTAAACCACTTTTTCATACAATGCTCTATACATCTCACACGGACCACAAAATCGAATAAAACTAATAAAATTGCAGTTCTAATTATATATCCTTGCACAGTATGTCTTTAAGGACAAGATACATGATGGAAAAATACTTTGTATACCTCCATTGCTCGTGCAAAGCTTTTCAGCATGTATTCTAGTTTCAAAGTCTACCTGCAGGTACCACGGTAGAGTTATATGTGTACATAAAAAATGTCCGATTTCTCTCAGTCATTGTTAACAGAACGTAACGTAGGATACGTGTTTTTTATATTGGAAAGGTCTATGATTACGCTGATGTTACTGACAATTTATTTCATCCCAATGAAACAGTTCGAACTGATGTAATTTGGAAAACTGCATGAAGTAGTGTTTTGTTAGAAATTTGTGCGGTTGCGGCAATGCAGCGATGCTGTCAACATCTCAATGATTGTTCTGTATTGTGCAGGAAACTGGTTCAGTTGCACACATTGTTTTACAGAAAGAACAATACAGATGTTATGTCAGCATCTTAAAATTCATATTTATCTATACATATATATATGTATGTATATATCTATCCATCTGTTCGTTCTGATACTTTGCAGGTTGCTCTCAATATTTAATGCAACTATGTGCAGGGAATAATATAAATACCATCTAGGTGTATTTCATCTTTTAATTATGTGATGTTTTCGCAGTGTTCCACCAGTAGTGTCCCAACGCAAAAAGAATGGGTGTTCAAGTAGCCGTTGGCTCGTCGCTTGAAAGGAAAGTATGACGACTTATGAATGCCTTGCCTACTACTTTTGTGAATTTAAGGAAAAAAAAATGCATAGACGAGTGTCCTGAAAATGCTTTTCATATGGAACATAATATTCCAAATTAGTGCTTATTCCTTCTCAATGAAAATCTTTCAGGACCATCGTTCATACTACATTCATTGAAAAATTCTTTGTGAAGCAGGACTTTCAAGATGGAAAAATAGTCCTTGACCACAGCACTGCAGGAGATTCGAACAAAATAGACTAATACTCATTCAAGATCTGTCTTGTAACAATAAAGTCTCTGCATTTATCTTATAACATACATACCTGGTAGGAATCACTTCTCATCCTTTTACGGGTTGAATCACTGGATGATCTGTGTTCATCCCTTCCAGAGTAAGAATCCTAAAAAATATTTTATATACGAGGTGAGTCAGCAATTTTATATAGATAGAAAATACCTCTACAACATTAAACAATTGATTCATTAATAATAATTTATTTATATACATACCCTTGGCCTTTTATAACTGTTCGAATGTTCACCTCTTCCTCCTCTACTGGAGTATCTCTCAGATCCTCCTATTATACATACAAACACGAATCTTAGCGAATACATTTATTTGTTATGAATCAATGATTTATGCAAATTTATTGATGTATTTAACTTTCAAACCCAAAGTCTAAACTAACCAGAATTGTATTTTGACCGAGAGTCATAACTGGTTGTTGAATATTTAAATCTTCCACCTCTAGAAGAAGAATAACCTCCTCTACTAGACATGTTTCCTCCTGGTGAACTGTTCCATTCATTTCCACCACCACCTCTTCCTCTGTAAGAACTGCCTCCGCGGGAACTAAATCCACGGCCACGGGAGCTCATACTTGAGCTGAAAAAATGATACACATTTTATCGTATATAGTTCCTTAATAATTAGTGTTAACCATTTCATATGCCAATATTAGTCCTTTCTTTTCTTGTACAAAATAAATATACTTGGACCCCAGAGCCAGAGTTTATTAAGTTTGCTCTTTAAAAAAATGACATTTTACATGAAAAAGATCTAGGAAAATATATCCTCTGAAGGTGTAATTATATGATTAAGATATTTCTTAACACCTATAGGTACACAATTTTGAAAAATTAATCTTGTAAGTGATTATTTGTTCACCAAATTTACGTTGTCACCAAAAACCTTATACATATATATATACATATTCCTAAATTTGGAATTAGTCTAATTTATTATACATATGAAACAAATCTATAGTATATAAATTTAAAGATAAAAATCCAACGTCTTGATAGTTTATAATCTACAAGTATGGTTTCTATTGTTACCAACCTTGATTTAATGTAGCTGTAACTCATAATTATGAATTACAGATGACTTATAGATGTCAGATATGGTGTCAAAGGTCTATGGACAAAACAGGAATATTTATGTATTGTAACAAATAATTTATATATATTGATTAAAGGTGATCAAACATGATGTACTGAACAATTTCATTGCCAAGAGTTTTCAATAATTAAACAAACTCAGACTATCTCTTAGAAAACTATTATTATTTGTTCAATAATCATATGATTTTATCGGTTACATAGGTAAAATTTTTGCTAAGAGTAGAACTTCTGCTGAACTTATATTCTGAGGTTCACAATTAGCATTAGCTTTTTAGAAATGATAATCGCTTTAATGGTTATTTGCGTCGTAAAATATAAAAGTTTCGATTAATGTTAATACGAAGGTAAATGGGATGTATATTAAATTTTCTTCATTGTTGCTTGCAATTACAGAACTCTATGCGCACTATCCGGCGTGCAATCATGTACCATAAATATTTCAATTTACGAGAAGACATGTTACACATGTTTCTACATTGAAATATATAGCTTATTAAACAAAACTATCTGTATTTCTATTACGAAAATCAATAACGTTATTCTGTTTTTCGTATGATGAATGATCCCACTCTGCAAAAATTTCGAAATAACCATTTATCGGGAAAATCATGTGCTTGTAGCCGTACGAAACTTACCTGACGAAAACACGTGAATTTTTCTGTTACGAGACGCTACCGTGTGAAATTTGTACAATAAGATTCATGTATTTCACATGAATCTCCTTACACATGCCGTGGACGCGCGAATCAGGTAAAATGTCGTCTTTCCCTTGGGCTGTGGCGTCACTCTTCTTCCGAGATCTTCGATCGCCGGGAATGAAGGAATAGAACCGGAAGTCGCTGTTATCGTCCCTTACCATCATGTTTTAATAGTACGATGACTTACTCATTTCGTATAACTAGAAAGCAACAAATTAATAATTATTCATAAATTAATTTTATGTAGTATGTATTTAATATTTAAAAAAGATTTGTTTTTTTTTATGATGTAGATCTATCGAACTTGAACCATGTCATGTATCCTGAATCGATCGTCATTTAAAGCTTTCAATTGATGTAATACCTATTCAAACATAAATTTGTTCCCATTTTTATTAAGAAGAAAATACCTATATTTTCTTATTATTACATTATAGATCAAAATATCAGACTTTTTGTAATATTGTGAGAATATTGAATATAATTATCATATCAATTACTTTCTGCTTTTAAATGTATAGTATTGTTTAGATAGGTTTGTGAGGGATAAAAAATGAAAACTGCAATTCAGTCTTATATAATTATATGTGGTACATTAAACATATCAGGAATTTTTTGCAAATTCATTACACACGTACGTTAATATTACATAACGATTATGGTAACAATCAATTAGATTAGATGACAATTTGCATAATGTTTCTGTTAAAGTTATTCAAATCTATAACTGAAATCTGTAAATTTATCATAAAACCGCATATAATATTTGTTTCATCACTTAATTGTGGTTGAGAATAGTGTTACTATCTGAAAGAATTTCGACTGTAATAGTGTAGATGTACAAATACAGAAATCTAATTAATTTTGCATCATTATCCTTACTTCTATTTACATATATAGTAGCCTAATGTATTTTCCTATTCGAAGGTTTTCCAAACAATAAGACATAATGGCAATTGAAAAAGTGACTTATGATGTACATATCTACAAAGAAATCCACACAGGACATATGAAACTTAACATAAGCTTAAAACGACAAACAGTTCATTATTGGCTTTTAAAACAGAAGAATATAACTATAGCTATATTAGTCTAGCTTTTTTTCTTGTTTATAATACAAGGTAACTATTTACATAAACCGAGAACATGTTTCAATTTGAATAGTATTTATAAAGATTGGTAATAAATATCAAAAATATTTTGTGTCGACCTAATAAGTAAGAATACAGTAATATATTTTTTCGCGCATTTTCCAGAAGTATACTATAACATGTAATAAATAAACTATGCAACGTAATGCTCATATAATAACAGTACGAGTAAAATTGTTTGAACGTTCATTCAATTTCCAATGTACATCTTAATAAGTGATCATACAAATATTTCCATGTTACGTCGTTATAATCTTACTCACACTTCTGTGCCTAGAAGTAGAAATACGAAATATTTTACTTCTAAAAATGTTACGTATCAATTATAATAATGAAAATTATTTTCGATGAACCATATTCTCTGTTTAAAGTACTACTGAATTGCTACTGTAATGACAGCAATTCACAACTACAAAGTGTGCAAGTGCTTTAATACGCTCATATGGTCTTGGATCGGACATTAAAGTATTTAATTTCTCAATGCCTCCTTCTTCTATAACCAGTATGCAATACTTATGAGCTGCAAGAAAATATAGTTTCAGTAAAAAATATTTAAGACAGTTACATTTCTGTTCAGACGAAGATCATTAGAATAAAATTAAGTTTCATGTACTTACGATAAACAGTTGTAAGATTAGCAAGAGCCCAAACTGCCCAATGCTGGCATTGTGGTGTATGATACACATCTAACAAACGCAGTAAAGGTAAAAATGAGCGATAATTGATATTACGCTCAGAAAACATATCCCACTGTTCACTGGCTTTAACCATAAGCTCCAGCACTTCATTTCGACTTGGTCTTTTCACCGTCCATGCTTCAACGCCATCGGATGCTATGTGAGCTAATATACCAGCAGCATTATAAGGTATCTAAGCACAGAAGAATTATAATAATAGGTACTATATAAATACGAATTTAATCAATTCTATACAAAGTAAAATACCTCGATACCCTCACTGTCAGAATGTAATAAGTTTGCAAAAAGTTTAATGTATTGTTGTTGTACCAGATGTGCTCTCAGATGTTGTACCTCAGCTACGTTACCCAATAAACCCATCATATTCTTCAATAATTCTTCCTTGTGGCGATATTTCTGTGCAAACTTTGTTTCTAAACATTTAGTATTCCTTTATGCGTTAATATCATTCAAACTTCGATGTTACATACCTTGACACACTTATGGAAAAACTCCATGCCATTTTCATCAAAGAATCGTTCACAATTTATGGGAGTCTCATCGGTCATATTCCACATAGTTGACCATGCTACCTCTAGAACATCGTCGAATATATCAAATTCAACTCTATATTCGATTAATTCAAGCATTGTCTTGATACAACCGAGATTGCCTAATAAACGTTTCTCCCTGCCTGTTACTTGACATGCTAAACTATTCAAAAGAAATATTCCAATACGCTGAACGTAACCTTCCTGCTCCGCATGCTTGGCTGAATATAAAAGCAGTTTTACCAATGCTTCATAATTTGACATCTTTCGAAGTGTAAGTAACATGAAAAAAAAAGAATATATTGTAATAGGAATTAGAATTATTATTTCAGATAATTATTACGTACAACGTCCTGTGGTATACGAAATTGATTTAGCGTTAGACAACCATTGCGCATCATTGTTTCTTCATCTTTGAAATTGCTCATTCCAGTGAGAAGAGTGCGAATAATTCTTTCTTTGAGCCGTGGTTCTATTTCTCCCTTTTCTTTCATTTTTACAACATAAAACAGTGTTGCACTGTAGAAAAGATATAATTTTTATTAATTTTCATGAAATACATATGTTTCAGTATGCACATTATTATGCAATTTATGATTAATTACCTTCCAGCTATTTGCACATATTTGTGTAGTGGGTGTTTCTCCATTGCCTCTAATATTGCACAAAGAGCTTGATCCATTCTGTGAAAATTCTCATATCTGTACACATGATAAAGATCATTCAGTATTTTTTGTAAGAAACCAGGTTTACTATTCATGCAAACATGGGCTGCTACCAGTATTTGGTCTTCGTTTGCATCTCCTGCTATCTGATATTGAAAAACCAAGTTTACTTAAAACCATAAAAGGGAACAAGTATAAACATTACATAAAAATTTTACAATCGTTTACCAATTTAGCTGGAATATTACGTCTTCTACATGCTTCATATTCTGTCCCATAAAGCCCTAAGAACTGTAAAGGTCTGTCTACTCTAGAAGCAAGACCTGGTATATCACAATGTTCACTGGTATTCGCGCAATCAGCGTCATGGAAACAAGGTCGTTTGAGCGTTTTTCCTTGTCTTCCATTGTCTCCTACTTGTACTCCTGCTAAGTTGGTACCACTAATATCCAAAGAAGTTAGGTGTGGTAAGCCCTTCACTATGTCAGATAGGATTATATTAGGATGTCCAAATACTCCATGTCCATGGTTGAATTGTGAAATATCCAAATGCCTAGTTACAAATTGTACAATATTAGATATTCCATTTCAAATATTACGCAACCTTTCATACTGTAATAAAAATGAATTTAAAGATCATTGCGTACCTTAAATTCTTCAAGCAACAAAGATTGTCAAGAAAAGCTGGAACTTGAAAATTAATCTTGACATTGTGTAAAACTAAAGATATTAAATTGGGAACTGAGCTAAAAAATTCAAAGTTGCCTATATGGAAATTATTAGATAAATCCAGATGTGTCAAATTTGTCATTCCAGCCAATAGTAAATTATACTCCGGTGTACGAATTCTGACATATTCTAAAGTCAAACTTCTTAGGTTTGGTATTTTGAATACGTATCCCCGTTTCTGGTATTCTGAAAATGAAACAGTTTGTACATAACAGTTTTATATACTTTTAAATATATGTTGCTTATTTCTCTTATTAAACAATCATCGGTTTAAATGTTAGTTTCAATAAGCTTACACCTTATAAAGACAAAAGAAACTTGGATTACTTTGTAATAATAATAATATTATTCGTAAGTACATTCTTTCAAATACTACACTATTAAAATTAAAGAGTAAAATGTACAATCTGTTATCAATTAATAAGAAAGGCTGCTTTGTAGCCTTACCAGTAAGTCTTGCTGGGATAAGAGAAGAATGTATACCACGACATGTTAAACTCTGCAGATTGTCTGCATTAGCATTTATATATTCTATAGTAGCTTCTGTTACATTAACGCAATCAGTAAGTTCTAATTCAACAAGTTTGTGGGAAGTCAGAATCTTTGCCGAGTAATTAGCCATATTAGATCTTACGACTTTGACACGTTTCAGTTTGGTTCTCGACGTATCCCGGAACACGTGAAAGAATTCATCATGAAATTCTATCGTGTCGCTCCGAAGAACGTATTCGATAAGTTTGTCGCATATCTCGCTTGGCAAGACCAATCCCGTCAAGAGACTTCGTAATGCGACTTCTTTTCCCAATTCATTTTTCTCTGAGATGATGTCCAAATCCTTGCAGATCACTTTGAAACAAAGTTCCGCTAAAGTTTCAGAACCGACAAATTGATCTAAACGAAATAAGTCTTCTATGTCCGCCATTCTGTACGGAAATTTACAGAAATTCCGTTAAAAGTCTCATAAGAAAACGCTGACCACAATTACGCAATTTCAACTGTCAAATACGTCAAACGCATCATCTCAGGTCTCAGGCATCATTTCCCAAATTCGCTGCGTCGCGTATACTTTTTTTATTTACATCTTCCGTTCTCGGTCGTCGAGCAACAACGCCGATATACGTACAGTCGACACGGTGTCGAATCGCTCACTAGACGAGTCCAAAATAAACGTTACTCAGATTTTTGGACGGTCAATGAAATTCATCCAACACGACCAGCTGTGTAACTAGGTATATGATTGTGCTTACTCTTGGAATTTTGACATTTCCTTTGACTACCGTAGTGACGCTATCCTTAAGTACTTGACTATAACACCACAAACGAGGTACATAAGAATAGACCTAACATCCACTATATTTTTAAGACCCGATTATGTGGGACGCTAGCGTCCACCAGTGTCTACACCAGTATATTACATTTACCACAGACGAGATATAGAATAGACCTAACATCTTACGGGACTTTGCAACTCTTGTTCTGAAATACCGATCGTGTAAAAAATCAGAGATTTCTGCTGCCCTCTACATTATGAGAACAGTGAATTCAGGACCGCAGAATAGTTGGCGCCAAATGTTAACGTATTTTAACGATTTATATCTCAAAAAATTGCTCCCAATTTGCTTCTTCCGAATCTGAAATTGCTCCCACAGCACTGTTTATAGTTAATAAGATATTCGCAAAAGAAAAAGCAAAAACTTGTTGTATACAAAATAGGTAATATATGGCCTTTTTATATAAATATTATGGCACCAAAAAATTGCTCCTGATTTGTTTTATAATAATCAATAGTCAGATATAGTCACGCATTAAATTCGAAGTTTGAACAATGTAGAATAATACTCTCTAACGGCTGGGAACCAATAATTACAAGAACATTGTGAAAATCACAATTATTTGCAACAGTTCACACTGCATCTCGTCATGCGTACCCCGTTTAGTTCACTTTGGACAGCTCTTACACCGTTATACGGATAGCTTTCGTCTAGATAAAGCACACGATTTGTAGCTGAAAGAACGTAGATTAATGCCCTGCCATTAACAATAATAATAAACGACCAGAACACTATAAAAATCGCATTTAATCGCGGAATACCACTATTTTTTCGACCGGTGGCGCCACTTGTGGCAATTCGCTCAAACTACTAGCCAAATCATACCGATCGGTGAGTGAAAATTTCTAGTGATGGAAAAATGCGAATATCTCAGTAATTAGGCGCTCAAAGATAACGTTGCTAGTCTTAAATTATATCCCACTATTCAGTGCGTCGACTGAATGCAGCAGAACCCATAATTAGAGGAATTATTTCTACCAGTGTTGATAGTACATATACAGTGTTGACAGAAATAATTCTTCCAATTATGGGTTGCTACGGTATTGAGTCGATGCACTGGGACATCAGGAGTAATTTGAGACTAACTGCGTTCATTTTAAACGCCTATTTACTGAGATATTCGCATTTTTCCATCACTAGAAATTTTCACTCACCGATCGGTATGATTTGGCTAGTAGTTTGAGCGAATTGCCACAAGTGGCGCCACCGGTCGAAAAAATAGTGGTATTCCGCGATTAAATGCGATTTTTATAGTGTTCTGATCGTTTATTGTCATTGTTAATGGCAGGGCATTAATCTACGTTCTTTCAGCTACAAATCGTGTGCTTTATCTAGACGAAAGCTATCCGTATAACGGTGTAAGAGCTGTCCAAAGTGAACTAAACGGGGTACGCATGACGAGATGCAGTGTGAACTGTTGCAAATAATTGTGATTTTCACAATGTTCTTGTAATTATTGGTTCCCAGCCGTTAGAGAGTATTATTCTACATTGTTCAAACTTCGAATTTAATGCGTGACGAGGAAAAATGATGCCCGTTCAGCGGTGTAAATGTAATCGAAATCTGTTGCAAGTAGGGTTGCCGCCCCATAAGGGGCTACGGTAATACAGGCATAACTAATTTTACTAATTTAGGAGTTCTGCACTATTGAATCCATGCATTAAGTCCTGAGGAACAATTTAAGACTAATGACGTTCGTTGTAAGTACTTAATTACTGAGATATTCGCATTTTTCCATCACTAGGAATTTTCACTCACCGATCGGTATGATTTGGCTAGTAGTTTGAGCGAATTGCCACGGGTGGCGCCACCGGTTGAAAAAATAGTGGTATTCCGCGATTAAATGCAATTTATATAGTGTTCTGGTCGTTTATTGTTATTGTTAATGACAGGGAATTAATCTACGTTCTTTAAGCTACAAATCGAATGCTTGGTCAACATGAAAGCTGTGAGTATAACGTTGTAAGAGTTGTCCAAAGTGAACTAAGTCGTGATTTAATTTCATTTACGACCGTGATTGCGATTTTGTTATCTTGAGTTAATTGCTCACTGCGATCGTAACATGTAGATTATAATTTATAATCATTAATTTATTCATTATTCTTCATTGCTTCTAATTATTCTTTCACTTTATACGATGTAATTCGAATTTTTGTTTTGATGTCGTTAATATAAAATATACAGATTACGTGTCGCGTGTAAAGAACTGTTAGGTTTCTCCACCAATCAGAAACGATCACGAGAAATCACGAATCACTGTGAAATATCACCGTGATTGGCAACGAACGTGATCGAATCACGAGTGATTCACAAGTAGCAGTTCACGTCATTTTTAATGCTCGCCACTTATGTAGTCATATTAGAATGGGATGCCAACTTCTTCGAAAACTATCTAGGTACCTCTTTCTAAAGTTGGGAAGTCCGTTTCAGGTGTTTCAGGGGTTTCACCGTTTCAGGCTGACGCGCAGTCTAATTTCTATGTCTGTCTACAGTCCCAAATGATGCAATAAACAAATGCTTACTGAATGTATTTAACAATACTAAATAATAATTAAAAAAACAACAACAATCAGCAATTATTATTGAATACTATTGGAGCAGAAGACTACACAATAAATAGCATATTTCTTTTGATATCTATTTCGGCACGAGTATACCTCGTCGGTGATTTCTGTTGATTTCTATCAGTAAAATTGTGTTTCTAATGTGTATGGTATCGATAAAGTTTGAAAAAATGATTATTCCATTATTTGGTATTTTTATAAATTACCTATCGTTGACGTATAGTGCCGAGAATATTGTATTAATTGTCGCAGATGATTTGGACGTGTTTCTTGATGGAATGGTAAATGTGAAATTAAAAAGAAAATAACGTTCAAAATTAACGTATTAGTAGTATGTAAAAACGATTATGTGTAATTTCAGACACCAATGACAAATACGTTAGATTTAATTGGTAGTAGAGGTGCAACATTTTCAAATTGTGTAAGTAGCAAAGAATAAAGTTTTTTCAATCTGGCTTTATTATAACTTAAACATGTATAATTCAATGTAATTAATAATAATTTATTTAAAAACTAGTTTGTTGCCTCTCCTATTTGTTGCCCAAATAGGGCTTCTATTTTAACTGGGAGATATCAGCATAATCATTTAGTAGTAAATAATTCAATTCATGGGGGTTGCAATAGCATTAAATGGCAAGAACTTCAAGAACCAAATACATTTGCAGCACATTTAAAACAGGAAATGTCATATACAACCTTCTATGCTGGAAAATATCTAAATCAGGTAAATACATAAGATTATGTGAAACTTTGTAATTAAATGTATAAATGAAATTTGAAATTTATTTGCAAAAATGACCAAAGTATGGACATCATATTGTGGGTGGTCCAAATCATGTACCAATAGGATGGGATTGGTGGGCTGGCCTTATTGGCAATTCAAAATATTATAATTATACTTTGTCTATAAATGGTACTACAAAGGAATATGGCAATGAACCAACTGAATATCTTACTGATGTAATTGTAAGTGTAACATGATATTGTTCATGGTCCTTCAGGATTGTAAATCTAAAATTACATTGTTTTAGAGTAATCTAGCAACAGATTTCATTAAAACTCGCAGTCCAGATAGTGAACCATTCCTTATGGTTCTAGCACCTCCAGCACCTCATGCACCCTTTATACCAGCAGTAAGACATAATGACAAGTACAAGGATGTAAAAGCCAAAAGAACACCTAATTTTAATACACCTACACAAATGGTATAATGTAATGCATTTTATATTCTTTTATATTATTTTGTATTGATGTTAAGTACATTACACAATAGGATAAGCATTGGTTAGTGAGAAGGGGTCCATCTCCACTACCTAACAATGTTCTACCACAGTTAGATGATATATATAGACGCAGATGGGAAACATTGGTAGCTGTTGATGAGCTTGTACTAAATGTATATCAATTTTTGAAATCACAGAATCTTTTGAACAATACCAATATCATATTTACATCTGATAACGGTTATCATATTGGTAATTAATATTATATGCAACACAAGTAACACTGCAGAGTCTATATATAAACTTATTTTATATATTACATTTTTAGGTCAGTTCAGTATGCCTATAGATAAGCGTCAACCATATGAGTCAGATATTAGAGTTCCATTACTCATACGTGGTCCTGGAATTGTACCATCCAAAGTTTCTGCACCTGTTAGTAGCGTTGATTTATTTGCTACAATTTTACAAATAGCTGGTATAGAACATCCATCAGATGGATCTTCTTTATTAAAAAAGATATTGCCACAGGATAGAACCCTATTAATAGAGTATAGGGGAGAAAAATCTAAGGCTATCCCATCATCAGGTTGTCCAAGTGATAATGATGTTAATCTATCAGTAAGTTTCATACATATGGTAGGCACATTGCAACTAATAGCAAAATTATATTATGTAATGTTACAATGCTTATAGGAGTGTATGAAAGACATGGCATGTAAATGTCAAGATGCTGCTAATAATACATTTAGTTGCATACGTCGTGTTTCACCAAAATACAATAATATCTTCTGCATTTTTGAGGATGACCAGGTATTAACATTAACAAGTCAGTGTGCATTTCATATTGTTGAAGTAGCGTATTAGTAATGTTTGTTCGTTGTTTATCAGCACTACATTGAAGCATATAATATTACTACAGACAATTACCAAATGCAAAATATTGGATACAGCATGAAGCGCAATCACAGATATAGATTCAGAAAGCGCTTGAAAAGAATGTCTGTCTGCAAAGATGAGGACTGTGTTTTTACAAATACAGAGAACACATACATTTAGGGCTTCATAACTAACAAAATGTATAAATAAATATTAATCATATTTTATATATATAAGTATATATTCTGGACAAATAATTATAATATTTGACTTTTCATGAATGTTATACGCGTGTTTTGTTTTTTAAATAAAATAAAAGTAATAAACAAATGAATCAGGAGAGACACCCGTTTATTGACAAATTCATTTTATACTTATTGCGTTTACGAAGGTATACCATTAAAAGTTGGAAACGCCAGCGGCCGTCTTACTTCGAATTACTGCATTTATGGAAATCGTGGGCGGAGAATACGCAGCGAATCTGGATATAAGAATAACTCGTCTTGCTTCCCGGGTATCTCAGGCAAACTGTTTTCTTAGCAAATATTTTTATTAAAGCCCCGCGGTTCGAATATCTGAATAGCAATCGCGCCATTCGGAGGTGGAAGGCAGGGGGGGGGGGCAAAGAAAAAGAAAACTGAACGAAGAGATACATCGCGCGGAAGTGCTTCGAGAATGTCCATAAATTTAATCTATTAAAACGTTTTGAATGATTTAAAGATTTAAGGTAAAATGCTATCAGAGTACAACATAATAAGAAAGAAGAATTATATCTATGTTCTTAGTTCATTCTAATGATTAAGGCTCAATGACTTCGTGCATTTCTGTAATTTTGTTAGAATTACTGATGAATTTTGTATTCTGACTCGCAATCGAATAATAAAAATCTCTCACGGTCGTCAGTGACAACAATTAATAAAATCGGGATGATCTATGGCAGAGAAACGTTTAGGATTCTCGAACGCGATATAAAACGTCAAAAAAAAAGAGCGTGTTATTCGGACACATCATAAAATAAAAAATTTTTTAATTTCGTTACTATCAAAAATGGCACCTGAGAATATTTGAATAGAAAATCGAAGAAGCTTTTCAGCGAGATTAGTCGTTCCTCTAATAAAAAAATGGCGATATGCTGCAGGACAGTAGCATCACTTACGTTCCTCCTTGCAATTTGAAGAGATGGTCTAGTATCTGCTAAATAATATATGTCGACATATTGCGTACTGTTTGTACGGTGCGAATACAAATTCTATTCGCTTCAACGAAATGAATGTACGTTAATTTGAAAATTTGTACACGCGTCCACGCCGCATCCTTTCGAGATCAACGCGGCGAAACGTTGGGGGTAGCTACAAAATGCCCCGGTTCGCTCCTTTCAGTGCCAAGGACCGTAAGAGACATCCTTTCATGTTGCATGAAAGAACGTCGAAATATTTGTACACTCAGCGTTACCCGCTCCGTAGGCTGCTTAATCGTTTGCACAGATGGTATTTGAGGGTATAGCGTACCGTTTACAAAATTCTACAGAAAAAATCACACGAATCCACGTTACCTGTACTTCTAATGTCATCAATTGTACAATCAGCTACGAAAATTGTTTAAAGAAAGACCAACAGAAAATATATTATTCTTTCATCTAACAATATCAAAAGATAACTCCGATACCAAACTTTTAATAATAGGTGGTTTGTTAATAGCATCCACGGCAAAATTTTTTTAAATTTACCACTTTAAGTTGCACTAGATTACAGATCGCTAAATGTAAACTTGTATAAATGAAACGTACAGTCTGGTATTAAAGTGGACAGTCCAGTTAGTTTTTAACATTCTATTTCTTCTTCGAATTAAATCAGTAACCGTTAGTGATTGTGAGTAATAGAGTAGACGAATAAAATTATTTACAGTCTTTGGAAATTCTCACGTATATTATTGAAGAGAACCGGAAAGTTGCACGCAGTAATTTCCTTCTCGTTGTCTAACACTCTGCGCTATTGTGCCGAGAAAAAGCCTTGAATGGATACCATAAACTCACATTATGTATATCGGCAGCTTGTTGAAAGGAACATGGCGGAGTCTGCTCATTGGTACACTGAATATTAATAGTTTCGAATTGGTGGGCAGGGAAATTTATAAGTCGAGTTACGGTAGAGTGAGCTTTCTTTTCGAAAAGCAACACAGCTGAGAACCACGCGGGCATTCAAAGAGAGTTCTCTGCGGCCGTTTCGGGTAAACAGCATGAATCCCCGGCTCGATCGATCGGGGTGGAGGATTAACAAGGCCTCGGCTCGAATTGTGAAGTCGTTACATCGTCACTGAGACGTGTAAGTCGGCTTGCGAAAAGTCCCTTTTTTTTCTCTCTCTTCATTGATCGCCGGACCGAGTGATCGCTTCCTTTTGCATTAGGATCAGTGGCTTTCGCTGGCTTCCGAGTTTTGGATTCTAGCTTTCCTACCCTCCCAACCCCCCGTGGATTCCAGGCTACGCTAAATTTTCGCTACGAACCAACGTCCCGATCGACCATTGATATTCGCAAAATATAGGTACATCAAATTGCAACTCGTATTGGCAATCCTCTCATAACACGATTAACTGGTATTGTGTTACATGGAAACTGTGTTCACCGAAATTTCGAATTAACACTTTTGTCGTTCATACACGGAGAACCCCTATCGATTCCACTGAAATTTTATGTGAAACGATCGAATGAAAAAATCGTCGCTGTGTGACGTTTGGGAACGTTTATTGTGTATTGTTATATCGAAACTGTGTTATAGGAACGTTTTACGCGATTTTTCAAGTGTATGCTATCGAAATGGTATTTGCAGACTCGCATTATAGGAGGGTTGGTTTAGTACTCGTTAATAAACTATGCACTTTGTTATTACAGTACAATAATAATTGTTTAAAAATTTAAATCAGACTTCATTGTTTTCATTACCCAATGTCATTGATAATAAAAATAAATTTCTATTGTATTCTTCCTTTCATGAATTAGCAATAAAGAATTTATAATTTAATTAAGAATATTAAAGCAGGATACTTTAAAAGTTCACAGGGAGGTCCACGGTAGCATATAATTGTATGCACTTGAAAGATTCTGTTCAGTTCCAGGAATTGTGTGTAAAAGTGTATGTAATTGTTTTCTCTTTTATTCGTCAAAACAATTTTAAAACGTAAAACAATTTTACAGCATTGCACTTACAACAAATATAACGTAATTATATATCGAATATGATTGGAAGCTTCCATAATGAATGCATGTACTTAACGCGAGTTAACCACATCTCATTAAAGCAGTATGGGAATGAGCAAGAAACAATCTGAGCAAAAAATTTAGTTAGAGCAGATCAAAGATTTCATTATTACGTTCAGAATTTTAGAGAGTATGGAACTTTACTGAAAATGCTGGAAATAAAACAATGAAATCAAAATGATTTTTAGTTTGTTATTTGTCAAATTAAAATAGAGTCATGTACAGTATACAAAGTGCGATTATGCTATATACAATATTTTATTAAGTATGGTTTTCATTATAGATACTTTATTTCATTCCTGCCACAGATCTTGCAAGATGCTGTTTAGATTTCGTCACATTAACCTCCTCTCGTCCGTCTCATTTCTTTTTATACGACTCTTTCTCACGAGCAGATGCTAATGCGAAAAACGGTAATTTGCATCAGCTACCCTGTCGAATTGGGAAGCAACCAGTTACGAAAACAACTTACTTTGATAAACTTCGCCGTAACTAAAGGGAATCTTCGTGAATTAAATTCCGTCCGAGCGAAGGAATACCTATTATGTTACTTCTCCATGAGTCGAACTTCATCAAATTCAATTCCTTATTTTGCATTTTGCGGAATCAATTGCAATTATAATGTGAATTGATCATAGAACATTTTAATAAGCACAAAGTAAGATATAATTTATACGATATAGATATTACATTAGATCGATATATAAATTCTATCAGTCAAGTTTTCATTACATAAATAGGAAAAACAATATCACTTATAATACAAATTCGCCCTTAACCCTTAAGTAGGCGTATGGGTTCACAGCCACATCAATTTATTTATTTATTTGGTTTTTGTCTCTCGTAAAAGTAATGAACGTTAATTGTCAAACTGTTTAATTTTTAATACCTCTTAGTTAACGTACATTTTTAAACTAAAACGAACATCAGTCCACACGATTGGTCACCGATAATTTCTATACACAAAAGCTAGAAAAAAAAAAAAAATTAATAAGAAAACAGTAGTAAAGGCGTGTCAGTACTCCTAATTGAAGATAATTTCAATGGTATTGGGTTTCCTTAGCCGATAATAATAAAAGCATCGAGCTCGCATTACGGGGCCGCTTACCGGGACAACAGTAGTCAAATCAAACACGAAGCTATTAACTAGGTCAACATTTTGGGTTCGGGGGTACTTAGTCCCGGCTACTTGGTACCTTCGTCGAGGCGAGCCACCGTGCACGCTCCCCGTACATGTATTTGCACGTACACGGGAAACCACGGAGTTCCACGGTGAACAAGAGCAAAGCAGCCGTGTCGGACGGTCTTGAATAAATATCTAATGTGCAAGGGGTCCACCCCCGCCATCCCCCCTTTTACCGTCCCGCCAATATTGTTTTAGGCACGGCCGCTGGCTAGCGAAGATTTGTAACTGGAGAAACGAGCGCCACTCGTGCGCGCAACAGACAAGATATACCAATAGGTGTCGGTGGATCCGGACGAGTGCGCTTAAAAGTTCTCCTCGAGATATCCTGTCTACGCTTTCTGCTCTCGCTGGCTGCGGAGACAACCGTTGTCGTTCTGTGAACGATGCAGCTGCCGATTCCACCGTTTTTACAAATACGACCGTGTCGTTGTTTGCAATTTTCCGTCGGACACAGGTAAGTAGTCGACGATTCTATATACAATAGTTGCGTGGTTGCTTAAGTTGTTTGTGTGATTTGTCGTAGGGGTCCTGAGGACTTTTCTCGTGTTATTGTGAGAATATATTTAACGAAAGTAAAAGAGTATTTTGTGATGATAGCTTTTACTCGATTGTGGATGATTTTGTTGAATCGAAGGATTTGATTTCCTATATGTATTTTTACACGCAATAAAATTCTCTTTACTGCACAAAAACTATTTGCAATTGATCTTGAAATTTCCTTACTCCATCCCCACCGAACACATCATTGTTTAATTATTTTATGACACAACCTCACGCTTTGAAGTTACTTTTATTAAACCAGACGACCCGAATTACCCAGTACCCGCGCGATCATTACGAAAATCACGAAAAATTTTACCCGAGACAATATTCCCGAGGTCCTCGCGAGAAAAGCAGGCTAGTCCTTAATAAATGCACAGTGGCTATATACCAATTCGCCCGTGTCTCCTCCGGTTTCTCGTTCCGGACGGTGTAAGGTTTGCCTCCGCCGGTATTTGTCACAGAAATAATTAATTAACAGCAGAAAGTTTCTCCTGCTCTTTTGCCCTATCCCCTCGCTTTTTCTAGCCAGGGGTTTGGTCCTCTCATCTCCCCAGTCGGACTCGTTCCATAACTGGCGTTCTGTCGGGCTGCTGGAACCCCTTCTGCTCGTGCAACCCTTATTACCGTGTCGCGTAGCTCGGTTAGCGCGAGCGGGTTAATGAAAAGCTCGAGCAAATATAGAATTTCTCGTAAAAACTACAAATTACTGCCTGCGCCGGGTGCATAGCCGCGTGCAACGCACTTCGTTGTCGTCGTCGTTCCACCCTTCGTCCTTCCACCCTCTCTTCCCTCCCTTGCTCGCCGTTTCGCCCTCTTCCCCAACCCCATTTGAAATCCTGCCTTTTTTTTCTGCCTGGCAAAAAATTATACAACGGTATAATACGCGAGCACGGGAAATTATAAAACGTTCCGCAGACGTGTTCCGAAGATCGCGTCGGGATTTTATAAACGGGGCGAGTTACTACATACGGCGGGATCGCGTGCTAAATGAAAACGCGCCCGAATATCTCTGTGTTTCGCGCAGTTTTTGTACCGCGTGGTCCGCTTAAAAGGCCGAAATGAAAAGGCCATGAAGTTTTTCATTTCGCAAGACTCGCGCTACCCCTAGCCAGGGCCCGGGCAAAAAAATTCCTATGAAAAGAAAAAAAGAGAGAAAAGAAACAAGAAACGATTTAAATACTAAAGACGTGTATTATACAACTCAATTTTCGTGCTTCTCTTGTACGCTTTTTTAAATTAATTTCGCGCGATTTTTGGGTGGATGATTTTCTATCGTTGTGGTGTGCGTGAGCTGTTTCGTCGGCATTTGTGGTAGAAGGGGTGAATGAAAGAAAAATAGCGTTTTTGGGGATCGATGCGATAGAAATGATTATTCTGAGTTTATGTTTTCTAACAATCAAATTTTGTTAATTTTCTTGATGAAACAATATATCTACTGTTTTGTTAGATAACATTAGTTTTTTCGGTGTGGCTACCATTCCTTGGATAGGGGATGGTTGCAATCCCCAGACATTTAACCCCTTGACTGCGAACAACGCTTTTCGAAAAAAAGACGACCACTCGAACACGACTCACCTTAGTCTTTTCAGTTCTCGTTCACTCGCATCTCTACGAGCATTGCAATTGCATCCCCCCGTTCGTCCGATTCAGCCGATCCTTTCAGCGTGTCAAAGCACGGCGCGCACAAAAGCACGCGTAACAACCGCAGCAACAGTACCGTGGGCGGCGGGGCGATGATACGCCCCCCGTTGTCGAGTTATCTCGTATTATATTATTACACTCGTGGGCCCGTGTTTGTCAATTTAAAACCAGGAGCCATTAGCAGGTATTATTTTAGCCGTGATCCACCGTTAGCGGGGGGGGGGGGGGACAATGGCGTCAGCGGACGGGCTACGTCCCACGATATTAAATGAGGCGAAGTGATACATTTCGAGGGGATAGACGAGCAAATAAGGATGATGCGGTGATGGCACGAGGGACAGAAGGGGCGACACATAAAGAGAAAGAGAGATACCATTGGGGGATGAAGAGAAAGAGAGGGCGGATAACAGAGAGAACCTGGTCAAAAGCACAAGGGTTGCGAAGAGGGAAGGGACTCGCAACGTATTACGTTACGCCCCTGGGCTGTGTAAATACCACAGCGCTGTAATCTAGAGTTAATGGTGCTCTCATGATACGAACGCCTATTAAAGCCCTCGAAACTTATCTACATGAACTACGAGTATGCTCTCCGCGGAATTAACTTAATCACACTCGCCCTGGCTCGCGATTCATCCTCCCACCACCGCTGACGCGGGCGTCACGATTCGCGGGGACGCCACGGATTTGCTGACGCGTGATTCGCGCGGCTATGGAAAATGAATTTGGGTACCGACGCTGGCTGATTTCTGGTTGGCTCGTAATGCATATTGCGGGTGGAATAGTATGGCTCCTTTGGACCGAACCGCGCGGCTCTTGAGTCGATTTATTGTTGCGCTCGTGTGGAGAGGAGAGTTTGGAAATGCTATTGGGGTTACGTTAGATGGTGAATGATAAATAGATTGCGGATTTTTTTTATGCGAAATGACAGACGCCAAAGTGATTCATATAGATAAGAGCAAATGTAGGAATTTCTTTTGTTTCCTAAGTATCTTATTGGGTTCAGAATAAAATTTAAAATAGGTGCAAAGAGTTTCTAGGGATTCCGAGGAAACCCGTCCCTAGTTCAATTATTAAATGGTCAAATAACCCCCAGGAAAGCTAGTTCTGACCCACAACAAGCATTAACCAAGGCTCGATTTACAATATTCATGACTTCGGTATGTCTCTCGACACCGAAAACCTCTGCTCGTATTAATTCGCACAATACTGTAAATTGCGTTGTCACACAACCATTGTCCCATGAACAGGGGGGGGGGAGGGGGGCAAGTGCCGTGGCGCCCCATATGTTTTAATCGAGGCGACCGCGGCACGAAACGATCAAAATTGAATGTGATTTATCGCGACGGTAACGCGGTCTCGCATAATATATCAGGCATCGTGGCAACAGGCGGAAATAATAGTATGGAGAATTGTAGGCGATATCAACGGGGCAAACGGGGGCCTGGCCGCTGTCTCTGACAGCGCAATTATCTGGTCTCGCTTGCGGTCGGTACGCCAACCCCTTTTGTTATCACCATCGCTCGGAATCATCGCTCCTATCGTACACGTCCCTCCCTAATGCCATCGTATTGTTCGGCGGGGATTGTCAGATGATATCTGTCCATTCGTTATAAATCAACCTGAATATTTATGTTTCGCGTTATATAATAGAAATTTTCCAGACGATCATAATCGTCCGTTGGTTTCTGAAACATATTAGATAATTAAACTAGGTGAACGTGAATTATTTTACCGGGATAATGACGACACGCGCGTCCCAATCACGGATGATTTAGAACATTCTCTCGCGTCTGGTTTCAATTCGTAACCCATTGATTAGAAGATAATTTCCGATCGATCGTTTACAGTTTTGCGGGGACGTTCCCGCGGTTTCGAGTTACCCGTTATTGCTGGGCCCGTGGTCAGAATTGCCGATATTTAATGGCGGTTAGCATTAGACTACCCCTGAAAATTTAATACTTTCGAACGCGTCCACGTCGAACACGTAATTCGTTGCATCGAGTGTCGTGTAGAAAAATTAAAAGAGTTCCTCCAACGCACGACTAGGCAAACTAATCGATACCATCGAACACCGCCCGAAGGCGCAATCGTATAATAAAGACAGATGAAACACACACGGACCGGCCAGCCAGACAGAGGCGAGCACACGTGGCCGCACGTAGTACACCTGTCAGCTCAGAATGTAATCGGGAAAATCAAAGAGACCCGGGGCTCAACGATGCGAGGGATTCTGCATTGATAGAGCCGCGTTTCGCGAGGTGACAGCGAAAAGAGACGATCCGAGGGTGTTACTAGGCAGGAAGCCATTTTGGGTTACTGACTTGATTAACGAACAGTCGGGAACATAGAGGAGAGGAGAGAGGGAGCTTGTGCATCTGCGCTACGCGTAGAGCAACATCGGGAATCCTTGTTTGAACCGACGAATGGGAATCCTTACGCGTGTGATAATCGAATAACAGTGGTTTCGCCCTGTGTCGTCATGATTACGCGATTGATTATCTTCTGTTGCAATATCTGTTCCCCTCGAATGATCTATCTGAGTCTAGTTTTTTTTTAATCTTGAAATGATTGAAACTAGGAATTTAAGGATAACGACGGTCCATAGAAACTGACCTTCGTTTCAGTGGAAATGTTAAGTTCACCTATAAGTAATTGATTATTTTCTTTTTTCAAATTACTAAACGATAGTACAACTCTCCAAATCTCCCTTATAAAAAGACGAACGAAGTTGTAACATTCGTGAACAGTAGGTACTTATAGAGTGAGGTTTCGTTAACCCGTTCACTGTTTATTATGCTTCTGCAGTAGCAACATTTTTTTTGTGTATGTTGTGAGCCATCCTTTTTTTTATTTTGCAAACTCATCTGCAATCACGTTGTTGCAAGATCTTAGTCTACCTTTTCTTTTACTTTCACGTGACTTACAAATAAGATTCTCAGCAACTTCTATTCTGAAATTCAAGAGATCCCGAATATGTTTCTCTTCGAACCCAATTCTTTCGCATGTTTACAGAACATGTTTACAGAATTTCTGATATTAGTAACTCATTGATAAAGTTCAAAATCTCTATAGATGGCAAATACAGTCAGCGGGTTAAACATTCGTAAAATCAACAGAAATACCTTACTTCGGACAACCCGTCATTTCCTCTCGATCCCAAACAAACCCCCAGTCGTATGATTCCCAAATCTCGCGCGAGTCCGCATCGGCCACGGCACCGTTTTACAGTCGAGCCTTTCACGCGGACCATCGCTTCGAGAAACCGGAAGGGTCGTGTTTCAGCCCGTCGAAAAGGTGGAGCCCCCGTGTCGCACAGGAACGGCGACGTTTTAAGACCTTAAATTCGAGATTTATATCGTCCAAGCGCCTGGGCACGATGACAGCTTTCGGTTCCGGCGGCGGCGGTCCTTCGGCGCCGTGGACGCGATTGGCTGTCTCTAGGGGTGGTGGGTGTGGCCCGCCCGCGGAAACCATCATCCCCCGTCGGATGTCGAGACTTCACCGGATCCCCTCTACTTTTCCATCCCTCTGGAATGTGCAGCTTACCTAAACGAGTCCTCTCGACTCTCTCTCCCTTACCCCCTGCCCACCCCTTCTCCTCAGCCAGCCAGCCAGCAGCGTTTTGGAGGGGATCGAAAGTTCCTCAAGGGGGGAAAACGGGTACGGGGAGGAAGGAGGGGTGACAAAACGAGAGGGAGGTGTATCCGTGTCTAGGGACGGATAATCGGTCCGCATTACTGCCTCTCTCTCTCTTTCTTTCTCACTCCATCCCCCTACCTTCTCTGTCCATCCCGCTTCGCCGTTCATCCCTCTTTCTCCCCATCGTTCGCGGAATACTTTGTAAAGTCTGCAATAACGCGTAGTACGCTTTGAACGACGCTCGTCTTTTTGGCCGGAACGAAATATGATGGAAATTCATGCGTCGTTGTAACGATAATTCCGTCTCTTTCTCTCTCTTTCTCTGTGCTTTTGGCGGCGTTCGTGAAACGGACTCACACGCAGTCCCGTCAGCCAGTCAACTTTTTATTTTCTCGTTATCGCGCGAGCTCTCTGAGCCGCGATAACGACGGTAGATTATAGAAGGGTTGTTGAATGATTTTACACCCTCGTCTACGACCGTGGGCCTTTTCTTTCGAGCAGCGCCCTGTTTGGTCCCCGATAAGCGTGTTTGCCGTGCGATCGCCGGTTCTACGGAGGTTCGAATCGACGATCTCGTGTATCTGAAATTTTCTTCGCGTTATTGGGATATTTATAAAGATAGGAGCAATTGTAGAAATTTATTTTCCCTCTTAAGCTTCTTATTGGGTTCGGAATAAACTAGAAAAATCGTTGGATCCGATGAAAGTTTTGTTTTTTTTATTGTATTTCACACAGCCCTATAGGCTATAAGTGCATAAAATCTGCAGTCTAGTTATAAGGTAAGAGTTCGAATATAGAGGGTGAGTCGATAAATAAATTTTCAATTCCTGATTAAAAAGGTAAGGTTATTCCATTTAATAGAATGCTGAAAATCTAGCGTAGTCTGTGACGAACATTTTCGCAATAATGTGCTGGTAGCGAACGTGTTAAAGAAGGAGGACAAATGTCACTGTAATGTTCACTTCTGACTTCATAAAAGATAAATATTCAATATAACAAAATGTAGCGCAGCACTTACTAAAACATGTAATATTTGCATTGGATTTCACCGAGTCAAGGAACCACACGATATACAGACATGGGGAGGCGGTTCACAGTGCTTCCTACGAAATTCTACGACGGAACGGATGGACCCATGCAGATTTCTCGACCTTCCCGGTACTCCGGCCGTATTCAGACTCCCGTTGCATACCTACGAGGGTTCCCGGGCTGAATTCTCATCACGAGGAAACCCGTCGGGATTTCACGCGTCGGGTCGCATTACTGGATCCTACATCGAGTTAGAGGGATTATAACGAGTTGAGGTAGGTTCTAAGTTCTTTCTCTCCGTCGAGGCTCTCGCCGTTGGCTCTACGTAACTCTGCTTAGTTTTTTATCCTCTTTTCACGGTGTTCGTCTCGTACCGCGTGCTCACCCCAAAAGGAAAATCACGTAGTCCGTTATCGCTATAGAAGAAATCGATTCGACGCGAATTTCGTTTAGTTTCGTGTTCTAGTATCCGAAAATTCTGTTATCCGAACAGAGTTTCTCCCAACAACAGATGCCTTCTCCTGTTACAAATATGTAGTGCCTCTATAGAATGTATATACGCTCTTTTCTGATCGATTGAATTCCACACAGTCACTTACGTTGAAAAATCTCTGTTATTTAGCAGCAAAAAACACATAGTATCTATAAACGCTTAAAGAAACATGTCAATTTTCTTGATTCCTACATAAATGAACGAAGTTCAGTATCAGAGAGTAATTGTTCTATTATCCGATCATTCATGTCTCTCTATTACTTCGGTTACGGGAGGGTCTACTGTACCATCGAAAATCTAAAGAAGAACAGGGCCAGCATAAATACCAGTGAACGATATCGGCCACAACTGACTTTAAAACCGTCCAATCTGAATCCGAAGAAGATAGAGTCAGACGTAGAAGCGACGACGGAAAGAAAAATCGTTTAAATTATTCTAATGTTTCGGCAAAGGAAGCGAATATCTCCCGAAAGATAGTAGGGTCGGATGGATCGTTTCGGGGTAATTCGAACCTGGGGCTCGTCGCGTGCTCTAAGTGTTCCTCCGCCGCTCCGAGCAGAAAACACATTGGGCGAGGGTGGCGGTGGCTGGCGTTATCATGGCGCTCGAGGCTCATGCAGCTGACGGCTCAATTATCTCAGCGAGGGTCTCACACAGTCACGCCTGCGACCAAACCTGCCTGCCTGGCTGTCCCCACCCCCCACAGCTCGGTACTTACTCCCAGGATCCTTGAAACAGCCAACCCCAACTCTATTGTCCTCCAGCTATTAACTGCCTCTTCTCGTCCCGAATGAAGGACTCATTGCTTTCGAATGCTTTGACTCCTGTCACGCGATCTCGGTGCCGTTGACTGCTCCGATATACCGCGTCCTCTCATTGGCGAGTTAATCCCTTTCGAGGATTCGCCGGCTGATGAGCCGCGGGACGCCCTGATCGAATCGTGACTGGTCGGATACGAGGAACTCTCGCATGGATGTTTTTATTATCTAAATTCCGTTTGTCGTTGCTAACTGTTTAAATACTCTGTAATTTGAGCTATTCGAATGCTTGCGTTCTGAATAATTAACGAATAAATTGGACAAAGGTAGATTTAAGTTTGGAAAATGATACTGTAACGAGGGCAAGATGTGAAGCTTGGGAGCTTATTGGTATTGTCAGATCAGAATTAATGTGATTGGGGTTAAAATTTTTTAAGGCTACCGGAAGCCAATGTCTTGGACGAACCTTTTTCTTCTTCGGAAACCGGTAATGCGGCCATTAGTAGACACTCCTCTAATTACGTAAAATTCACGTAAATTTCCATTTTACAATGTGTCTATGTCTATACACATTTAAGTGTTCAATTTCCTCTAGACTAGATTGATAGTTATGAATTTGATATTATTAAATTAAGCTCATAAATACACTGCGAATTCTTAAGCATCTACAGCTCCTAAAAATCTTCCAGAATCAATCAAATACAAACGCTAACCAGACTACAATATATATGCACTATTATTTTATTTCCAACCTATTAAATCCATTACTAGAGAAAACAGTATTCTATTTAACTCCAGTTGTTCCAAATTCTTCCATAAAAATATAAATTCCCCTAAATAACCTCGGTTAATTCGTAAATTTTAGGAACCAAATTATGTCCTATCGTGTTCAAGTAGTTTAGTAATATAATTGGTGTTCAACTAACCACCTGAATTACTCTGTATCAAAATTAATTCTTAACGTACCTATTCAAAGTAGTGACGTTGAATCGCGACCGAGGAGTCACAAATAATAAGTTCGATGCCGGTCACCAGTGATCCTCGCGATAATGAATGTGTTAAAGAACCACGAGACGGACCATCTGAACAAGATGATTTAATTAAGAAACTGGTGTTCAACGCGATAGATATAAAGGATCGGGAATCTCGAATCGTCCGATTTCACGGTGTTAACAGAGGACGGATTTCCGTTCAAACTTTCGTTCGTCTGAGCTTCTTCGACGTACTAATGGAAATGAAATCCGTTGCGATAAAGACACCGGTAACTCCCCCCTCCTCCCCTTCTTCCCTTCCTCGACAAAGGTAGAGCTCAGTCGACCCTAAAACTCAATCTCACCCCCGGCGTTACCTGTTCCTCCCGCTCATCGTTTCATTTGATTACACGAAAACATCATACCACGGTTCCCGCCCCTCTCCCTCTCTCATTGCATTGAATTAATCAACCTATTAATTAATATTATCCGGCGAGACTAGTCGAATAAAGGGAGATCAGTACGTCGAGCAAGAAGAGGTTGGAGCCGGCGCAAAGACGATTGAAACCGATAAAAAAGCGAGCTTGATCTTCTTCCCCGTAGGGCAGTTTCGCGAAGAGTTTAATTAAGTTCTTCTTCGTTTCGCGATTGGATTAGACCGTTGAATACGCGGAGTTTCTTCGCAGATCAACGTGATTTTTTAGAAAGGCGGCCCTGTTTGTTCTAAAGAGGCGTGAATTGTTCGAAAATGTGAAAGGAAATATTTTATTGGAATGATTCTTGTATTCTATTTATTTGATAGGGTTATGTTATGTTTTGTAGTACAGGGGTCACTCTACACTACTCTTCCGACGGTGGGTGTGACTCCTGGGAGAATCGGACAGAACAAATCGTAAAATGTTTAGTAAATGAGATCTCTTTGTATAAATATCTGCAGTTTAAATATTAGCCTCAAAGTACGATGTTCTTTTAGTTTCTGTCAAACTCAGACATTAAAAATTCGTTTCAGAGAAACGAAATTTGGACTATTTAAGATTTCCAATACCCTATTAATTATTTGTAATCAATTATCTTGAACTGTTTACTTTCGGATTAATGTCTATTTGTAAGTTTAACCGTGGGCAATCATTTATTCCTAGTTACAACATGACTTCGTTTACGAATCGTGGCCAGATAAGTTTGTTCAAGTAAATCTTAAAAGTCGAGTTACCTGAACTTTTACATTATCAACAATTACATTATCAATACTGATACCATTATTACAAAACAAATCTCTGATATTTTGTAATAAACATAACGAACATACTTACTTTAGGGTTATTTTTCTGATAGCTTTTAAGGGTTAATCCGGCCCAGTCATCGATCCACAAGCAAAATAGATCACTAAAACCACTGTATCACTACAATCCACGCCTTAAACAGCTCCACTCTCTCTCTCGAATGACACTCAGAAAACGACACGCTTCACAAGGAACGAATTAAAACAATTTTCACCGTACAGTCTCTGACCAGGGCTTGCGAAAACTAATTATCACGCTTTCGACTTTACAGCATGCTTTATTCATCCGTGACGTCGGCCGTCCTGGCAAATGAAAACCGTATCTCTGCGATAATTTGAAAAGACCTCTGTGTGTGTGGGGTGGGGCGGGGGCGAGAAAATGCTCGGGGATAACGATGGTTTACATAAAACTTGCGCCGGCAAGAAAGAGAGTTTATGACTCTCAATACGAACCCTGTTGTTTGCCTGTTTCCGCGTCGTCCCTCCCCCACACCTCCACGCTCGAAAAAGATCCCGACAAAGAAGAAAGGAAGGCTCCCCGCTCGTTAGGATGGCGAGAGCAACGGCCGTAATAAAACAACGAGAACGTCGTCGCGACGCGAAACAACGTTTATCGCTCTCTTCTTCACGCGCGACTTCCTTCTACGTCATCTCGTTACGTGCGAGGAAAGGTAACGTTCCGCAAAAGTGAACGACGAGGAGAGAAAAAGACTCCCTTTTGCAAATACGGATCGCGCTCTCGGTCCTTCAGAGCGGCTTCCCTCCCGCCCCTCCCACTGCCCGCCCTTCATCCACCCGTGCCGTCTCCCCTTTTCTTTCCTATCTGATTCGTCGGGTACAGCAGACAAAGGAAACGGGGAAAAACGATCGTTATGAGGAAACGCGTGGCCAAAAGAAAAACGATGATCTTTGAAGTCTCGTTGGGCGGAGGGAAAAGGCTGAAAATTCGTCCTGTGAACACGTCGGTTTCACGGTGGTATAAGAAGGGTGGGTGTACGTAAGGGCTGCGTGTTATCAGAAATTAGCTTTGGTACGGATAGAGTGGTTTTAGTAGATTTACCTAAAGTTGTCTTTTTTGTAACAGTTCTGAAATGCATAACTTTACAAAATTTACAAAATTTAAATTACTTAGGTTAATTGTAAAAACACAAGTTTTTGCAGAATAAACAAAGTATTTTTTCGGTGATGCCACAGCAGAGCCAATTGAGTGCAAAGGGTTCAAAAATCGAGTAAAATATGGTTCATTGAAAATCTTTAGTAACCGTTTCACGATACCGTTGTATCTTCTCTGTGTTCTGTGCACGCTGAATTTAATGCTCCGGACTTTGAACAGGAATGGTACGAGAATGACATGAAAATCACGTAAGAGAAACGAATCAATCTTTTCCTCCGGGCTTCGAGAGACGACGAATAAAAGTATCGGCAGCGAAATACGCCGGGAAACTTGTAGCTGGCGGTTGTTTGACAGTCGCGTTGCTTATATCGAGTCTGTCGGGGCCAATAAAACAGTTGTGTGTATATGCTCGTGTACATGGAATTCCGTGTTTCAATCGTTTCACCATTGTGAGGCCAAGAATCGAGATACGGTCGCGCGTATCCAGGCACATATTCGCATTTTCTACGTGTACCACCTGCCATCGATCACGTAACAACCATTATTTATATGTTACATACGTGTAACCTCCTCATGTATTAGACGATGCTGAAAAATAAGCGAGAATATTTTACTCTTTCAAATATTTAATTCTCCCTTTATTTAAAAATATCGAGCTCGGCACACCCTGTACATAACAACGTAATAAATAAACAGTAGTGAAAATATATGAAAAATCAGATGTAATATTGGACATTCAAAGTAGAAGTAAAATATTTGATGCTTGCATAAAGGTGTAGCTGGTTTGACTACGATATGTTGAATAGGTCTAATTACTCAATTGTTCAAATACTGTATTGTACTACTGGGCTAAACTATACGTACTGAACAATAATCAGTAGCGATTACTGTTAATATTAAGTAATAAATAATACAAATTATTATTACTACTCACATGGATTCAACGCGCTTATATGGATTAGTATTAGTAATATTAAGTAATATTAAGTAATATTAAGTAATAAATAATACAAATTATTATTACTACTCACATGGATTCAACGCGCTTATATGGATTAGTCTAAAATCCACAGAACATGTACACGTCATGATAATAAGAATAAGAACTATTCCAGAGACATCTTCGACAACACCAGGTCTTTCAAGACCTAGAACTTAGAGAGTGTGAACAACCCCTTCGACCTCAACAGTTGAATCCACGGACCCTTAGACTCTTCAGAACTTTTTACTCAAACAACGAATTTACCCATCTCTGGCGTTGCACGTCGGCGAAACAAATCGCCATTCGAGGTTTAATCTCAGAGACTCGAAGTGGCATCGTGACACAGAGAAGATCATCGGCAGATCACGGTCGTGATACGTACGCGTGGATTTATTGTCACGCGGAACACGGTAACGCACTCTCCGTGTCTCCCTTAACTTTCTCCCCCGATCGGGAACCATTTGTCCAGGCATAGCCACGCAGTGTGTAAACACGCCGGGACATGAGAGGGTAGGGAAGGGGGTCTCATTCTGTACGAGGTTACGAGGGTGCACGGAGATTGTGAGGCGGAGAGCGGGGGAGGGTCACGGGGGGTGGTTGATTTTCGTTCTGGGTTGTAGGCGCATAGACCGGGTGCAGAAATCGTGTGGGTTTCTATCCCTGCGGGCTATATCCCCGGAATCAGCTGCCAGATTATTCTATTACCGCGTATCAACATGGGCTTTGTTTGGTCTGAAAACACGGGCCCCGCCACATTGTTTCAGCCAGATAAAGAATTTAACGTCGGGTAATTAAAAGGACCGGCCTCGGGGACAGGTCCGTTCCGTGAGCGCGCGGGCAGGGGGTAAAGATTGTCGCGGGACGATCTCTTTGGACCGTTACTTTTTTAAATCCATAGAAACGTCGTAAATCCCTCCTGGGGACATTTTGAGCGTACCGTTTAGGCACAGGACGCGGAGTGGCGTGTTGGTTCGACGCTACGTCAAGCGCGGTTGTGAGAATTGATGGACGCGCGGAAGAAAATAGGGGACAAATTGGATACGACTATCAATTACCTTTGATCTCATTTGAAATTTGGTCCATGGAACGTTTGTTTGCTCGCTTCTTTTTTATGCGATGCGCGCTTTTATCGATCGTGTTTCGTGGAGGCGGATGTCGAGATGCATCGTGCGCTTTTTAAATCTCTGTTATAACCTGTTTTGTATGGGTTCCAGGAAAAAAATTGCGTAACTCAGATAAATAGGTGTATATTGATCGGGGGATGTGAAGTGAAAAATGAACTTATGATGAAATCAAATTCGATGGTTCGGTGCGCGTCCGTAACTGTGAAGTCTAACTGTTATAGAGGGTTGATTTGTAAGAAATCTGGGTTAATACAGTAGCGGATGAACAGTTACCACTTTTCTAATTCTGTATATTTTTATTCTTTCTTAACATCAACATGAAACTTTAATATTCTGGGTTTTGTACAACTTTTAAGTATTTATCAGAATATATATTAAACACATACTAAAGTTTTAAGTTGATGTGAAAAAAATAAGAAAAATAAAACAGGTCGAAAAAGTGATAACTTTTTTGCCTGCGACTGTATATTGTATTGTATGTAAATAATACGATGCAGACAGATTGAATTGTATTGAATTCATTTTTGGCACGCATGTAATCGATAAGAAACTATAATGCGCTTAAACAATGAGAACTTTTATATCAGTCTTTCAATAAACATGTGTTTTACGTTGGCCAATCGTATACATATTCATGAAATTTCTTTTGATACTTTTTGTCACAATTGAGATATACAGTCAGACTGAAATTTTATTGTTTAATAAATGTTATTGTTTTAATTACCGTTGTTTTCCATACACGATACCATTCCAGATGTAGAGGAACCTCCTGTACACAGATAGTATGTTAGTTTCGAAACTGTCGACGGAAAATTGCAGAACAATAATTAAAAGTTACAATACATTGATTTTCCACGGTTCGTATTTAATACATTTCGGGAGGATCCCGTCGGTGTAATCGTTTTGGGAAATTTAATTATCGAAGATGCAAATTTTGTAAATGTTTGTAGAGGCGTGTGCGATTTCAGCCGCGGGGTTTTCATGCGTATAATTTATAAAGGACGAAAGCAGTAGATTGTAATAATTTGAAAGAAAAATAAGATGAGCGTGGCATTTCATCGATCCGCCATACATCGCGCGGAAATTTTAATGGTACACGTGCACCAGTAGGTATACGAGTAAAGACAAAAACGACCCCGTATTCGAAAATAATTTTTGCAATCATATTATCCCTTTGCTTTGTTAACAAATTTTACACTTAACATTCTGTCGTTCGGTCTCTCGCGCGTGAATGTAATTCAATCAATGGTTTAAAATCGCGATTGCATATTTAATTCAATATGAAAATTCGATCACACGTCATGCCATATGCACAGTTTACAACTATAGTGGTATAATAATATCACGTGACTAGCGTAACCGATTGTGTAGCCGTCGGTTACACGCTTTCGTCGTGTCACAAACGGTGGACATTGTTTCCCGCTTTTCCAGTGCTTGCTCGCCAAGTTACAATATTGTTGAATCGTTCATGATTACGCACTACCGATTGGTCGCAAATATTTGCATTAGCCCCAACGCTGGTATAAATAACCCGGAACGTTCGGAAATCGTTGCCTTACTGATCGACGATGAAATTGCTATCGATCCAATAGGATCGATCTTACGGTATCACTACTGGGATAGGATCGGCGGAATAGCTTCGGGGGAATTAATTCTTGCGATCGCTTGTGTCTCCTGAAAACTTATTTCAGAGAAATTACTGATTTTTTGTTGTTGAAATAATTGTTTATTCAACAGATTTCGGGAATAATTATTAGCCGTCATATACAGTTTAGAAATTGTTTAGAAGATTTGACGACTTAACTTCTTCCAGACTATTTAAATAATTTAAAATAAATCAATACAAATGACGTCAAGGGGCAAGTACAAGTCGTAGAATCAATTATAGACAATGTAACTCCATCGGAAACGATGAAAAAAATTGCACAAAAAGACAGTAATAAAATTCATCATGGCACCTCTGGTAATTGTCGCGCGGTCGTCTGTGTCTAGTTTTCGGATAGAGAAGAAAAAGGAACCACCCAGGTACACGCGGTCCATGAATGGTAACACGTTGACCAATCGGAAAAAAATGTCCGTTCCCATCGGGGAATGATTCTCTCGCGGCGTGGCCCGCGAACAGACAGAAATTGTCGGCGGGGAAATAACGAACCGAGCGCGCCCCGCGTAGGTCGATTCGTCGCCGTCGAAACAATAACAATCGACGTGTGCTCGACGATGCGGTAATTAAAATAAAATTAATTGGATTGGTCGTGTGCGCGTTCTCGTGCCGGGAACTTTCGAAGGAGATGGCCGCACAGCCGTAGGGGCGTTTTGTGCGTTATTGACTATAATGCACTGTTTATTCTGCATTGCTCCCCCTCCCCCTGGCTAACGACCCCTTCTGTACCACGTGTGTATAGGTATACCACATGCGTCAATCCGCTTTTTTTCTCCTCCTCGCTCTTTACAGGAATCTTATCGGATGCCGGAACTGTCTGTTCAAATTTAACCCATTAAGTACCAAAAGTTTGAAGTCATCCTGTATGAATCACCAAAAGTGTATTTTGCATTTGGACAGTAATTGTTTATGAAAGACATACCATATTTCTGGTCGAATGTATCGAGAAAACATAGGATATTTCTATATCCATTAACATTCGTATTCAAAAATAAATTTAAACATCGACATTATTAAAATCCGCATCGTTTTCCATCTACCCTTTCCCATTATTTTGTTCGTAATTTATTAGATTGCTGGGAAATAAATTTCCGTTCGAATATTTTAACATTACCATTGTTCCCGACATAATTAAAGAATGTATACGATTTATTTCCATGTGAAATTGATATGAATTTTAGCACATATTGGTTCGATTTATGCATATGAACTAAGGGTGATCCAAAGTGAGTGTCAAAAACATTAACATTATTTTTGGGAAATTATTTTAGGCCCATAGATTGTATTCTTAATACTTAAGTAATGACAGTGTACTAAAATTTATACGAATATTATGCAGCATTATGCATTCGACTATTTGTCGAAAAATTTTCTAATACTTCTACCGAGGTCCTTTACAAACCTGCAGAGTTTCTTTTTTTTTTAAATCCGTATTTTTGACGGTATCGAAGTTCCTTTGTGAGCTAATAATATATTACGTTCGGTAATACTTAATTTCGACGAGATTCCGAGATTTTACTGGTTCCGTAGGATCGATCGATTCTCCTTTTCTCACGGCGGTGGTCCGCGACCAGCTCATTAAAATTTCACCGTTGAGACAGAGAGAGAAAGAGACTTGTCTTGATCTTTGATTCGCCCTGGCGAAACTTCGATGCGCGCAGTGGAACCTTGCGGGGATCAGACCGATTTCAGCTACAAATTCACTTTGACTTCAACTGGTGCTCCGATTCCCACGGGATACATCGAGACGGCTGGCCTGTTTCGAGCCTCTTCCACTCGTTTCAGTAGAAAAATCGAGGAAACCGCGGACCCCGCTCCAGTTTCGTTACCTCGACGGTGATAGACACCTGTTAAAGAGTGGGTTGCACTTAAACTTCAAAATGGATCTCCGTTTCCCCTGGTCCGAAGTGTTTCTGTTGCTGAGATAGATACTTTGTATATGCGTTTAAAAATACAAGAAATTATGCCAGTAATACAAGAGTATATCAAACGATTTCCTGAATTTATTATTATAAATTATATTTTATATTTCACCCTTGTAATAGGTCCTTAGAATTTTGATACAGAGCTTTTCTCCATTGGTTTTTGTTAAACTTTCCCCATTGATATAAGTAATTGTGTAAAAACTTGAGTTTCCAGGGATATATGAGTTATAATGTTGCCTCCTTCAATATTTTGCGTTTGAATAAAAACTCGTAATGTTAGTTTCGCGAAGTGTGCAACAGGAATTAGTTGTCGGTGCCGCCTGCATGGGGCTCCTAAATCCAATAATGACCCGAATATTACCTACCAGGAGTAAGGTTTCACGCTATTTCCTCCGTGTGTATCGGCGTAATTTTATAAACACTTTGAAAATTTTGCGCCGCGGTCCGGCTTCAGCGCTCGCTGAGATTGCCTGCTGCTTTTATGGCTTCGTCTGCTCCGCGGGAAAATAATTACAAAATCACAGAACGGAACACTTTAAATCGTTCTTCAGCCCCCTTGAGAAGTCGCATTTGTTCAGCTTCCGTGCTCGGTTCCACTTCGGTACCGCCCAGCGGAGCGGCTCTCGTTCTCAAACACACCGCGAAACCTGAGACCGCGATCGATGGAAATGTAATGGCACCGATAAATATTGGATTGGCGAACATGAAACTGCTGTTTTTAAACGAGAAACTTCAAACGGTCAACAATGTTTACCGTTAACCGTAACAATTTCACTGGGGCATAATTAGCAATTGCCTTGGTACAGGGTGGTTCACTTGATATTATCATCATAATGTACACTACCGTTCATAAGCATTGGGGCACCTGGTAAAAAATATTTCTCTTGGACCTTTTCGTAGCAATTACGCCAAGATATTTCGAATTTTCGCGATATCAATTAAAATTCTGAATGGATCGTTAGATATATTTCACACCCTCCCCAATAATTGGTTGAAGGTACACAACCTCTTAATGTGTAAATTTACAACGTTAAGCACCCGAGTCAAATCGTTTTGTACACATTGACCGAATAGAAAACGGAAACAATGCTTCATTAAAACTCTATCGGTAACACGTACGAAGTAATCGACATCGGACCAATTTACATTCCAATTTCCCCTGGTCGGACGAAAAAGCCATGTGTTCCGTAGCCAAATTCATATCCCACCGGAATATTCGGTGTCACGCGTTACGCGCGGCTTGTCGTTATTGGGTTATACACAAAAATTGGAAATTTGTAGTCTAAATCGTCGTACGATGTAATGAAAATATTTCGAGGCCAACGATGATATTATCGACTGGACTAATTTTCGATAAATTGTGAAGTAGAAAATTTATTTGCAAACTGTATCGACGCAGAACGTTATTTTCCTGGGGAATGTTAATAAATGCATTGATAAATTAAGAAATTGTTGATGAACGAAGTGAAGTACATTGAATCGAGCGAATATGGCCGAAGCGGAGGAAGATCTTACAACTGACGTCGATGACACCACCACCGACGCAGTTGACACAGAGGCGACGGAGGATGTCACCGAGGTAACGGAGGATGTAACGGAAGCCGAGGATGAAGCTCAAAAAGAAACGGAGAAGGAGGACACAGAGCCTACCAAGAAAAAGGAAAGAAAATTCTCGATGAAGAGGTGCATGCAAAAGAGATGGACTTGCGACGACATGCCCCTTTGGCAGATTTACATGAACACGTAAGGAAAAGTAGAGATTATAGTTGTGATAATAATAATGACAATAAAGTTAAGAATAAGGGAAACGAAATAGAATATAGTAAAAAGATAGAAGTAAAATGTTTAGAAGAAGTTTACATGTAAACGACATTGTTGTTCCAAAACTAAGAGATTCGTGTGAAATGTATTTCTCAGATACTTGGAGGAACAGAAGCAATTGGCGCAGGATGACATATTTAAACACAGGAAACCAGCACCGCACCGAAAGTTTCCCCGTGTTCAGTCGGAGGAGGATTTAACCACGCCCCATAAATGCTTGCCCCTCAACGCTTTGCAGCTTTCAGGCGAGCATGACCTACCGAACAAATTGGATCGCTCGAAGATGATCCGTGTCTGGAAAAATATGCGGTCGAATTTGCCGGTTCGTAAATATAAAGTGAACCTTGTGGACTTAAAATGTTGTTTGATACTAACATTACCGTAAAGATGCGTTAAATGTTCGTCCGTTAAACTTCAGCAATTTCAAATTATCTCTTCCTCTACAGTAAATTCTTATTCAGTGTTCGAAGTCTCCTCGGCACTGACAAGGAAAGGTCCCCAGATGTTCCGCTGACTTTTTAATTAGGATTAGCACAGTGATATAGCTTGGAATTCTGAAGCTAATTATGAAATATTGAATGTTCAGTGCCAAGAAGCCATCGAACACTCATTGAGAATTTAGTGTATCTTCTCACTGAAAAATTAAATTTCGTCAGGGATTCCATTCAGGGATTCACCATTACAAACTTTCGAAAAAAGTAACAGTTCAATAATACAAAAGCGTGTTTACCCCTAGGCTGACAAATTTTCTCTGCGATTATGTTCACTGGAAGGAACGTTTCCCCCACAAACATCTGTTTCGTAAGGTACATGTGTCTAAATCGGACATGGACGTGGGACCTCAAGTGACCAGAACCGACAGTGGTAGGTGGCCAGGACTATGGCCCTGTACCCAGAGAGATCTGATGAACGAATTAAGGGAACGACGAAGGCAGAAGAGGAAGAAGAGGAAGGACCTGTTTCCTTGCGAGCCGGACGACGAGAAGGACGCCTTCGATGATCCACAGAACGACTTTAGTGATCGTAAGGAATTGGGCCACGCTAGAATACCACCAGTCTGCCCCTCGGCCGCCAAAGATTGGACAGTCGATCGGGCCGCTGGCGAACAGCCAGGTTTGGTAGACGGTGATTACATAATTTTCGAGTTACCCTCGAAAAGGAAGGCCACCAGAGTCTACGCGGATGTATGTCTTCGTGGACTGAAGGGCATGCACTTGCCGGAACTGGGGCTGTTGCGACAACGTCGAAAGACTTGGAAGTTCTGTTTCTATCAGGCCGTCGTTGCGCTTCTGGCTAAGACGCAGCTGAGGTACACTTTGACATACGAAATGATTACACTCGACTTTTAGGCGGGGATTCATAGTCACTACTTATTCTTAAGCAAATGCTTAAGTTCCCACTTATGAATGTATACGTGTATACGTGTGCACTACACATTTATAACTGGGGACTTAAGTAGATATGGGCAAAATTTTTATCTAAATAAAAATCGCGAATAAAGAAAAAAAGATAAAAAAATTGTTATCGTTACTGAAAGCTTAAACAAAAAAGTAACTTTATCGACGAGCATCGATTAAATAAATTTGTTCAACGAGAATTATCCGATGAGTAAAAGTTACTTTTTGTAACCGCAATATCCTTAAAAGAATTAATATAACGCCCTAAAGGTACAAATACGCATGGAACGCGAACATCGACTACATCTACGAGCACGCGTGGACGCTGTACACCCACATCGGTATGATCAATGTCAAAGAGAAACAGCGACTCGACGATATCGTCGTCTACAATTACAAGTACAGCATCGAGGTGGAATTGCTACGGGAAATGAACGATGTACCCGTAATAACTGACGTGGACTGGGATTACCTGGAGCCGAAACTAAGACGCAAACTAAAACTGGAACGCAAGGAGCTGATGAACGTTCAACTGGAAATCGGTTCGGAGAAGATCACCGACGATCAAAAATTACCGGTCCACCCGGGCGTGAAAAAACTAGAGGACTGGTTCGAGAAATTGAAGATACGATACCGTAACTGTATATTCCGCACCACTCGATTCTGTCTGGCGTTCTGGCGGGACAATCTCTTCTGGTACCTGTACAATCCGTACCGTTGCGACGAGTTCGGTTTCTGGGACGACAACGGGTTCGCGTGTATCTTAAAGTTCTGCTCGAGGGAGTCACTCAGACGGCACCTGATGATATTAACGTTACGAGCCTACGTGCACGTCATCCCAAAGTCAGCCATACGAAAGACCAAGCAAGAGGCGCCCAAAACGGACTCGGTCTTGGACGGAGAAGACGCTCCGCCGTTGGCACAGCCGGAGGAGGAGCTACCTTGGGAGGAGGAGTGTTACACCGTGCAGATCTACCACGTGACCCATCATTGTTGCCAGATCCACAATCTGAAGCTACTCCAACGGGTCCCCCCGAGACCAGCCCAGCAGCTGGTGAAGCGAAAGACGATCGACGATTGTCCGTTTGACCCGCTGGACGTCCGTGATCCGTGCACGATCGAACAAGAGGAAGGTGATCTTAAGGACGCGATCGAGAAACCGGCTTGGCTCAAACTGTACAAGATCACCTGGGCCAAGTGTATGCCGGTCACACAGAAGAAAAAGGCCAGCAAGGAGCCCAGCGGCGGTAAGATGCGATGGCATCAGTACGTTGTCGAGGAGTCGAACAAACTGTTTTCCTTGTGGGGAGAACTGCACATCACGGATGGTATGTTCGATCGGGGGAATCGTGGTATGCAGACGTACGCTTGTTACGTGGTCTGCGCTGGCATGACCAGGATCATGGCGCCCGAGTACTGGAGCTCGAAGACCTTGGATGTGATCGTGATGTGTGGGGATCGGTACTATACGTACAGCAAATTGGAGGCGGAGTTCAAGGCGACCAAGAACGAGTACAACCACGTGAACTGCTGGAACAGGTACCTGATGAGCCACTTCAAAATCGGCGAGACGATGTTCGAGGCCAAGGTGCTACCGGCGATATGCGGTAGACTTTATTCGAGATCGAATAGGTATCTGTGGCAGTCGGTGGAACAAATGTTCCTCAAGTATCACTTCGGTATACTAACCTGCGAGAGCTCCTGTATGGGTGTGTTCAAGTTCTGCGGCGCTTATTACGTCTGCGACGTGAACTCGTTTGGGCCGCCGTTATTTAGTTACGGGGAGGGCGCGGCGTATCTGCTACGAGCCACGTATTTCTTTAAGTTCATCACGATCCTGGTGCTCACTATTGGCTCGCCGGAGTGCAGCCAGTTCGCTCTGAATCCGATCGAGATACTGAAGGTGGTCGACGTTGGCGGGGCCGCGCTACCGATCGGCCGGTCCGACAAGAAGAGGGACAAGAAGATTACCAAGATCGAGTGTCCGTATGACGAGGAGAAGAAGAAACAGATGAGGAAATGGAAGGGCAGGAGGCAGGAGACTGCCAAGACTATTGACAAAATGTGTTGCAAGGGCGCTGACTGATCGATGATTTGCTGGTTTATATTAGTATACAGGGTGAACCATGAATCAAAAAAATTTTTTGTCAACTCTTTTTTTTCATGATTTTTCATGGTCACTGATGTGATGATTTTGCAAATACACTTATAATTTTTTTACGCCTATCTGTTAGAGGATTTCAAGACTAATTAGGTAAGTATTATAACATAACATGTTTTAGGCGTCAAAAAATTATAGGTGTATTTGCAAAAAATTGAAGGTGACCTTGAAAAATCATGAAAAAAAAAGAGTTGACAAAAACTTTGCTACATTCACATTAAAGCTCTTTTGAAACCCTGCTATACCAAAATCCATCTAAAAACAACCGAAGTTATATGCGCCCGGTAAAAAGACATTAATTGAAAAACGGAAAGAAATTGTATAAGAAGTAGTAAATAAGAATATGGTATAAATTGAAAAATATAGATTGTCCTCAAAAATACTACGAACTATCCGTACGACCCAATACGATTTCAACTCCTAAAACATCGTTCCGGACCGCTGTGCGTCCCGATAAAAGGAGTCCGTGTGTCCAACTCCCGATCCCGTCGTGCAAACAGCCGAAAAGTAGGTGTACCAGCGCTAGTAAGTTCTCTGACTCTGAATAATTGAATGGAACAGAAAAACAAGACTCTCCTGCGGTCGGGAATAAAAGTAGCCGCGGTTTAAGTCGATCGTCTTTAGGTCTCAGTGCAGCAGCGGCGACGCGGAACCTATTAAACTTGCACCGCAAGAGAACCGTCTTAGTTCCCATTTGCCCTCACCCCCTCTGTTCCACCGGGGTTTATGTACTTACCAGAACTTGGCACCGAACTCGACGAACTTGCCCCGGTGTCCATGAGTTTCGCGTTACTCAAGCCCAGGTGCTCTTTCACCCCTATCGCACAATACTAATAATATAATCGTTGAGGCACGTAGAACTAAGCCCGGCTAGAACGCCGCCGCCGGCCCGCCGAGGGATTTTAATCAGTGATCCATTCTGCAACGAGATTGGATGTACAGGATGTACGGAACGAAGAGTGGGGACACTTTTTTCCTTTCGATATAGGTACTCGTGAGCTACAGTCAGTGAAAAAAAGTATGCGTTCACTCTTTGAAACAGAATAATCAATTTGAATCAAACATTGACTTCTGGTCAAATTGACCCGTACAGTTCACGAAGGATAATAAAATACTATGCAATTGAGTATTTTAATAAATGAAAATTTCTAATAACAGTAAGTGAGACGCTCATTCCGTCTTTCGATTCGCATAACACTGAATACAAGAATAAAAATGTTCATTTCATAGTTCTCTTTCTAAACTGCCTTTTTAATAGTGTAAATCTATTGACGCGTTGCATTCTTCCCCAAAACGAATCATCCCCGTTCACTTCTTACTTTCACGAAATCAAATTCAACGAAAATAAATAAGAACATCGACATAAAAACGGAAATTTAAATAAAGATTCAACTTACGGAATAAATTTCATTCAATCAGCCAGCGACGATCAAACCTGTAATAATCAAGGAAAAACTGTGTCACCATTAACGAACAGTACCGAATCTTCCGTACAGCAGCCACTGACTCCTTCTAACACCATTCCTCCGTTTCCAATGAATATCAAACGAGAAATCTTAATAAATACCGTTCACATGTAATAAACAGGTGTGTATATCGTTTCGTGTGCTTCGGTTTCAATAATTTATTTCACTGCCTATTATACACATCGAACGTAAGCTGTATGTACAAACGTATTTACACCCAAATTCCGTATTTACACGTTCCCTCGTGGACAAGGTGGAAACCTCCCCCAACCGTTCGCGGGATCCACGATCGGGCCAATGGAAATGAGTCTAACATCGGTGTCTCGACTACGCGACCTCCAGATCGGAACTGTCGCTGTCCTGTTCGCGCGGCATTTGTTGTTGCTGCTGTTGTTGCTGCTGTCTGGTCAACAGCAAATGATCCGCTATCTTGACGGTGGCAGCGGGCACGTTGTCGTCGGTGCGCTGTCGCTGCTCCAACTGAAGCTTTCGCATGTGCTCCTGCTCTTCTCGCTTTTGTTTGCGCCATTTTGCGCGTCGATTCTTAAACCATACCTGAAAAAGGAAAACACTTTACCTGAAGGTGGGCTTGTACCTTTATTTATTAACGAATGAAGACAGTTTTCGTCGAGTAGTGAGAAAACTGTCGAATATTTTTCGGGGAATTTTAAGACACAATAGTCTATTCGAAATGAACTTGACAACTTCTCTACATTTATCACAGCTATGTATAGTAATTTACATTAAAACGTGATTGTACAAAATGAAGCCAAATTTTCTTACTTTTGTTCAGAAAATCCTCTTTTAGGACACTTGTCGAATACATACGAAATTATAACAAGACATTACAGCATTGCCGATAGTCTGAAATAAATATTGTTTCCGGGATATTGAAGCTCAATAGGCAACGATAATTTATGTTACTCTAAAACAATAAACATGGCTCGAAATATACATAATTTTTTTACGAAACATCCACATTCTCTTCATACAGACCAGGTGTCTTAATAATTACGATCGGTAGTGTACGTGTATCAAGACATTCAGACGTCTCATATTGATCAATTAATTATCGTCTATAGTTAAGAAACATTCTGTACAGTCACCTAATATGAGCCAGTTTATCCCCTAATTACGTCGCGCGGAGCAACAGCAGCAGCGAACGGGAGTTAATTACGAGTCCCCGTATAACCTCGTCTCGCTCGTTCGAGCATACATTTATCGTTATTATGTTGTAAAATTGTCGAGAGACCGTAATTTCTATCGTGGGATAGACAGGACGCTTAATTGATAAGCCCCGTTTACCTGCCTCGTCGCCCTGTTCAACGGTAGGAACCGTAACAAGGCAGGGTACGGAGGCTGGCGAAGATCAAAAGGCTTCGCATCCCGCATTCGAAATCAGCATTTGTTCATCACGGTTGTCTGATTCGATTTAAATGATCCCCGACAATCGATATCGCCGCTGTTGCCGATGGTTTCTTCGCAGGTTACAGATATTGCCGCTGATCTCTCGACTAATTACACGGAGGATCAGAAAGTTACATTACATGTAAAACATTTATTATTAATGTTGACGATAATTCCATAGGATTACAATAAAGGTAATTTCCTTCCGCCTTTATAGACATATGAAAGTTTTTTTTATAGATAGCTTTCGAAAGTGGCAGGGTCAATGGACGCTATGTTAAATTTAGCTACGCTTATGATTTCTTAAGCTTCTACTAATAATTCCCGTCCACAGCTAACTTATGATCCTTCTATCCAACGCATTTCCGATGTTTTCATCTTTATACCGGTCCTAATCACCGATCCCCGTGGTCCTCTGCTTTTACAGCTCGACACAACACCTGTCCGTCCGTGTTTCTGCATTCTGTTGATGCAATCACGGAGATAGGGAAGAAGACCGTCGCGAGGGTAAACAGTCGCCGTGCTTCTTTCCAAACACCCGGAGACGGAGGAGTGCTTTAAGGCCCTCTCGAGCCTGTTTCCAGGGGTCCTTTTTTTCTTCCCCCTTTTACCCCTCCACCCTACCATCCCCCAGGCTTTTTCCTCTTTTCCCGTCTCTGAAAGTCGTCTTTCTACTAATTCTGTGCAAACACCGAAAACTCTTGCTCCGCCGCGGCAGGTGCGGCGAAGGCGGCGGTGGCGGCAGGTATATGTTGTTTCAAAGTCTTTAAAGACTCTCGAGACCGGCCGGATTTTCTTTTGCCGGAGCCGACCACGCGGGTGGTTCCCGAACCCGTGGACCCCGCGATAAGTGTGAATGACTTTGGGGATTGTACGATTGTTCGAGCAAATTTCCCGCCACGAGCGGTACAATACGAACATTCGTGATTCCATCCCTCCCCACCTCTCCTGCCACGATTATTTATTCTCACGATCGCGATTGCGCTGACGGAAAAAGTAATAAATATCTGAAATAATGTTAGGATGATATGTGACTTTAATTTCCATGTTATAAATTCTCAAAGTGATCTCCATCGGTGGCTATACACTGCCTAAAAACTATGTTCCTCAGTTTTTTTATTACATAGCTTAAGACAAGAATGACTAAAACAGTCAAAATAACTGGTTCGTAAACTCTTATAAAAATTATTAAACTGTCGTAACAGTGTATTTTCTGAGATTTTTGACGACTTTTATTGTAATATATGTGTAAGTGAAAAAGTTCGTTAATTTATCGACAGTTTCAACAAGTTGTCCCTTCTACAAACGTGACACGTAGAAATAGAAACACGGTAAATCTTCGGTGGCTTTAGTGTTAAGGACACCCTGTACAGTTGTAAAGGATGCACACCCGAGTTCTTGTCACCGAAAAAGGCATCTGTGGCCGAAAGAAGCGGAGAACTGAAACTGAGCATCGATCTCTACCGGGAATCCTTTTAAACGGGACTAGTACACCGTGTCAGAAAAGGATTCTTTCGGCAATCCAGTCTCAATGACACCGTCCTAAGTCCCTTCAAGCGTTCTTCAAGCGACACGAGGTCACCGAAACCATTCTCAGCCACGAAAAATCTTCCTGTGGCTCTATGCACTTAAAAATATCAAAATTTCATCATAGTTTGTGTATTGTGGAAATCATAAACTTACGATAAGTTCTGCAATAATAATTGATATAACTGTCTAATTAGTGCTGCAGATTTATGGAAGTTCAAAATCTCCTAATCTTTAGTAAGTTGTAATAAATAGGAATTCAATATTTATAAAAGAATTTGTATTTAAAATTGTACTCTAATATACAAGTTATCGAAACGCGAATTTATCGGTCACGTAAATACGTTGAACGCTATGATAACAGTATTTTTTTATGACAAATTCTACGCTACATTGTAGATAATATACTTTACAAGTACCCTTCTGAAACAACTATCTATTTTTAAATTAAATTGCTACATAAGCAATCCTAGAAAGGGTCGCGGAGTTTCTACCCAACGTTTAGCCGGATCCCCAAGTAGCCTCGCCGCTCCGTAAATATCCGTTCGGAACGTATCGCCGTCGGGCGAAAAACGAATCACGCTGATTAAACGGGACGTAAGCTCGTCACGAATTAATGGTTTACACGCGAACCTTCACGGCGATAAATCACCAACGACGAAACTCCGGCCACGGCGACGGTTTGTTGCACCCGCGCGATACGGATTTAATGCATGTCTGGGGCCTCGATCGTATGTATAATTGAGGCGAACACATTACCGGGGTTAAAGCTTTTAATCCGGCGTGCAACGTTGTTGGCGGAAGTCGGGCGACGCTCGATAAATACCGGCCACAAATAATTTTAATTGGTCGCATGAAAGAATTATGACATGTTTCGCATGCGACAACGAGATGGGGGGGGAGGGGGGGGGGGGGGGGGGGGGGGGGGCAAGAGGGGCCCGAGAACGATCCGAATGGTCAATGTTTGTCAAACGGAAACCTAATATTCTTGCGAGTTCAGGGGGAGAGTAATTTGTCAGTTTGGTTGGCTACCAATGGGGATGCCCCCGAGAAGTTTTTTAGGGGTTGGGGGGCGAGGGAGAATTCTTAGGATATCGTCTGACACGTGAAAGCTTTCGTTTGTCAGGAATGGTATAGCAGAGTTCGGCAGAATTTTATTCGAATAAGACACGTGACAAGTATAGATACGTGGAATAGTGTACGTATTATAGAAATTTATAGACACAATAATGGCATGTAATATAAAGTTCGTTTCGTTTACGGAACAGATAATAACATTTTGAATTAATTCTTCCATCTTACCTCGATCCTTTCCTCCTTAAGATCGACCTGCTGCGCGAGCTGCTCCCTCAGTATCACGTCTGGATAGTGCGTTTTGTCGAAGGTCGCCTCCAGGTGTTCTAATTGCTCCTCGGTGAATATCGTCCTGTGTCGGCGTTTCCTCTTCGCCATCGGACCGACCGCAGCCGCGTTCGGATTTATTTGATAAGGATGAGTCGCGTGATAGAAAGCCGGCTGCCCGTGGAGAGAAACGCCGGCGGCCGCCATTGCTGCCACGTACCCGCCGGAATACAAACTGGGATACGCGGCGGCTAAACAAATACCAGGAACCATTAAGAACATCGACCGAATTGAACTATATCTCTCTATGATAAACACAGTATATGTATGTACCCTTAAAAACGAAAGGGTCATAAAGCAATCGAAGTTTTAATTATAGGAATATTGAAGTTCGAAAGTTCAAGTTGATAGGACAAAAGCTTCAAGCCCGAAGCTTCAGATTGATGGGAAATAATCGAGAGGATAAGATGTAAGGATGATTTAACTCTGGAAGCACAACTCCTGGTACTTCTGTGACCGGATAGGAAGTAACATCTTTACAAAACGTTTTACTCAAACTTGAGAGGCACTACAGCTTCCACATACCTTACAAAAAATGCTATACTTTGTTATTATACTTTCTTAACATCACGAATATTCTGCAAAAAAAAAATACAAGAGCTCGATAAGAATCGACCTCCAAACTGTTTAACGTCAACGGTACTTCAAAACACCCCCTGTCACCGTGGTAAAAAGCAAGGGAAGCCTTTGACGGGAATGTTGAAATTATAATATCGTTTAGCACCACGCAACCCTATTCCCGGCGGGCGGAAAAAGAAAGGGAGCGAAAAATACTCGCACAGCTTCCCAGGGGGGAAGGGGGATGTGTTTTGGTTTAAAATCTCGAAGAAAGCTGCTTAGGAGGCACGACGTCGTCGCATAAAAATGCGCGAAGGGCGCGCGAATCCTGGATGCTTTCAACCGGCGCGCCTCAACCCGCCGTGAATTTTCTCCTTCTCGTTTTTTTCATCTGCCTTCCGTGGGATTGCAAGGAGCTAAATCGTTCGTGCGTGATCGAAACGGATTGCGGATTTCTGGCCGCGCGGCGCGCATCCCCAATCTGCACGCCAACCCCCTGTGTACTTTCTCTTTCTCGATCGCGGGTGAAATACTTAAAGCCCTCCGGGGCATAAAGGAAATTTTCCTTCGCGGTTATATACGTGTCGTCTCCCGTTGAGGATTTACGCCTTCTTTCATTTTTCCGTTACGGGGGTGCGCCGAGCGTGATACACACGCGGTACCAAAAATTGTCACCCGGCCGTCATCGACGCGTTTACGGAATTAACGGGGTGCTGACACGTTCGAGTTGTGGGAATAATGTGGAATCACGAATCACATTTTCTATCGTAAAAAAAATGGATTTTACTCGGTACGGAAAATAAGAATTTGCGTAAACATCCACAGTCTAATATTCTAATGGTATACTTACATAAATGTCCACAACAAAATAAACGAAACCTCTTCTCCCACATTCGTTTCTATATTTTTATTATAATACTTCTAACCTACAACCTAAACTCTACTTCCAATCCTATCTATTCAAAAAAGATTTAAAATTCTCAGGAGATTTTCCTTTTTATATTCACCCTTAACACCACAACTACCAAGGATAACCTACAGCTATTATCATCATAGTTATAAAACATCTACGTCACGGTCTACGATAAAATACATAAATTACTTTAAAACGTGTCATTTTGCATAAAGATCCGCAGTCTACTCATCAACAAAAACAGTAAAACAACTCTCACACGAACTTGTGCCCTATGTTCTCTCGAAAGAAACTATCTCCACAAACTGTCACCAAACTTACCAAATAGATCAGCGGATGTGAAGGCCAGATGATGTATCTGCTGTTGCAGCGGATGCATCGCGGCGGTCGTCCTCGTGCCGACAGCTTCTGGATTCTGAACGATCGATCCCAACCCCGTGGAATTCCCAGCTGTCATGTTACCGATCGGCCTAGGCGCCAGAATATTCTCGATCGTGAACGCGGACGTGGGCGAGGACATGGTCGCCGAGGAGCTGGGTCTGGAGACGTCGCGGGGTCTGAATCGCAGCTCCTCGGAGGTCAACGAACCCCTGGCGAACACTTTCTCGAGGTCGTGCCTTCGTCCACCGATGCAATTCTGTTCCTCGTTGTTCTTCAGCTTCAATTGCAAGCTCTCCGGCGAATAATTGTACAGATAACGATGCCCGTAGCCGGATATACCGGGACCATCTTGCAGAGGGCTCGACGGCTCCGTCATCGGAGAACGCGATCTGGGCGAGTCACTCGCGTAGGTGCTCTCTACCATGTTACGGGAATGAGAGAAAAAAATTGTAATTCCCGATCTGAAGCCGTCGCTCCGATACTCTCCGCGAACGATATCCGTTTTCGTCTGATTCCTTTTTCTGACTGGCCGCGAGAACTAGAACCGGCGCAAAAACATTCCTTAGCTGTCAGTGTCACAACCGTCAACCAGGTACAGCTTCATCCGTCGCTTCGTGGACACGGGGGTTGTTCGATCAACGGTATCTACACATCGGTCTCTACCGAGGGTCACATGTCAAACGATTCACACTGGCGACCTTCGAACTTGAAATGTCCCATCGCAGTCAAACACCAGCGCACTTATGTTCCTCGTCAAATGATCGTCTTCGTGACCTTCTTCACAAGGTCAAAATCGAGTTACCGTGACTAGGGAGGGAATGGTATCACACTGTTATCGTGGGCGAACAGGGTGGGTTGCAACAAGATGCTCGACGAAGCAAAAAGGATCGATCGGGGTATCGACGATCGATGAACAAGACCTGGTCCAAGTCGGGTTGTCGGCTTCAACCAGCTGTGAGTCGGATCGAGGACGTGTGAGCGAATCCGAGTGGAGTGGTCGTCCGGCCACGCAGTGACACCGACGAAATAAACGATAAACGACGACTGGCCCCGACTTCGTGTGTACGCGTTGACCTCTCTCGGGGGGGTTCGCGCTTAGATTCGCCGGCATCCACGTACGGGTAGCCACCCCCGTGTCAGTGACAGAAGGACAGGAGAGACACCCTAGGGTATATCCAGCCGGATGTGTATCTAGCCAGCGTTCCGTGAGGGGAGGGCGTGGCTTCGCGTTAGCCCCGCCCAGTGTTTCCCCCCACTCCACGGCGTCCCCTACGCGACAGGCGAGGATACGCCGCGAGTGGCGGCGGTGAGAGAGGGGGGTGGCCGCGAGGGGTGAGGGGAGGTGCCCGCAGGCCGAGAGGGAGCGAGACTCGACGATGGTTTCCGGGAGGATGCTGGCGTAGGTGCAATCTCCTGATGACAGCGATGGTTTGGGGGTAAAAAAAAAATTGTGGTGGGAGGAACGTCGATGGGGGCCGACAGAATGCGCTTTCAACCCTCCCGGCGAGTCGGTGGGGGAGGAAGGGGAGGGGTCGGGGGAGGGAAGAGACACGTCCGGGCCGAAAACGACGGGTGGGAGAAACATATTTACAATGGATAATCACGACGCGTCTCGCGTATTACAGAGCTTTCCGAGTTTGCCTTGCGAATCGTATTCACGAATTAATCATGCTTCCGGAAGTGTTTGGGTTTCGGGACTGGTGCGCGACCGTATCCGGTGGTTATTGTTTCTGCAAATAATTTCTCCATTTTCCCTTCGCTTCCTCCCCCCTCTGGGGACCACCGGTGCGGGCGATTATCGGCGATGATGTATCGAGCTAGGTTTTTTTTTTCGCCTCCCTGATGGCAGCCCCGATGTTCGTGCTCGCGGAAAGAAGCTGCTGCATCGATCGGTCGGCAAATACGAAAATAAGATTCGATGTTTTTTAATCTACACCACGGTCCCCGTTCTGCATACATACGTTCACGCACTCGCCCCGTTATCGACGAATCAAACATACAGGGATTCCAAGTGGTGCAGAGCTGTCCAGGGACAAAATTTATCAGCTCATACGGTTATTTAGTTAATTGAGCCGCCGATTGAAACGAGTCGTTGCGTTTTGAATCTATAAGCGTGACTATGTTTTTGCTATTTCCTCTTTTGGTTTTTCTCCGTCTTTTTTATTTCTGGTTCCGTTTTTGTTTGTTACTGCCTATACATCAGGATTCGAAGCGATAAACATAGAAATGCTGTGGATTTTACACGAACATTCGAAACGTCGAACGAAAATTCTATTGCTCGTGGGAGCAATGAGTCGTGTTGCTCGATTTAATACGATACCGGTGGAATCTGGCGCAAAACTCTGTAACGTCCATCCGTGGAACGTTATGAATATTCATACCAGTGTGTAATCAAGGCAGGGGCTCAACCCAGTTGTAATTCGACTAATCGGAAAGGCACTAATCGCTTCATTGATCTTCGCGCCGTTCGCATTGAAACACCGGATATCGAGATATTTGGAATTTGTACGCGACTGGATTATCGACTGGCTATTAACGGATATTAGATGACACTTTTTTTTTTACTTTTTCATTTCTGCACGGTCGAGCTTTAGGACCGAATACGGAATATGTATGTACATGGGAGTTTTGGTCGAATTTGATCTCTCAACACGATTTCAGACATGGCATACTTGGTTCGTTTTTATTTTAACCACAATACCTACATAAGAATTGGAAATTTTAGTATACCTATTGTATATTTAATGTATTGACTAAAATGATTGAGTCCACATAAATTATCTAAGAAATCTATTTTAAATATACAAAGTCAAGCACTAATTAGATGCAAAAAACTCAAAAAACTGGAATTTGGCCTTTCAACAGTTCATACCACGATTGACTACATTACGCGACAGACGATATTACATGCAGTTTACCTAGTGTCACACGATATTAGATGCAGTTAGCTCGAAACACCAGGTTCTAGGCGTTCCCGGATTCCGCCGAGGGGGGACCCGTTGATCCGGCAGATCTGTTCAATTATGTAAATCCCGCCCAATGCGTCCGTATTAATAACATAAAACCGTTGTAATGTGCATTGACTGTCGTTCTCATTGTTGCCAGGGAAAGGGAGGGGGGCAATGTGGTGGGGAGGATTGTGATGCGATACGTGGAGAACCGAGCGTGAAAAGGTTCACCATGGGGCGCGCACGTACCCCAGAGACATTGTTAGATCTCGCCCTCCCTCCTTCCCCTGGCCCGTGTGCACACTTCGATCCACGGAATCGAAATCTTTGCCAGCCTTAATCCTAATCCGTACGTTAATCGTGGCCCGATCCCCGGATCCCATGGCTCCGTGTATGTACGGCGCCCACCGGTTTAGGGCTGATCGTTAGATCCTTCGAAAGAAAAAAAAAAGAAAGCTGTACATGCTGCCAATCGGTGCATCGTTCACGTGGATTGTGTTCACAGCGAAGATGGCCCCCTCTATTTTTTATTGTTCGACCAGAGTCGTGAATTTCATTATCACCGTGGCGAATAGACGATCTTACTGCTCTTATTTGTATGCTGATGACGTCGATGGCTTAGACGCGATATGCATTAGTGTATACTAGTTTCGGCGGATTTTTCGACATTTGCAATTGCCACAGAATTTCAGAATAGATACGGTGTTATTGGAAGGTGTGAAAAGCGGTCGGAATGAATTTAACTTTAGAATTACCAGCGTTGAATGCATATTAAATTAAATTGCATAATATATTAATAGATATACTGTATAATGCAGTATAGCAGAATATAGTGTAATGTAAAATGCATAGTAAATTGAAGGTAGACATCAATACAGACGAAAGTTCTTTTATAAAATAAAAAATAAAAGTTCCTATGGACTTGGACAATATTTATATGTTATTATGAACGCAATAAAGCCTCAAAGAATCCAAAATCCTGCTCCGTTTTAACACTAAACCAACTACAACCGGTCAAATGACCGGTTTTGCTTAACTTTTAAATATTGCTATCTGCAATTCTGAATTTGCATAAATTTCCATAGTCTAGTTTAGTCATTACTGACTATGGTGAATTAGTCATTATTGACCCCCTATGGGACCTCGTGGGACCGTCGAACCGCAATTCCAAGGATTAAACGTCGTTCATCTCTTTATTCGGTATCGAAGCAATACCTTAACGCGCGAAATCTTACAATTAATAAGTCTCACAATTCATCAGATTCGTTGAATATTAACGAAGGTAAGTGAAAAATCCTTCGTTTCACGCGTAACAGCCCACGAAAAGGCTTTCCCTGTCCACCACGAAGCAGTAGACGATGGATCGTCGTGTTTGGTTTAAAAAGTTCCCGCGGCGGGGGCGCTTCCACGCGAAGGATCACAATTTCCACGGTAATCATCGTGGATGAATCCCCCGGCGCTAATGCGTCGACAATACAGATGTTTTCACGTCTAAGCGGCGTGCTAAGTGGATGTCCTCCCTTTTTCACCCGTGTTCCCTCCGGTCCGTCCCCCCTCTCCCCTGAACTCCGGCCAGTGCCTAACCGGGGGGTGCCAAGTTGTACCTGACCGACGGCCGCTGGATATAACTCCGAAGGTGAACGGGTCTCGCGGTATACTACTCGTTAGCCCCCGGAGTTACACTTGACTGGACGCCTTCTTGGCTCCTTTAGGTGGGGAAATAATCGACAACAGAGACAGGACCAGCAGCTACCGAGAAGCCAATAGGAGAGGAAATCGAGCCTTGCCCAATTGTCCGGTACCCGCCTTGGAACACGATGCTAAGGCCCAATGTCCAACTCCGGTTGTTTGTATCCTCTTCGTCGCCGTAGGATGTCTTCCGGTCTGGCGTTTACCAGGTGTATACCAGACGAGAGCAGATATTCGAGAAGATCCAAAATCTGGACAGCTTAAGGGGACCACGTGTAAAATCCTGAGGCAAGCCCATGATTATCCTACGCGAGCGCGGAATTTTTTCTGTCGGATACCAGACAGCAATTGGAAAACTCGCCGCGGGTGCGGAAGATGCACACCGTAGGTAGCACGGGGATCGTTAGACGTCGTCGTGAACGGGTTAATAAAGTGCCTGCCGGTCCGTTCGAGCGAGAAATCGTCGCTTTCACGTCGGGTTTGGCTTCCTTTGGGATCGGGAATTGGGGACTGGAGGTGCCTATGTATAAATTAGGACCGAGGTTTTTGTAAATTACGTTTTACGTTTGTAGGAGAAACCAACCGGTAATTGACTGCATACCAGTGAATTAGGCAAGAAATGTAAATAATAAATTTAAAAATTTCCCATCGAATAGGCACCCTGAAAGGGCTCTGGGTTCAAACAACAGTGGATTATTGCTTGTCTGTGTGGTCATTTTGATTTTACAAGCGTTTACCTCAACGCAGGCGAAGGGAACACGCCCGTCTTGGCCCCGAGGAGAACAAACATTTACATCCCATAACCAACCGAGCTAATCCTCGTGGAACTTGACACGATGTTGCGGACTTCCTCGGATAGATTATGATTCTTTTTTTTTTTTTTCTTTCGGATTCGGCGTCTTTCGGCTGAGGTCTAGGGGCCGCGAGTATACGATTCTCGAGGGAGAAACAATATTTACGGTGTAGGCTGGAAAGAAGCACGGGGTTCTATGGGGCGGGGGCACCGTGAATAGGCACCCCTCGGGAGGAAACGTCGCGCGACTATGGTGCCTGGAAAATATTTGCGGTGGCTCCGCTAATGTTTCACACTTTTCTGGATTTCTTTGACTTGTTCCGCCTGTGTGTGCTCTTTAATCCTTTCTTCTTCTTTTTTTTTTGTACATGGTTTTATCAGCGTTTAGCCTTTCCCGGTGGAAATTTAATTGTTCTTCGCACGGGGGTTGTAATTACGTTATTGGATTGCGGAATGCTTATGCAAATTCGAGTTTTCGTCGATTAACACCGGTTCTGTTAAGCTGAAAATAAAGCAACAAGGTTAGAGAGTTTGATGGAAATCTCGGTAGACATTTATTTCTTTGTGAAACTGATCAGGAGTCTTACTTTTTCAATTTTCCTGCGAATGAACCTATTTCAACGATAAATTAAATCCAGAACATAAAGAATAGAAAAATACAGTCGTAACTAGATTATAGTATACTATAAGAATTCCTTCCTCTTATAGGAACAAATTTTGTTTCTACATGAACTGAACTTTCGTCGATATTGCTGAAACAATAATACGTGAAATTATTTTTTACGAGAATGGATGGTTAGATACATTCCACCAGTGTCAGATTCTACCGCTCCTTTCGGATTGATTATTTAACAACCTATAATATCAATGGACATTAAGAAGATAGTAACGTTTTTCGAAATTAATAGCGCGACCGAGAGGAATTGTCTTTTCGTTCGTCGCATTTCCGTTGTTTATCTGCGTCGCGTACATCGCGACGAACCCCGCGGGGCGATCGGCGAATTTATTGGCACGTACGTTAATTACTTTAATTATTACACCGCTGTCAAAGGCTGATCGGAATCACAAAGGAAGTTTATTCGACGTGGAACTATGTTTCCATCGCCCCGAGTCACTGATCACCAATTAATTTTCCATAATTGGACGGACATGCTCGCACGATACACGCCTTGACGCTCGTATCGTGCACACACGCGTGCACGCATACCCACGGTTCGAGGCTAGCGATGGAATCGAGTAACTCGCGGGTTAACCCCTTGCCCTATAATATCGACTCAGACTCGTGTTGACGATTTGCAAATTGATTCAGTAAAGAAGAATATTATTCCGGTTTCTTTGAGTCGAAGTGAAGTACCACTTGCTGGTATTAATATTTAACTTTTATAGTAAAAGTACATTTGTGGAAGTACAAAATTCTATTAAGTAAGAAGAATTATTGGTTATACGAGACTATTAGAGTAAATCATCGATGAGTGTTCAGACGTTATCCCCACCACTGTCCGAACTAATAGGGTGACCTAAATGTTCATGATAAAAGAATCTTCGGATAATAGAACAATCACTTTTCTGATGAATTTAAAACCACGTATCCCTCAAAGATATCAAAAAATCCTCTACTAACAGAAGATCAATGTTTCCACTACGCTTAAACCCATTGCTGTCGCACACGGTGGATCCCATGCGCTATCGTGCACGCTCACGCGTTCGCGCGCGCGTACTTTAAAATGTATCGGCGCCGACCACCATTGACCACACCGTCATATTTTCAGAGCGGAACCAATTAACAGTTTTCGCCTATTCCTTTTATAGTAACTGGCCCGAACGAGAAAAACAAAACGCCGGTCCAGGTGTATGCCCGCGTCACGAAAAGAGAAAGAATAACGAGGCGGACACACACAAGGGAGTGGGGGGTGCGTGACGCTCGGGGTGCAGCGGGTTGACGAAGAAAATGAACGGAAAAAAACGAAAAAAAAAAAATAAAATAAAAAACAACGCTGATTGCCTTATACCGGCGGAAAAATCAACTTCGATCTCGTCGAGTGTGTATCGTAACACGGCCGCTTTGTGGCGGTCTGCTTTCATGGCCCGGCTTGTGTCGTAGAGATTCATTGTGTACGCCACTTTTTTGCCTGCGTTCTTTGGAGAAAAATGAAATCTCGGTGGTTTACCCCCGATGAATGGAGATTTATTGTAAAAGGTACGATTCCGTTGAGAGTTTTCCTTTTTTCTTCTACGGCTGATTGAGCTTGTGTCTGGCTAGTTATGTTTGAATTTAATACGAGTAATTGTATTACGCTGTTAATAATAATGGTAAATGGTTTTTAGTGATCGAGTGTAAAAGCTTAATATTTTGCGTAGGTAAAAATTATAAGACGATAAACACGAAATGTAAAGGAGAAAATGGAATTCGATCTGTTTGTGTTAGAAATTAAAATATGTGGTCTATTGGAATTAGAATATCAAGTATGTGAGAACTTGTCAATTCTATTGTTATTTAAACATACCATGCATGCGGATACGGTGACATGGCAATACATAAGTCCAATAATATTAAAACTAAATTCACCATTCAATGAGCCTCATCTTCCCTCTAACTCCTTCCCGGAAGATATTGTTTCGGATAGAGCTTTTTCGCTGCTTACCATTCACGGTAATGGTTCGAAAAATCGATTTGAATCTCGTGACGGGCGAACGGAGGGCTTTTAAAGCTATTTCGCCGTGGATTTCGTTAAGTGATACCAATAACCCGATGGGACAACAAGCCGGGGCCCTTCAGAATTCGGCGAAGGATAAACGAAGGGCCACCAATCCCCGGGGATGTTATCTAATCCCGGCGGATTTGTTGATTCTACGACTTGTGCTTGGCAAAGCGCAATGTGGTTTCCATGTAGTGTTGGATTACCCTCATTTTTTTGCAGCCCCCAAAGAAGGCCCTGCCCCGAAACTTCAACGTGGCGAACCAATATTCACGTCGAGTCCACCTCTATCGTGGATCTCCTCTACTTAATCACGTTCATTGAATTACGTCACAGTGGCACGAAATTTGAAAACAAAATGCTTTACGAGATATCGTGACAGCCATGGTATAATTCAAGGCACATGTTTCGATGCACAGTTTTCTCAATATTTAAATCTTGTTAACATAAAAACATATACATACTACTCCTTTTAATTATTCCTCCATTCATATTGGATTCACCTTATTAAAAAGTGTGCCAGTTTCCAAAAGAATTTATTGGAACTTTCTTTTCACGATCAGGGCTATAAAACAAACAAAATGTCTGATCATTTATCGAAATTTCCCAAATTGAAATACAACAACAACAACCAGTAAATGGTTTTCCAATAGGATGGCAAATACTTACGAATGTAATAACACATACATCCATCTTCTACCCTCTGAAAAACAGGTATGTATCGCTTTAATGAAAAATTTAACAAGGTTACTCAATTTACGAATTTTACATCTCGTAACCAGTAGCGAAATGTCTCTCACCCGTTCGCAATATCACTAGGAAAGGGAGCAAATCGACCCAAGGATTTCCGTTTCTCGACTGTTTTCATTTCGTACATCGTGAAAATGGCGGGATCGCGCCGTTATCGGGCCGAAGTGTCCTCCCATGTACCGGGATCTAAACGAAAAATAAAAATCGTAACACAGATTATTCTATTACACGTTACGCAAACATCAGAGCTGGAAACGAACGACCCCGTGGCACCGGCTGGCGGTTTTCTGCGTCTCCGCGATTCTGTTTGTTCAGAAAATACGTTATTGTTTCAACCCGATAAAAAATTCAGCGTTTGGATAATTACATCAGAGCTGATCGATTCCGGCAAGCCCCCTCCGGCGGATTCCCGTCGAGTTACTGACTTACTTTGGCTGCACCCTTTCCCTCGATCGCCTCCTCCCCCTTCGTCACATGTTTACGCGAACGATGTAATAACGTGCTCTGAGAAATGAAAAATTACACACTAATCGAGAACTGTGACTAACTTTTACTTATCCTTTAACAGATTATTTATCGGTTGCTATTTAACACTAGAACTACCGGAGATAAACGCATATTTGCTTCGATCGGTGGATAAAGGTGAAAAACTTTTTAAAATTTAGAAATTGACTAATTTCTTCACTTTCATATCGTAGTAAAAGGCGCAAAAGATCTGAGAAAAAACAAAGCCATTGCTAAACAACACTGAAACCAACAAAACTCTAGCACCCCACTAACCCATCACCACCTTTCCATAGTCCACATACACTTCCCTTTTCAAACACGATCGAAGACACCCTCTCTCTCGCACTATAAACGAAAATGCGTCTATCCATAAGGATTTCGAAGAACACGACGCACAGGTAGAGAAAGAGAGAGAACCAAGAGGAAAGAAGGAATAGGTTTCTCGATAGAACCACCCGTGCGTGGCAGCTGCGATCCTTTTTTTCCCCGAATCTTCCCTTCTGCGTTTCCTCCTCTTCCGAGATCTCGTGTTTTGCCCCGGCTACATAATCCCTTCGACCAAGACGGAAAGAGATCGGGGGAGGGATAGATCGACGAAAAACGTAAGAATCCACTCCTAAGACGAAACGAGACATGCATAGAGAAACGGAGAAAGAACGACAATGATCGCGAGGTTAGTGTTGAAAAGAGAGAGGAGGATAAGCGTGGACGTGAAAGAGCGAGGAATATCACTCACCGCACAGCGACGAGGGGGAGTAACGGGGACGACCCCGCTGTTTGCCTTTTATTAAACTCTTGTTAAACGCCGCCTTTCTTCGCACACACAATTGAATCGGCAAAACAGCGAAGATAATGCGCCCCCGTAGCCACCCCCCGAGCGATCGTGGCTACGGGACGGAGGGGCTCGAACGTCGGAAGACTTACCGCAAACACCAGCTCCTTATACACCCTGAAATGGACACCGTGTAATCCGGCTCTTTATACGGCACTGTCGGCATTGACCGATTCTCTCTTTCTCTGCTCCAACGGTGCACATCGAGCACTACAGCCGCGGGGGTATAGACTAAATGCCTGGCGTGTCCGTTCGTTCTTTCTGAAAGAGAGATCCCCGAAACGATCCTTGAAACGACCGTGAAAATCGGCGACAGGGGGCCCACAGCGACCCCTCCCCCCTCTTCCTGTCGGCGCACGGACCTCGAACGAAAATATTTGGATGTTTCGAGGCACGATATGTACTTATTTGGCGTGGGCAGCGTTTCAAAGACCCGCCTCTCCTCTTTCATTGTCCTGGCTGGGTCGAGGCTTGCAGATTTTCGCGACGGTAGACTCGAATGGGGAGGGGGGCAGAAACGATTTTCGTATTTTTCTGGTTTCATCGAATTTATCTGTATTCGGAGCGATGGTATTTCGGTGTACGAATGATATTTGTACGGGGAATTGAAAATGAATATTCAAGAAATTATAATTTTGAAATAATAATATAGTAAATCCTCGATGAATGTTCGGAGGCTTCTCGGCACTGACAAAGAGAGGTCCTAAGGCGTAACGCTAACTTTTCAATGAGGTTTAGCACAGTGATTGAGCTTGAAATTCTGAAGCCAATGATCTTTGTTTCAGTTGCACATTGCCATTAGTTTATGAAACATTTAATGTTAAGTGCCGAGGAGCCTTCGCACACTCGAGGATTTACTGTAGTTGTCATTATAGTCGGTGACTAGAGCCATCACAGTATGAAAAATATGTTTTTTCAAAGAACAATATTAATGAAGTATTTTATTATTTCAAACTTCACTTATCCGTACACTTGTGTCTCCCAATTACTTAGGATGTGGTAGATTGTACTTATCGAAAAGAAGTACTAAATTATTCATTATTAAATGTAAATGAAAAGTTTACAACTTTAATTTCTCTTCGATCAATTATTCTAAAAATGAAAGTAGTTGGATTGCATTGAATTTTATTGCATTCATTGAAGCATCTGGTTCCAGGCGATAACCGATTTTAATTATTGTTTATTCGTAACCCCTTTGTTTGGTCGCATCCGCCATTCGTTTGCGTCGTTGCAATCATTTGCAAAACGACTCGATAACGCCCGAAATCAAAGGTTACGCCGAGAAAAATACAATGAAACGTAACCGCGCAATACGACAAATTACGCACCGCGAAGAGAAAAGAAACGAGAAAGCAACAGAGAATCGCGTTGTGTTGTGCCACAGAAGAAATCACAATTCGATGTCCCGGCGAATGGAAATGTGATTGAAAATTTCCAAATGTAGGTTCGTATACCGCAACTGTTCGTTAAAAAATAACTTGTTAACAAAATTTTCCGGTTACAATTTTATTTTTACAATTTCGTTTCACGGAAGCGTATGCAGTTCGAAAACGGCGTGGAGGGATGCGATCATGCAAATCAAATGAAAAGAAGGGAACAGCTGCGGGCACAGTTTATAAACGATGTTTATTTTTGCAATTCTGTTTCCATTTTTAATTCTCGTTTAGAATCACAAGAGAGCAGCCTCTACAATTTATTTACCATTCTTTCGTTTCCTTTTTCGGTTTAATTGATTGAAAAATCTTGCGCGTTCTCTATGTCTGTACGTGTCTCTCTTCTGTATGCGTGTAGGTCCAGTGTCTCTCTGTCCTCCTTTGTGTGTACGTAGTACGTTTTTCAGAGTGTATACACATATACATATATCGTTCATTTATTTATTTATATAATGTATATCGAGGTAAAAACTAAGTACTCATACAAAACGTAGATTAGCTCATTAACAAGTTTCTTTGTCTCTGTTTCGGGTATGTGTGTGTATGTGTTTTTCTTGTTTTCTTACCATTTCGTGGGATTTTGTTACAGGTACATTATAAAATTAAGACACTCTATGCGTGTGGTACATACATATAAAACATACATATACGCATGTTCTTCTATAGATATATGTTACATATACACATACGTTTTACAACATACTTTCTGAATGAGATATGACGTCGGATATCGTTTCGTTATTACATTCTAAAACTCCATTCCCATACGTCCTTTACGCGTCACATGTTTATTTTTCTCATCGTCGTCGTTGTCGACGCGTTCCTTCGCTTTCGGGTCTTTCGTCTCCTCGTGGTTCGCTCGATATAAACTTCGCGTGTTATTTATTGACTAGCGATAATAATAATTGACTAATAAATACGAAGATGGAAAATCCGTGATTGGATTCTTTGGGGTAGAGCTCTTTTCACGGGTCCAAGCCTCCGGGAAAATACTATTATCTTAAGAACTTAACGTCACTTTGGTCTTTCCTTTTTTTTTTGCGTGTTTCTTTTTCTTGTTTCCCTTTTTACGAAGGATCTTATATTCTAACCGACCACGCCTTTGGCGACGACGGCCGACAAAACGCGTTTTTGGAAGAAAGAAAACAGAGGGAAGGGAGTGGTTGATGATAAAAAATCTAGGTGAAATCGGTGGATTAGAATTGATAATATTAAATTGGCGATGGTAATATTACTTTTGTTCAATCGGCGAAAATATAGCAGAAAGACTGAAAAAATTCGTAAAGTACCTCCATTTGCTTCGACTAGTTACCTACTTTCTTTTTAGTAAGGATTTGATAGACATATTGTGTATTGTTATAGTTGTATATAGTCGTAGAAATAGTTGTTTGGGTTACAAGCAGATCCCTAGTAACAGTTAGTTGCATTCGATTAATTGACCATTTTATATCTGAATGTTATAAATAATACATAGAAAACCGTACATAACACTGCAAAAGGTTCGGTATATGTTGCAACTAAATCGTAGATGTTTATGTAAATTCTCTATATATTATTTAACAATAATTATAAATATATTCCAAACATGAATGAATTTGTTAAGTTAAATATGAGATATGGTTTTCATTAATCATTTTTAACTTCTTTGTATGGAATTTTAAAGGTCTTTACATATAAAAATACACTTATATATTCACCACGATAAAGTCTCGTTTAAATAACTTTAGGGTAGATTGTTCCATATAATAAAACCCAAACATATATGTTTGGTTAATGTATTACTTATAAAAAATTCAATTTCAAAGGGATTCACAATTTCTACTATCAAGACCATCTTTGTTTAAATCAAGTCCACCATATTTGGTCTACGATACCAATATGGCCTTCTACTTTCAAAATTTCTTTCAGACCTCTGTAGCAACTTTACGTTAAAAAATATTCAGCATATCGAAGGAAACCTTTAAGACGAAGAAATTCTTATACAGACCGACCGAAAATATGTACGAATATTTCATTTTGTCTCATTTATTCCGATTCTTCTTGCGTACGCGCGTCCCTGTAAAAAAGTGACAAATGCTTGGATAAGGAAATCACTATAAGTGACTTACCCTACTTACAAAAATATGTAAAATTTGACCGTGTTTCAACTCGCTTCTTTGGATGGATGTTCATTTTAGATAATTACGTTTGTATATGTTTATGTCAAACTCATTTATATCCGTCAATTTAAACAGATGAATTTAGAGTGTTTAAAAAACATAGATGCAACGTTTTAAATTGATAATCAGTTTTCTTTGAAAAAATTCTACAAATACTGCCTCTTACCTGTATCTACGCTGCATCACACTGTTCACGGAATTCTAAAAGTGTACATTTATGTGTGCGTGTATCTATCAAAGATGATATTCCATTTGTACACAATTTCATCGTCACTATTATATCGCCATTTTATATATCTATTAGCGTGTATCGCTCTTCATCATCAAATTGGCACTGTTTATTACACGACAATTCCATCATCAATAGGCAATTGAAAAAAAAAAGAGAAAAAATCTAGAAAACTAGAAATTGACTAATCATCGAACATAAGAGTCCACTTCTTAACAACAAATATATGTATACATCTGTGTATATCTCTCTATATATATTAAAATATTATAATATATCACCTGCGCTATTCTCGATCCGCCTATCATTGAGTAATATAAATACAACAACAAGTTAACTTCTATCGACGTTATAAAAAAAGGTGTACATATTTCCAACGGAGAATGAAAAAAAGAAAACAGTTTCCGTGTGTACAAATGTTTATACCCGAAGAGTCGAAGGAAACGAATCGTCTCTCGTAGAAAATCAACTCGGATCAACCGCTACAATGAATACAAACGAAAGAAAAGGAAAATACAGTCCGCTGATTCTTATCCGCTAACGACGACGTAGAACCACGATTCTCGCAGTTTAATAATAAATCCATCTATTGTCTCGGAGTCTGGTAACAGTGGTACGGTTTTGTAAAAAAAAAAAACAAACAATTTAAGAAACGGTGTCTACAAGTATGCGTATATCGAACATATTCACTTTGAGCGACGCGAACCTAAAACTACACCTAAGTACTACAGCTTCCGATAAACACCCTCTGCGACGGAGGCGGGTAACAGTTTCCAAACCCCACCGAGAAATGTAACAAATTACGTGTACGGCGCGAATGGCGAAAGAAAGTACCATAGATTGAATACATTGATAGAAGAAACCATACATAGATCAACGAAAAATTCATCGACATCGTATCAATGAACATTCGTAGATTATTCATGAATTTCAAAGGGGCTAAAGTGATTCAACTAGTTACCGGAAGTACGCATCGTTTAAAGGCTGAACACTCTCGATAAAAAGTGGTTACAGGTTCCACGACGAGATCAGTCGCCTTATTCAATTTGTGCTCCTTCGGTCAGGTAACTGGACCGATTCGTGTTTACGCTCGAAGGTGAATGGTTCTCGGAAGTAAGTAGCCTCTCGTTCGAATTCAGTTCGATCGAGGAAGAACCCGATATTCGCGTGGATGCTCGACGCTATTGGTGGCCATGATCTCTCCCCACCGTAGTGTGTGTGTGTGTGTGTGTGTGTATGTTTTGGACGTGACAATTTACGCGATGCGTTTTACCTATCCACCTGTAACAGAGATCCCCTTCGTCCTCTTTCGACCCCGTTTTTTCTTCTCAGCTTACATGGTCTTACTCTACGAGTACATTAGAAGCCTGTGACGCGCGTGTGTATCACCTCTCGTGAGGTGGTTGGGGGGTGGGGACACAGTCGAGATACGGTGAAGTGAGTAGTGTGAATCGGTTACGGCGACGCCACTACCTAGGACTCTAGGGTGGTGTTCGACGGTGTATACGACATCTCCATGGTGATACCCGCGCTGCTGCGACGGAATCTCGACGGGATGTCGGTGCTGTTCCGTGGCTTGCGTCTGCTCAGGTGCCTCTCCACCCACTTCAGCATGGTCAGCACAGAGTCTGTGCTGGGCAGACGTCGCTCCGCCGAGGTACGAATTATATGCGAGGACGCGACGCGGAACGTAGCTGCCATACCTTTCAACGCCTGCGGAACACGTAATTATTATGCATTAATCCACGTGATCCAATTGTAGTTCACGGTGTTTCTCTTCGCGCAGCCGGACGTGAAATGCATTATGAATCGTCTCATCGTGTCTCCAGACGGATTTATGATTCTGTGATTGCTTAGTATGATTTTCTCACGGTCGCTATTTCGCTGGTTGATGGGATTTGAACTACACGCGTACTGATTTTCTTTCTATAGAACTACAGTAGGCTCCACGAGAAAGCTACCGGTCTTCATTTTGTACTTCTTTCATACCTGTGTCACATCAAGTAGATTCTAGGAGAAAAGAAATCGGCCGATTGGTCACCAGACCAGAAGTCGAAACTGGGGTCTTTCGCTTTCTCCTAACTTCGCATAATCTCAAACACAGATGGCTGCCGCGCTCAGGTCGCTTATAAGTAGTATTTCTTACGACGTGTACTTATGTTACATCGAATTACTTAAATATCAGTATCGATATTAAAAAATCGAGAGTACCTGTTCTGGCCAAAGAAGTAGCTCTATCCCGGAGTCTACTGCACGCTATCGTAACTTCAAACAAGCACAGCTCCCGATCCGATGAATTCACTTTCGCCACACCGTTTAAGACTTTCTTCTATTATTCTTACCCTCATAGCATCTTCGTCCGTGACGTCGTCACCGGCATAGATGATCCTGATGCGTTCGCTCCAATCGACGCCGAATGCTGTCCGCAAGATATAGATAGAGGCACGACCTTTGTTCCACTCGACCGGTGGTTTCGCCTCGATCGCGCAATGCGCGGAACAGGCCTTGAAACCGGCGTCCTGGATGATTTTCTTCGCCTGTTCGATCATTTCCGGACGACGTTCCATCGGTGTCTCACGATAATGGAACGTGAGCAAGGCGCCTTTGTTTTCCACCCAGGCCCCGTCTCTGCACAGCTGGTGTTCCGTAACAGTCGTTAGTAAAATAACGCAGCGTAAAACGATTGTAGCCGAGAGCTTTCGAGACTTGTGCATCAACTAGGTAAGACTAAAATATTTCTCGTCAAGTGATCATGAAAGATTTACTGGAACCAGAGAAATTGTCTCGTTGCTACGCGTTTCACTCGATTATTCATCATTTAGATTTAATTTCTCTTGAATTATCCTGTGTACCATGAGTCCTTCGATAAATGGTGGTCTATTACTATTGTCCAAGTGTGGTCCAGCTGGTTTGAACATATTACTCTTCTTGTAATAAAAATGCTGCAAGCTTGCATTACTTATTAGAGACATAGTAGTTACGTCACTGCACAGACTTTCAAATACTTTCATGTGATCTATGAGAGACACAGGTCATGTCACATATATAACCAGTGCAACATGTAAGAACCCAAGTCTCGAGAATCTCCGCCTGACACAATGATCACCGAAAACTCACTTGGTCTTGCAGGGTCTGCATCAGGTTCGCCACCTTTCCCTCGAGTTCAGCCGGCATCGGATGAACGAACTTGCTGCCGTCCGGGTGCAATATCTCCAGACCGTGATTGCCGGCGTACGTGATACCTTCTATACCGACCATAGACTTTACGTTGTTCACATTTCTACCTGATATAATTGCTATGTATACGTCAGACATATTAGACAGCCTTTGCAAGACGTTCTTCGTCTCCAGAGGCAATATGGCGAGGTCCGGATGGGTTGCGATTGGCGCTAAGGTGCCATCGTAATCCAGCAGCAGAGCCAACTTATGGTTGTCGCCGATATACCTAGGGGACATGTGTTATCACTGGAACGTTACCCGGCTTTCATCATGAGTCAGGTCGCATTCGCACGCGCGGGGCCCGCCGCTTGTCCAAAAGCAATCTCTGGCTGTCGATGGAGAAACTGTCGTTCTCGAAACGCGTCGATCACCGAACGCGGACATCAAACCCAGAAATTTTGTCACCAACGTGCCAATCCCCAAGGGGACCTTCATTCACGATCACTGAACGGATAGACCCGTTTTGGGAATAATTTTGTAACAACAGGATGGAGAGTTCCAGGAATGTAAAACGTTGTATGTGCGCAAGTTAATACGCGAGATCCGTCAAGCCAAATTGGTAGTTCAGAAATAATTACCATCGAAAGCATACCGCGGGTGTGATAACTGGTATTTCCCACGCTGCGACGTACCCAAACTCATGCTTAATTTAATCATCAGTTTGCAATCTTTGAATTATACTAATTCTTTAATTATATTGCATTCCATTTCAATTATTTCGTCGATCAATCCTCGACCAACCGATTTCGAAATGTGTCTGACCCGTCTTTGTACATAGTATGTATAAGATACATTTTCGTATTGGGTCACAATTGACTCTTCCTGTGATCGATGATCGGCTGCTCGAGGGTTAAGATCGTAACTTTAGAAGCATCCCCAGCGAACAGTGTATAGGCAAACCCTGTTAAGCCAGACACTTCTGCGAGGCATAGCGATCAAATGGGTTTGCCTATAACGTATTTATTAAAGTGCGATTAATTGTTAGACAAGGAAGTGTAGTGTTAAATTATTAACTCCGTGGGAATACTTGAACGTACATACGTCGTACGTTATTGGTTCCCGCTTAAGCGTGTGCTCTGGTCGGGCCCAGTCATGCACATCTGGTGAACTTCTCGGATACCTACTTGCTCAAGTAATCGTCGAAATCGTCCATGGTCACGGGCTGCATCGTCGTCGCGCCGACGGAGTCGTGTTCCTCGAGCGAGCCCATCACCTGCAGGAACGACTTCATCCAGTAATTGACGTCGTAGATCCTCTCGCGGCGACGCAAGTAATTCATTCGAAGCGTGCGTTCATCCTCCGGCATGGTTAGTGCTCTGAAATGTGGTAATTACACGAGTCAGACACTCTATTCTACTTCACATTGAAACTGTCTAAATTGCAGCATCGTACAATGTGTCTCAGGTCGGTTGGTATATTCTTGAGGTGACCTTGCACCTGTATATTGTAATGGGAAGAACAGGTATACAATATATCGATTGTCCAACGTCTATGACACTCTGTATTCAGGTTAGGTAAAATTACAGGTGTGCCTTCAGTATCAATATTGAAGTACAAGGTCATCTCAAGAGAAAGTTCCACTGAACGAGAACGTGGATGACTCTCAAGTATCCGTAAAAATTACGATGTATTGAAATGTATTTCTATCATAATTTTTAGTCACACTGTAGCGTGTACATCTAGGTGTTGTATATTTCAGAATCATAAATAAAACCAGTAGTGATTATGATTCGTGTTTAGGGTAGCTAAATAATGTAGTGGCAATAACTTTTCCTACGACCTTTGATGGTCAATAAATGCGTTGTGTATACATAACAACTGAACTTAATAGAAGTAATCAAGTGTTCTTTAATTTTTCGCCAAGAGAGTTTTGAATCCTCCTCACACTTAGACCGCACCATCAGTTAACTGAATTATAGATAATGTAGTCAAGATTTTAGAAATACCTGTGTATGACCTCAGCTGCCTCGTCTATTTCATAAGGATTGCAGATCAAGGCTTCGTGCATCATCTCTCCGGCCCCAGCGAATGGAGAAACGATCAGAACACCCGGCGGGGTGTTGATCTGACACGCGACGAACTCTTTCGCCACCAAGTTCATTCCATCCCTGAGCGGCGTGACCAAAGCGACGGCGGCGTCCCTGTAGAACGCAGCCAGCTCGTTCTGACTCACGCAGCCGTAAATGTAACGGATGGGCGACCAATTAGGCGTCGTGAAACGACCGTTGATACGGCCGATCAGTTGATCCATCTCCAGCTTCAGATCCTGGTACTCGCGCACGTCTGTTCGCGACGGTACAGCTATTTGAAGCATGGTGACCTAAGGCGAAGCAATTTTCAAATAAATCACACGATCTGTCTGCACAATGATTTGTCAACTGTACATGGTGATTCAGGATCGAACGATTTCCTGAAACCTCTAGAGGATTACCTGTTCACGGTGTTCCGGGTGCTTCTCCAGAAGCATCTCGAAAGCTTTCAGCCTGTGAACCAGCCCCTTCGTGTAATCAAGACGATCAACGCTGAATGCCGATTGGAAGCGGTCTGACGCGTACGGTTCTTCCACCGTGCTCCACCAACAGATTCTTGCGATCAACCCTGCAGCCGAGACACCTCTGGCAGCAGTCGACGAAGTTCAGACAGTAGTCCTGAATGTGAAAACCGACCATGTCGCAACCTAACACGCGATTGTGCTTTCGTCAGAAATGGGATTCCACCATGGAACGCTTAGATTAAGGACGTCTGGTCGGGCGTCGAATCTGGGGCGACAAGGTAGCTATTGTCGGTTCGGTTGTCGGTTAGCCGTTCAAGGTCAGTTTAACTTCAAATCAATTTATCATTAGATAGCTATTAGAATCATAAGCACCTAATTCTATTCGTCAGCCTCCGTTTAAATATAAAAGGACATAAAACTATGTCCACCAATACGATTAACCGAAGACCTACAGTTACACCTCCATATGTCATTGTACGAAAGAGAAATCACTAACGAAGGGAACTTTATTAAAACTTTCTTTTTATGAACTTCCAAAATCTAGCAATCATTAACATTAATAAATTCAACATCTACCATTTGTTTCATGGAGTTTAATTTAGTATGTACTAGCAAAAACAAATGGTTCATTTGTCAACAACATTTGCGTTTGATGCAGATGACTGGCAATGCCGCTATGCTTAGCACGCACGTTTTTCCTTACAATGGAAAGCCGAATTGACTGTCTTCAGAGACCATCAGCGACTAATTGTTCCTAGGCCCGACAGTAGCTAACAATTTCGACTCCAACCGTGAAGATTTCATCGAAACAATTTACCAAGCATTCCCTGAAGAATTTCGTCCGCCCACGGGAACAGCCTGAATATGTCCCATGGTGGGAAGGGGATGTGGAGGAAGAAGCCCAACTTTAACCTAAGATTCTTCTCGTCGGCCGCCTGTCGGATCCAGTTCGCGGCTAACATCAAATGATAGTCGTGCACCCAGACCAACGGCGTGCCGTTCGACTGATTCTCCTGTTCCTTATGAATTTGTTCGAGTGCCCGGACCTGAATACCAGGAAGGATCGTTATTAGAGTATACGTAAAACCTGGAGATTTTTCGAAAATTTCAATTTGCTTGAAATTCTACGATACTCTCAGAAATTGATTATTCGGATGGACTTACCGTCTTCGCGGCGAATTCTTCATTGACCACCGAGTAAGCGCGCCAATGTTCGGCGATGAAAGTCGCTCTATCAGGCATCGAATGGAACAATGGCCAAAAGGTTCCATTGCAACAACCGTTATAGTACGAGTCGAAAACGAGTGGCTCGACGTGTACTGCTACAACCTGGTTGACAAACCAATAACGATATGGTTAATGGAAGAATCGAATCATTAACTCTTGACTACTCATCTCAGAGACGAATTTGAATTTTTATTTCACTATCATCACCTAGCCGAGAACCTTGGAAGCTCCATTTTTAAGTACCTTAAATTCAAGAGCAGTAATGACATATACCATTTAATTGATTATTATGTTGCTAAGTGTAGTCGTTGACGAATTATTTATCTCTGAGACGAGTGGTCTGTAGTTAAGGGTTAATGAATCATCGAACGTTCTATTTTAACAAATATAGAATAATAAACTTGATATTAGATTGCCTAGAGAACAGTGTGTAGTTTAAGACTATAGATCTTCAGATAATAATTGCGATCTATGGTTTCTGCCACTATTTTTCAAGGCATTTGTATTTTTCTGTTCTTACAAATATAAAACAGAATGAAATAATTCAAAGTACGTATGATTTCCTCGGAGACTCGAATATTATTAAATTACGCGAATTATTATAAATTTTACAGAAGTACACCGAAGTTCAAAGAGTAATCGAACTTATAATAAGAATTCATTTACTAATACTTCACAATTTATTTACTTGTGGAATCTGTATGAGTTTCTTTGCTCGAATCAACGTCCAATAGGGAGATAGTCTCATTCTATAGTAATATATTATTATGCTCTTCTGGAAATGACTGTACTTAACATGTAAAAGGCGACCAGCTGATATATTGTCGGCGATTTGACGTTTGCCAAGTTATTCGTTACGTTCGATCGACGCTCGGTCGTTTGTAGCAATTGAACGAATATCTACGACTTAAGTAGATAAAAATAGAAGTGCAATCCGAGTCGTAAATGTACTACCACTGCAACGGAACGATAAAGACTATTATAAACATTATATTGCCGCGTTTTAGACTTTATTTTTACGAAGATAAAATTCGTAGTAAAACAGGATAACTCGTATTATCGAAATAATGTTTGTAAAAAGTGAAATAAAATTACCAAGAAAATAGATTTTGAAAACATATCAGATATCTGTACCACCCGACAGGACTTTGCTGTCATGTTATTTCAATACTGATTACTCCTCTCGACCTTAATGTTTGTAAACATTAACAGTCGATGTCACAATAACTCGACACACACTGGTACACTCGAAAGATAATACCACCGACTCCGATTTTCAAAAACGAGTCTGTAAAAATTGGAATTTAATTTTAATCTGTAAACACTGGAATATTGGCAACCCATTTATAAACATTGTCAGTATTCTATTATTTCCTACCTTCCACAATAATTTGATACAAACTATTCTTTAGAAGATAATAACATCAATTCTCATTTTCGGAAATCAATCTGCTAGAATTAAAATTGAACTTCAGTTCGTAAACATTAGAATAAAATATAGTTTATTTATAAAAATTGGCAGCGTTATTCTCCAAGTACCACAATGATTTCATATAAACCGTTAAAGATAATAGGATCGATATATCACCAATAAGATTGTATACAACATCGTCGGTCACAGTAAGTAGAAACAGTGAGCAATGGACAGACACGATAGCTAAATTGAGGGGCTGACAACAAAAACGACCCTTGACAATCTTTTTCCAAGAGAGTAAAAAAATACTCTGGCATCATCTTTAGGAATCTTAAAAATCGGTCGATTTTCTTTTCAGAATAAGTCAGAGTCAAGTCATAGGTCGTTTTTGATAGTACAGGTCCCGCCACGTGAGTCTCGCTTCTGACTACTAGAATCTTCTATCACAAAAATCGAACCTTTGATAAACGTTATTTTTGTTACGAGCCCCTCAATTGTTACTTCCTGTTGCGTATGGCTGACGATTTTTCAAAATCGACTTCTTTGAATTACCCTATTATTCGTTGCACTACGGATTACGTCTCAATCTGTAATAGAGCTCGTTATATCGGGCGTTGCGAAACCTTTTGTTTCTTTCTCGATCAAGATACGTCAGATCCACCCTCAATGGTTGTGTCTACGAGGAGGCAGGCATTAATAATACCCTCGTTAGCGATTACTCCGGATTTACGTCACTCGGCGATCATGTTTTTCGCGTCCGCGAATCAACGAAGCCGTGTGTCGCCTCATTCCTGCGCGTTATCGAATCATTTGCTGGTGAATTAATTATTCGAAATAATAAATTGTTTTCAATAGAGGATCAATCGACGATACGCCGACCGAACGAGCTTGTAGAAAAGATTTTGAAAATTCTCCAGGGAACTGCTTTGCTCTTTGTAACAGTTCTCTTTTTGCAGTCGTTCGGTTCAAGATGTCCAGTGGTTCTGTTAACCCTTTGCACTCGGAATTTCTAATTTTCCATACATTTGGTCGCTTAAAAAAACACCTACTTTCTTACATAACTAAATATGAATAACTCCTAAGTTAAATTACAATTACAAATTATATTTACAAATTGACGAGTTTGGTCCAGATACTGAACTTGATGCCATCCCTATCCTGAGTTCGACGTGTACTCGAACCCCTCACGTCGAGCAAAATTGTCTCGTAAATAAAGACATTCACGACAACAGAGAACGGCTACATCACGTGGCGTCGTGACGGTTTGACAACATGTTTTGAATAAAAGAATCGGAGTAAGCGGGACGCGCGGCATCGGGGGATCGGTCTGACTGTATATCGGTCGATTGTGATGCGCGCGGGTGTGTGCACGCTTTCGACGAACCTCGCGCGTCTGTGATAACGAGTAATTAAAATGTTTTCGTTCGTTCCGTTCGTTTTTTGGCGCTCGGGCGTACCCTCGCGTGCACGGAATGTTTACGGTCTTCGGTCGTAAGCGGTATAATCGTCTTCTGAAACGTCTGTGACCCCTGTGCGCGTTGCGAAAGAACCGCGATCAGCCCTCCTCGCGTCTTTCATTTTTCTGTGCTCGTGATATATCTAATATATAAAACTACAAATAAAGGAACAAAAAAATCACTCTTTAAAACAGAATTTTTTCCCCAATTGCGTCCCGTATATCGTATTTTTTTTCACGGAGTGTATCTTTCTATGAATTCCAAACGATCCTCGAAGATCGAGGAATCTGGAAAATCGAATCATCGGAAATAGCGCTGACCTCTTCGGTCTTGCCCGTCCGTGTCAGCCACGACACATCACTTTGATTTCTACATGTCGCGAGAAGCAAAAAAAATTACATAAGCCGACGATAGGTTTGTCCCTGGTCGATTGAATTCAAAACAGCTCTGTCTGCCTCTCTCTCTCTTTCTCTCTCGTCGATACGAACACGGGGGCAGAGCGTTGAATAACGGGAACTCGGTATCATGCCGCTCCTTTGTTTCTCTTTCATGTCCGCTAATGGTCAATGGGGATGGCGTTTAAGAGAAAAAGGCACGCGGAGATAATGAAAACTTGCTCGAGGTCTCTCGCGCGCGGTTCTATTAATAATTATATTAAGCGGCGTACTGAAATAGCAAGACGTCGTCGGTTACACGACACTGCCTTCGATCGAAATGATCGAACGGTTAACACGTGTTACCTACGAATCACGACGATTTATCGTATCGATCGAAAAGTTCTTTGCGTTCTTTTTTATTCGGTCCGATAGAATGTGTCGACTATACGTAATACAAGGAAATTAAATTTTACAGTGACGTTTGTTAGTAATTATACGAGCATAATTGCCTATAAATCATCTTCGTGTTATTGCCTTTAGTCGACAAAATGTTTCGTGTCGAGATTTCTGAAATTAAATTTTGAACTATAAGACTTGTTTTGTGGTATACATTTTCTAAATGTTTTTAATTGTTTTGGTGATTGTTGAATATCGGATGAACGTATGTTTCGTTGAATCAGAATTACGTATCAACACGTGCCATAGATTCTCAACGTAAAGTATGGGATGATTCTACGTGACGAAGTGTTAGAAATATGTTAATCAAAAGCATGCGTTTCATTTCAAAATCCATAGACGTTTAATCGCCTTCGGAGATAGATATTGTGGACAGTAATTGATGGGCTAAGACGATAGGTTTATCTATAGAGGCTGACTCAGTATTTTCTTGCTTCATTTGTATAGATACAGAATGATCCGGCAAAATCCTCCGAATTTTCGGATTCACCGTACACCACATCACCGATAAACGTGGAATCTATAAATAATTTTGAATGACGTGTAAACCACGTGGTTTCATGCACCAGCAGAGTAAAATAAAATAACAAACTATCGAAGCTTAAAAATTGTTCCCTTACTTGTTCTGAACGTAGTGAAATCCTCAACCGAAGAAATAAATTTGTAGTTTAGAAAATGTGAATTTTTGTGAACGAATCATTAACCACACGGTCGAACGATAAGGCATTGATTATAGAATCGGTTTTTCCGAACAGTCTGAACGGTACGAAAAAATGAAAAGTCTCGAACGTTCAACAACAGACTGGAGAATATCTATATTTTCACGATTTTTGCGCGGCTAATGTCAAACGTCAAGATTACAACCGCGAATGTAAAAGTTAGCCACGCGGTTTATCGTGATATGCTTATTCCGGGGGCAGGCATTTATCTGCTTTTACCAGTACGCGTGTAAGTGGAGTTTATCCTTTCACAATGGAATCACTGTGATTTTATTGTTTAAAAATATATCTTTCCCGTCGAATGCCTCTCGATAAGATTCGAATTACGAGGAACGCCACGACGCGTGGAAGACGCTGATTATGTTAAACCATTGAACGCATAAACAGACATTTTAAAATAATAAAAATTGTAAGATATGTGGCCGCATAAATCAGATAGATTGTCAAGAGCTAATTCGATTATAAAAGGGGTGAATCCGGATGGAAAAGATAATGTTAAAATGTTCTTACGACTAAGACGCAATTTTTTGTTTCTGCAGAACGAAAAAGTCATGTGTCTTTATTATTATTCTTCGTTGTTATTTAAAACCCTGCACTATTTTTTTGGAGAACAAGCGCGGGAAAACGTATTAAATTCAAATTGTATTCCATATTCTTAACAGAATAATGGCTAGAGGTGTCAAACAAAATGCTCCTCCTCCGTAACGAAAGGGTTGAAAGTGTCACGAAATAGTCGTTGTCGGATTATTCAACTCTAAAACGATTCGTCTGTGGTTAAGGGTTAAAGTTGCAACGCTTGCTTATACAGGACGTAGACTCAACAAGAAAAAACGTGTTTATATAGGACCAGACAGTTAACACGTTAAACGCCGAGCTGTAGAAAATCGTTCTGTCACTCAAAAAGTTTTATATCGTCTGGTTATTTAATTTGTATGCTGGAGGTCAGATAAAAATAAGAAGAGTTCCTTTTGAACATGGAAAGAAATTAGTTCAGAGGCAATTAAAAAAGTGATAGAAACGCTGATGCGATTACTTAAGGCGGAGATACGCAAAAGCATCGACCACTCACGCATTTAATCTCAACACGCGATTGCTAAGTTTCTTAATAAACACCGTAAATTGATAATTTGTTTATCCCACGAAGAGATAACAAACATTGATTCTGGACACGAATTCACGCATTTTATCAGTTTGATGGGAAGTAAATGACCCCTGGCCGTTTTGACACTTTCATCGCCAAAACGTGATTCAACTGATCCTCCGTTCACGATACGAGGATTATGTATTAAGTATACCAAGAAGTAATTCATCTATGGCCAGTAAACAAACTATTTTGTATTGTTTGTGTAGAAATGAAATCACAATATCAAGGTTTTTATACTGGTTAATTATTAATTAACAATTGACCTCTAAGAATACAGAAAAGAAAATTAAACTTAGCTTACGTAATTATAAGAAATATAGGTCAAACCTTCAAATCACAATTATTAAGTAATAATTTAATCATCCACTGTAGCCGTTCAATGTTTAAAGTTCGTTTCACTCGAAATAACATTAAATGAAGACTCCTGATCTTCAAACGGCCGTATGTTCCCCACCTAACAGTAAGATTCATACGTATACCGATACTACGAATCGAACAAGTGTCCCAGCACTATGTAGCACGTGTGTTCTAATCGCAAGGACTATTATCGAGCCTAGACGAAACCCTACGCGAATGATAAATCGCTATACAGATTCGCGGGCGTCACGCCACCGATAACCCGGCTCTTTCGACCTCCCAACACGATAATCGTGGATCCTTGCCTCAGATCCATTCGCGTACGTGCTGATCGACGCCCCGTAACAGCTATTTAAGGAGTTCCTGCACTATTTCTTAGTCGTGATACACGAATAAGGTCACCCGGATGTTTAGTCGATCGGAATGGCGTCAAGGTCCGCCGCCCGTTATGGACGGAAAGATCATTTTTCTCTTCCACGAGGAACCGTCTCGGAGAAATCCTTGTATCGATACCTCGAAACAGAACTAGCTACAGTAATTGTGAAATAAAAAACATTTTCACAGAAGAATTCAACCCTTAAACTTCGTGATTTTCTCTTGGTACATTTCCTTGGATAGATCCGTTCTTCGAAAAATTTCGTTCTAACAATTGTTTCATTTTTCTGGGTGACAAATGATGAACACTGAAAATTTTAGGATACGTAATTGTATCAATTTGTACAATACCCGAACGTTTCTTACCACGAACAACACGGCCAATAAAACAAGACAATTGCGTCCGTTTCACGGACAATCAAATTTGTTCGTTGACGCACCACGATTCGATTAGGTCGATACTCGTCGATTCGGTTGGTGGTCATTGCGCCGATTAACGTGGTCCGGCTGAGCATCAATTGACCGAGGTCACGTTCAATGCGACTAACAAGGTAGCGGATTGACGACCGTGATCTCGGTTCCTGATCTGTCTTTATTATCGATCGTGCTACTTCAGATCGATTTCAAACGCGTTCTGACTTCTGCACAATCGTTCGATAATCGTTTATTTCCTTATTGAAACTAGAAGTATATTTACTAGGTACTGTTATCTAAAGACGATGAAATAATTATTCTCTTGTCTAGCAATAGTTTACAGATTGTCTAGTGAGTCGTAGTGAAACAAAGGAGATACATTAATAAACATAAGTAATACAATATTAGGTTGGCCAAAACATAAGAGGCCACATAGAGAATCTTTTGTGTTGTTTATACATATGTTGTGTATAGCATTTAAAAGCATAGAAACTACACCCTCTTCTCGTCACTCGGTTCCAAAACGGGGTCAATTTAAGAATATTTAAGACAATCGTAATAATTCTTTTCTTAAACGAAACATTGACGTGTCATTAGTTTTTGCTCAACCCAATAGTAGGAATTACAATGGTAGAGATTCGAGCTGTCAACGCGTTATATTTGGGTCAATATCCCGTAAGTAAATAATTAAAATGTATCTTACGTGATAATTCGTGATAAAAACGGAAATATGGATAAAACAAGACATTAAAGCTTGTTCCCCGAAGCAATATTTATTCTGTGGTCAGATGACGAACCCGAATATGACTTTTGCACTCGCAAGCGAGAGTTCGAGCGATGCTTCTAGACAGATACGAAGGGTAGGCAAACAAATTTATCAATTATCAGTAGGCACGGTCGCGCACAACGCGAGTAAGTACACGGTTGGTAGTCATCGCGGATACGAACATGATCAATACAGGAACGTTCGATATAATCGGTTTGCTTTCCGAACTCCTCTTGTGTGAACAAACGAAATTACGTGGAAGATATAGTCAAGGGCATTTGTAATATATCATGAAGAAAGTGTAATTATATTTTTTTTTCAGATAGACTATATTATGTGCAATTTTCCCCTATCTTGATTTTCGCTCATATTGTTCTTTTCTACTTATGATTGACAATTTTTAGATTTTGACACTTTTAACTTGTCATACACGAAACAAACAATTTCATTTTTATCCGAGACTAATTGTAAGTATCAATTATCCGTCATTTGGGTGCGATTTGAATTCGTATAGACGATATTAGGTACGCTTAAGATTAAAACCCCTTTTTTCACATAGAACTCTGATTTCCGTCGAGTAATCGCTAAAAATATGATCCTGCATAAACATCCGCGGTCTAGACAACGAGATTACACATTCGTCATTCTGCAGATGCCGTTTCCCGTGTCATTCGTACCGCGAACATAATCGTACGACGGAATATTTTTCTGTCACCCGATCTTAAAGGGAACATTACGGACAACGGGGGAGGGTAGTGAGTCATCGGCAGGAAATTACGAATAAACTATCAATGCCAAGGTCGACGCACACATCGCGCTGTTGGTGAAATTAGATCAACGTGTCGCGTGGGTGTTACGCGGTAAACACGACGTCATTGTCCACGATCGTGACAATGAATCGTGAAGTGTATTGTGCCCGTCACCGCGAATTCCAACACGAAATCAAACCTTCAAATTATTCATATTTTCAAATTATTTGTATTTTCAAATTATTCCGTTCACAAAAAAAATATTTGTTCTCCCGGAGATAAGATCAGATAAGCGATTGTAAAGAATTTGGTCTATCGCCGGTAAAAATCTGGTTATTAGTCAGAAATAATTATTTTCAATGAAATATATATAACTTTTAACATGTACGATACATCTACAGAAAAAATGATTGTAATATAATTTAACGTAACGTACTGCAAACCCTAGTTTAGGGTGAATCCATAGAACACTTAGAAAGATTCCTTACCTTGCGTGATAGGAGGCCAGCTGTCGGTGTTCGATCGTTAGGATCCGATTCGGGAATTGGCTCATCCGGATTTTCCATGTGCATTCCCGGCCATCCGACCCAGACTCCATTTCCGCTGATTACCACCGGTGCTACCGCAGTCACAAGACCCCCAGCACTGGAAAGAACAAATACATGAACCTTAATAAACGAAAACGTTCCGATTTATCCATATATATTCTTTAAAAAAATGCTTCGAGCGTTTAGACGTGCTTACGATAAGTAGAAACGGGAGGTAATGGACAGACACGTTAAGCAGGTTCTATTTATTTGCTTCTTTTTATTGTATCATCATCTTTGATGATTATACTTCGAATAATACACCATCCTGTACATGCCCGTCAGTGACATTACAAATACTATAAGCCTTTAAGCCACTTAGAACATTCCTTGACTTGGAGATTTAAAACTCTTATTTGTCTTACTTTAAGGTGTACTACTATTTCTTAACCACTTTAGTAATTTCGAATATTTTAATACCTCCATTGTAGACACAATTTGTTGTGTTTTATGAAATACAAGCTTCTTGTTGCGGGCTTTTAAGAAAGTAAGCGTCACGAAGAAGTTACGAACCTTCGCTGCATCTACATTGCACATTTGACTTAGTTGTGAAGCTTCAGTGCTTCCATAATTCTTATCGCAGAGTACATACAGCAACAAGCAGTAAAATTCGAAGAACAATTGGCAGAATAGATCGTTACTCTCCGAGGTCTCTTCGTTGAACTGTAGACTTTGTGGTTCCTTCGGCATTTTTCTACACCACGAGAAAACAGGAAGACTCTTGCAGAGTATGAGAAATCAATTGAACAGTAAAGTGTACGATCCGTCAACAACCGCGACCCTCAACTTTGCATACGTTTGTTCCGCGATCAACATACAAGCCGTTTCCTAAGCGCACGTGCACAAAACTCGGACGGATGCGTGACCATGCGATGACTTTTCTGGAATGGTCGCGATCTAAAGCGCCCTTTAACCTCGTCCCACATACACGCACGCCCGAACGAAATCGCATTTGGACTGAAACCAATTTTGTTGTCATTATATCTCATGAATATTTAAAACGTGTCTCGTGCTGTAAAATAAATTATTGCTATTGACTCGAAATGTAATTAAACCCGCTGAACCACGACTGTCTGCTACGTCATCCACGTGTACCCGACAAAACTTTTAACTCTGTTACAGATTTTCATCTTTGAAATGAGACACTAAATGGAAACAATACGACTTATATGAAATTCAATGAGATACTGAAAGAAAAACTACAGTCATTGATCTTGATTTCTGAATTTCTCGTTTTGACGATAAAAGGGCGTTTTTTTTAGTTGGTGAACTTTGTAGGAAAATGAAAGAATTTATTATAAATTTATAATTTAATAGTGATATGCTCATAAAGATTTCAATCGTAATTCCAAGGAATAGTAATTGAAGGATTGATTACTGATTCCTTTATACTAAGATGAAAAGAGATACAAGATTAATCGATACATACATCGGTCGTATGCCCGTCGATGGGACGTATTAACGAATTGAGTTATTGGCACGATGTAAGTGTAAATTTGTAGTCGAACCTGGCTGTCATCCAGAGCCGAGACAAAGAAACTTTGACGACTGTATAATCGGCCGTGGTCAAATCGACTAGGTCAAACCGTATAATAGTGAGACTACTCTATACAGGATATTCTAAACGTTACGTCACAATGAAAGAGAAATTTGTACTACTTTTGGACTATAATTACTTTTGGACACGTATTGTTTTAGTCATAAGTAATATAATCAATACATTCATGAATGTAAGACATAATTATAAATGTAATTTGAAACGACACTACCTGAACACGTACATGGTCTCTATGATCATGGAATTTCTCAGTATTCACGTGAATGTCAGAACTGGGTAAATTATTTACTGTACCTGCTGATTACTCTGTCAATTATTTGCTCGTTTATCGGAAGAATCTTGAACGCTCACTTGAAGCACTTAATATCTATCATTTTCATGTTTACTATTTCATTGCATGTCCGAGATAATTACACCTGTGTTTCGATCACTGGCTCGGTATAATCTTGAACAAGATGTCAGATAATTATTGATCATTGCAGTTATTTTTTTACTACAAAGTATCCTTCGAAGTAATGAATATCTAATATTTCCTTTTAATATTTCAGAAACAAATTACAATTCCAATAAAATTATAATTATGAAAAGGAACAAAGACATCGGAGATTACGTTTGTCTACATCAATGAATAGATTTTTTTAACCACTTTCTTCCTGCTATAGCTAAACAAAAAACTAATATAACTTGTTATCGAGGCCTAAATTTTGTTTATATTTGAATATTCCACTGAATGTTCCATTGACAGCAGTTACCTAGGTTTCTAAGGATTTTTTAACTAGACATGAGAACGAAAATTTTCGAAATAGTATGAGTAAATATTTAAATAATGGATGTATACATAAATTGATCAATAAAGAATTAATAAATACTAGAAATCTATCGAGTATATGTTTCAAAATTGATACTTTCCAAGGTATTCAAATTGTCATTGGGAAGAAGACAGGCTATTACGCGCTTGCACTTTCAGCGGAATGACTGATGTCTTAAGAGTTCGGCGTGTCAACAACAGGTGACATCGAAATTAACATGTCTTACTATGGATTAGATTTTTTTGCATTTTCAACGATAAGGAGATTTACTTCGGCTGGTCGAGCTATTTCTAGACGATTATTTCTCTTGTTTGCATTGATTTCAGTATAAAAAAAAATTTTTTAAAATTGTATTCTGTAGTTTCGATTTATTTTTTCGCGTAGAATCACCCTTTATCCACTTGTACCACCAGTTACGGGACACCCTGTATATTTTACGAGAAGAAAGAAATTGCAATGAAGAAAATGTTTCTGTCGATTTTTCGTAAATCATCGAATCGACAATTCACAGTCGTACACGCGCCCGACAAGTGCATCACCACGTGTATACGTGACACCAATAGTGTCCGATTTCGAACGGGAATCAATGCCACCGGTGACGAACATCGTGTTTTTCCACGAGTTTTGTTGTGTTTCGCGAGCGAACCGAGGAAGCTCGAGACACAAACCGCGATATAATGCATTACCGCAGACGTAACGAAGCCACGCGGAGAGCACGTGGCCTCGCGGAACACCTTGTGAATGAATTACGAACTCCCAACGATCGCTATCGATACGCCTTCCCTCTTATCGTTATCTGGGAATTTTGCACGTCGTTAGCGTCGAGTGCTCGGCTTCATCTTAGAATAAATGCAGGTGATACGAGGCGCCGGTGGGATTTTTGGATCGAGGAGACTTCGAAGATCGTTATCGTCGAACGTTCGAAAAGAAAGACGAAAAGAAGAACTGTACAGACATATAGATAAGGATACTCGACGAATGGAAAATTCGACTTGTGAGAAAATTCGCTAATGTTTATTACTGGGTCAGCGTAAAAATTTGTAGACTATTTACGTTAAAATTGTTAAAAAAATAAACGTTAAAATGATAAACGGAATTCCACTGTACCTTTCCAATACCGTCGTTATCTCCCCATGGCCATTTCGTAGGATGTACTCCCGTTTTCATTCCGGTCGGTTTGTTTACGAAATTTCAGTTGTTTGTTTGGCTGGTCGCGAATACGCGCCGCGATTGCAACAATAAGAACGGGAACAGGGGGAAGTGTATCTTTAATGTTTGTTTACAGAGCGCGCGGGTCTTTAATCTTAAGTTTCTTGGCAATCGCGGTCGCGTCGATGCCCGTACCAGCGAAACGTTTCGCCGACGATCGCTTAGGGGACGGTTCGGCGGGAGCAGTGGGAGGGGACGGGACGGTTCGACGGGGACAGTGGGAGGGGATTGACGCGAAGGGGACAGCGGGAGGAGGCACTGTCGTGTCCCCGCGCCGGTATTCTTATTTTTACGACGATGGGGACGGCGAGCGCGTATTTTATATGCGGTCGATTAGATTAGCCCGGTCGAAACAGGAATTATTTTCTACCCCGTCCCGATTGCGAACGTCCCGTGACTACTTTTATCGTCTCCAATACGATCTCATTGTTTCACTTAACGGTCAACTTTGCGGGACTTTCTATTTTTTTTCTTCTATACGGTTTTTATCGGGGCACCGGTATCAACGGACGATATGCTCGTGATTCACGCGAATAACCAGATAAGATTTTCCTTCTTATGTCACAGACAAAAATGATCGTATCGCGATTCCGTTTAACAGAATGATTGTTGTCAAAGTCGCGTGACATCGACACGATTTGTTGAATCGGGCGATATAATACGACCAGTGTGGATTAACTTGTTGCACGGTGAAGATGAGTGAGCTCGTCTCGTTCCCGTTGTTGACTTCACCACTCGGTGACTTTTTGATCGTGTATGTCACCGAGTATTAGAGATTCGAGACTTTGACGGTCCTGGTATTATGCAGTTATCACTGTCGAGAGTTCTGATGAAGATATATATGGTATTGGTTTGCGAAACGTTTGAATTATTTTTCTGGAGCTACATGTGATTTATGCCTGCAGGCCTAGACGGTGATAACTATGTAGACTGCAGAAGTGTTTATGCTGATTTATGATTTTCGAGAGCAATATATAAGAATTGAAATTAGTCAGAACATTATTTCTCGTAACGGATGTTTCAGTATATTAATAATAAGACGTTAATCGTACGAAAATTTGTTAGGATCATTGTTGTACTATATTTTTTATTTCTGGAGATGCTATGAACTGCATATGATATGCTTTCCCATATAAATGAAGAAACAAAGCATATAATCAGAGACTATAAATACATTTTCTTTTATCATTTTCGTATGAGATTTTAAATAAAATAGAAGAAACGTATGCTGTTTACAGTGCAAGAACATAAAAAAATACATAAAGTTGTTGTGAACAACAAACATACGATGTTTGTGAGTTGTATACAAAGACGAGTCACAGATATGATTGTTTTTTGTTTAATTTTATGCCGATAAGTGTATATACAGTGTGTTCCACGATTAAACCGACAAACTTCACAAACACATTTGGGAGTTTATTCTCAACGAAATATACATAAACAATAGATCGATTCAGCTCCGTTATCGAGATATGAATAATAATATAAAAATGGGAAAAGGTGGATCTGTGACACGAACCCTTCGGTCATCTGACCTATCCCCTTTAGATATTTTCTTATGTGATTGCATAAAATTGGATGTATACAAATATGAAAAGCCAAACACCTTTCATTTTCAAATTGTTTTTTTTTGTAAGAGTTCAATTTCAATTTTATTTTAAACAATAAAACACACTCAATTACGTCAAAACGACAATTCACTGTGAATTTGTATATTTTCAACAAGCTTAAAAAGAAACTCATCAGTTAAAACGACCTCAACTGACGAATGACGGAAGTCTGGTTCACTAAAGAATAAGCAATGTTGCAACAATAAAACTTTTTTTACCGAAGACAAAACGCAATTACAAGCGATGTCTCTGTGTCGACGTGACTCAGCGAATATCTAGTGGTTTTAAAGCAGAATTCTCGGTAGCTCTGTGAATGAAACGAGGTGGAACATCGACGATCGTTCTACGAGCGTGTTCTTACGAAAAATTTCATCACCGCCAACGCGCTATATGTGTAGATGCTCTCTTCGTAGAACATCGCCGCGATGTGTAATCGAGTACTATTTTTTCGCGTACCATAAATAAACGCGCCAAGCGCAATGCCGGCGTGCATTGGCGGCTAAGTCACAATTAACAATAATTTTTAACCAAACGACACGTGGCGCGACTGAAATGAAATCGGATAGAAAGACATTTAACCCTTAATTAATGAACTGAAAATCTTATTACTTCTTGCTTATTACACAAATCTACTATACACAAGTATTGTTACTCATTACACGTTTTACATTCTCGTGTAATAAACTATCGAAATGAACGAACATCACTTTAAGTAACTGTTGAATAAAAAATAGGATATTCTACAAATATTCTTGGGGCTCCTCAGACACCACTTTACCAGTTAAGGGTTAAAAATACTCAAATCTAAATAGATTTTGTGAATGAGTTGATAAATACTATAAATGGAAGGGTTACATATTTAATATATCCGAAATCTTTAGTGTTTTATAAATATGAAGCAACAAGGCTAAATATTACCCGTTTTATACTCTAGAAAAATGAAAAATATCGACAGTAGAAATGAAGAAATCAATTTCTTAAAATACTACATTTGATTTCAACGATTTCTTAAGATCCATTCGCGTTGTTAAAAATACAGGTAATTGAATGAAATTATTCATTTTCAAACGCAAAGAATGGGGAATCTGGCACAATAATTTTAGTAAACGGCTGACGTGTAAGAATCCGTTATAGGAAAGTTCTGAAAGCTAGTTTTCCTCGAGAGACCGACGCGCGATATGAGGAACGGGCAAATACTGAAGAAACTAAATTTTCCACGCTTATTGACTTATCAATCCCAATCGATTTCCCGAAATATTTTCCGACAAAGCATCGAACACGTTCGATTAAGAGAGAAATACGATCCGTCCGCGGATATTTCTATCAACTTGTTTACGCAACGGAATAAATTACCGAATAATCGAATATTCATACGGAAGAATACCGTCAATATTGTCGATCCCTGCAAATCTCTCGTCGACGTGTCGATCCACTTGGAATATCCACATACGTGATTCTCGAGCGCGAGAAGAAACGGAGCAGATCGGATGGAAAAATCATCCAAGAATAATTTTTCTGCCGATCGATTGCACTTCTCATTCCGATTGCATCTCAATGTTATTTTTCCCTGATTTTATCGAGAACGTTCCCATGGAAGAAAAAGGAAAAGAGAATGAACACAAACTGTCTGCTAATCAGACAGGTATTAAATAATCGATATATATGCATAATGATAATTCCGGTATACGCCGAGAAACTGTTACGGACACCGATACGATTTTATTTTTAAGTTTCAGAGTTTTGTATAATAGTAAACAAGTTTTCGCTGGAGAAGAGATAAACGAAGGGGGACAACGAAATCTGAAAGAGAACTAAAGATAAAAGTGTTGAATATTCTTCGTGCTCTCGTGAACAGAAACGTCTTTCGATCGAATTACTTTTTCTTAACCTACATAAATCGTTCTCTATTTCGTGACACTTCGTAATTTAATCTGGGGGGATTTGAAGATATTAATGAAAACTATGATACATAAGTAGAATTAAATGTTAGTTAGTTATAAAATTGTGTCTGAGATAATGAAACACTTCTGTATAAATATTCTAGGATTAATAATGTACCTAGTGATCGTTGAAAATTCTACTATCAAGTAAAAGTGACTGATTTTTTCCCTCTTATCGTATATTACTTCGACATAAGTTCGACACTATCTCTTCCCCGTCCCAATTCAATGAAACAACCGATAAGCATGAATTCTTGAAACAAGAAACAGGACTCATCCTCGGTATATGTTACGGGGCTGAACAGATCGTGTAACATATAACGAGGGAACGATACTCGATTTGACAAACATACAGGGTGTTAATAAAAATGTGGGACACTTTCACATAGTGTATTCTACGTGCCAAACTAAACCGAACATCAAGAATCACAAAATTGATTTCGAGGATTCGTTTCCGTGTTATTAATCGATGAAAATATGGGCGAAATACGTGTGAAATACGTCTGACGCGAAGGCTTATTCTACTTAAGACGAGCGTTACTCAACTATTTCACGAGTCCGTTTCATTCGTTTAATTTTATTTCATTCATTAAATTTAACTAGGTCGTGGATCGAGCCCTTATATCAGTTGGGAATCGACTGTTAAAGTAGTATAACATGATTTTCAACAATTAATAACACGGGAATGAAGTTTCGAACGTAATTTTGTTCTTCTCAATTCTCGTCTTAGTTTGACATGCAGAATCTACCCTGTGAAAGTGTGCCACATTTCTATTAACACACTGTATTATAAAAAATATATACACCCAATATGTTACCAAGAAACCAGATAAGTTCCTGCGATTTTAGGGTTTAATTTTAACGTGAAAAAAAAACGTACACATATCAACATAACTCCAGTTAAGAGGTTCTCGAATTAGGTAACGAATAAATAATACTGGCGGTTCAGTTAAACCGCAAAGTACCGCGGTGAACTCATTCGGTTACCTGACACACAATGGTCTCTAACACAAAACATGCACACCGTGGGGCAGACAAACTCGTTATCCACATAAAGAATTTTGAATAACAAAACATACCGCCATTATCAATTGACCAAACGTGAGAATGACAATTTTCATAGTAAAACAACACTACCTCTTGAACAAGTCGACACTTGGCAAACAATTCTTTCACGCTAGAACCGACAAGTAATTGCAAATTTCTTGCTTTACCATTATTGAAATTAGAACAGTGTTTTGGCAGACTTTATGGTCATTTTTAATTTCCCATAGATTTCATGGTACACTACATTACGCCAAATTGTACTATAGATTATATATATTAGCTACTATATTACACAATTTATTTTAATACACAATGCTCGTAGCTCTAGTGTTAATCTAATTACCCGTTTAAAGGTCAACACGATGTGTAAGAATAATTGACAAAACGAGATAGATAACAAAGGAGCTCCGGTGGATCGCTCTGAGCAAGCTCAACGTACTAACCTGGCTTTCCGTTCCAGCTGACCGGTCACCTCGTTCCTCTTCAGCACGAACGGCAACCTGTTGCTCACCACGATCATGCTCCCGTTGGAGGAGAAGCTGCCCGGCTCTGTGGACATTTCGACGAGTCTCAGATCAGCGATCAATCGCTCCGTGGCTGATTGGTACCACCGGCGATCGGCGGTGTCGCGTCGCGGCGGCTCCGTGTCCACTCTACTAGTTTTCCTTTCAAACGGTCTGCACGCGGCCGTCCCGGTCTCAGGCAACCGGCTCACTCTCTGTGCTCTTTAACCGTGTCGTTCGCGCGTCGTGTCTCTCTGTGTCACGTGCGATCACGTGCTTAACAGAGGGAAGAGAGAGAGAGAGAGAGAGAGAGAGAGAGATCGAGGTCGAAGGAAGAACCGCGCGGGAAACCGCGGGATCCGTAGTTGGCTAGTCTCTCGGCTCGATCGCCGGCGAGGAGAGGACACTTCCCCGATCTTAAAACGTGGACGCGCGTGTCTAGCCCTGGGGTTTGGTGGATGAACTCCTCGGTGTTTCTGGTCCAAGATCGCGTGTGCCGCCGCGTCAGTCCTTCGATCGTGTCCCGTTCCCTCGTATTTATCTTCGTCGTGTACCGAGGGCAACAGTGATAGAAAGGAACGGTGGATAACACACACACGAACGGGGGGGATGGAGATGACGAGGAAATAAGAATACGGTGAAAGTGAAACAGAGATAGAGAGGGAGGGAGGAGTCTTCTTAACCGATGGAGGATGAACGATTAGAAGAAGAAGAAGAAGGAGAAGAAGTGTTTGGCCGAGTTTTGATTGGTGGTGTGAGTGTGCCGCGCGATGCGTGGCCGAAGTAGCACTGAAGTAACAACGCCGCGTTCCCCTGAGTTTATTCGAGTTAGCCGTAGCGAGGAATTGGTCCAAAGTGCGCTCTCTCTGCGACCGTATCAATGACGGGGCCGCGACCTTTTGGCCACCCAGCGGTTACTCCTCGTGCACACAACACAGATGACACGTACACACGCACATACATAACTGCCACCCCCGAGACCGTCCTCCTCCTTCTCCTCCTTCGTCTTCTCTTCGCGGCGCACGGTAAACAGGACCGGTGTTCCTTCTCTTATTCTCGTCCCGTCTCTGTCTCGTAACCGCGTGTCGTCGCGTGTCGCGACAGACGCGATCAGGGTTATCAGCGCACCCGTTATCTCGTAATTCCCGGATAACGCGCTAATGGGACAACGGCGATGGCGGTGGCGGTGACGGCGGGCACGTACGATCTGTCCCAGCTGTACACACGTTCTTACTTGGGGTTCTCGATTGTCAACACGTACAGGGACACACGCACACGAGATAACCGGACTTCGAATCGTAACAAACGGCCAGACCGAATGGTTGTATTATTAACACTTTCGTCCTTCGTGGCCGTAGTCCACCACGCGAAATCAATCGGCCACCGCCGTCGTCGCGTCCCGCCATACGACATCGAATCTCGAGACCAACGACGACGACCAGCTGTCTGCCCCGGTCCCGCCGGGGTCTTCCCTTCTTTTTCCACGGCCCCCGTTGACGCGATCGCGCACGCTACCGATAAATCGCAACAGGTAAGAAATGGTACCGGGCCGGCTGTGCAAGAACCATGACGTTTACAGATGTTATGGTACCGATGCTACGGGATCGATTCCAGGTCACGTCTACCTACTACCCGTCCCCCCTGTGGATCGTAAAGTTTTAATGCGTTCCCAATGATGTACCTTGCGATACAAGTATATCTGGACCCCAGAGCCAGAGTGTATTGAGTTACACTTTTTTTCAATACACTCTTGCTTTGGGAGTATATTAAAGTCTTTTTGCGGAGTATATTAAAGTCAAATTTTAAATAATAATACTAATAAGTATTTTAAACATGAAAATTAGATTTTTTAATATCTGTGTCCGTTTATAACGTACAGATTTCACATTGAAAAATTGGAAAAATGTAGGTTAACTAAATTAAAACGAAAAAATACAGATTTCATCGGTAAATAAATATTTCTAACCAATATGAAACAGGGAATAGAAAAAGGAATATTTAATGATTTGTTTACTCGTTTTTATATTGTAGGATGGCCATCAGTGAATGACTGGTTAGTAACAGCGACGAGTATACTCGGTGATTCAAGTGTCACCGCGACGAGCCTGACATTGTTGACAGACAAAAACCTCGCTCACGGCTCGAACGATCGGTCGCGATTATTCGAAGCCTCTAGAAGGAATTTCCAACAATATTGTACAATGTTCAATCACTAGTACGTGTTCATTTACTGGTGAATCCACCCTAATAATATTTAAGTTACTGTTGAATCATTGGGGACGACAAAAACGTGATCCACGCCGAACGTTTTAAGAAGTTTTGCTCCCTCGTAAGGAGCCCTCATTTCAATGACTAAACTAATTGTAATCCCACGGCACTGTGTTAAGAATAGGAAAAATGGCAGTGTAACTTAATGGTATTTTAATTTGATGACTACTTTCTTTTTATTTTCACCGAATCGCGACTTTCCTACGTTGACCATTCGGTTAGTAACAGAAGAAACGCGATTGTCGGTCTAAGTGACATTTCAGGATTCACTACACGAATCAATTAAACATAGTGTTTTTTGTGAATTTGAATTATCAAAAAGAAAAACTGGAAAAATTTCTTTCATCATTTTACGTTGGCAGATACAATTTACTACCCCAAAAGCAACTATTAAATATGCAAATATATTACTCATATGTTCCTTCGGCTTTGTTCTCGAAAGATCTTGCAATTGTCTTATCATTTAAAAAAGACTAAACGTTATTTGTTGTCTCGCAGGAATAATTGTTAGAACCATGAATCATAGTGTATATTATGCCATTGGTTTCCAATTATGGACTGTAAAGAACGTAGCGATACGTCATCGCCTACTAGTTTTAGACTTTAAAAAGCGGAGTAGTACGTCATAGGTCATGAAAGTCTTAACTCTTCGTGATTTAAATTATTGGTTTGGTGGGAGAATAACGGAAGATAAATATCTGTAAACAAACCATCACTGTCAACAATAATTGACCTTTTTCAGCGACGAGGAGTACGATTATTAATATATACATCTTCGTCCGAATAAAGAAATTCGTATACTGAAGTGAATCATAACTTCTTGTCCTGTTTATGCACGAAGTGTACAGGCGTATAGATTACTGAAACTGGATTTTAAGTAACACAAAAAATATTACTCACTAAAACAATCAATTGATAAAATCGTTAGATAGAACGGGACAAGAAGTTCTGACTAACCCTTGTTAGTAGACTGACGAAGGGCATTCAAGTGTCAATCTTTGATTTTAATGAAATTTGACCTAAAGATGGATCGTTGAAAACTTGTTGATGTGAAAAGGGTCCTGGAAGTTGGAAATGGAAAACGTATTTAAACGAATGATAAAAAGATCTATTGAAACTGGTTATTATCCGTAGACACCTGTAAAAGTCCATTGCATCCACGTTTTTTCTTCAAAACCGAAATTCATTTACTCTTTAACATACCGTGAAATACATAAAATATTTATTAATTTTATTTAGTACGCTGTAAATAACGAATTAGAAGTGAAAAGAATCTACATACTAACAAGGTCTACTAGTATTCTAGACCCATAATGAATATTTTTCAACCAATATCGAAAAACAGCTACCCAGATGAGATCACTTGATTTCTTATCAGTTTTCCTGGATTATTTTACAATTTCAAACTATTAACTGTAACGTTACGAATAGGTGGCGGAACGATAACACACGCGTTACACATTAATTCAACAGATATTTTTCCAACACAAGAATACGAAACTTTCGATCATTTTTCCAAGATTTTCTCTAATTTTTCACAAGTGTCTAATCTGGCAGTGTGTTGTACTTTGACGTATTTGTTTCCAGCCGATCAAAGTCGAGGCGGACAGTGATTAATGGCAGCGATTACGCAACGCCGCGCAGTAGAACAACAGTGCACGAGGAAGAGGCGCGAAAGAAACGTGTAGCGAATGAAATTTAGGATATCTGACGTTCCCGAGCTCCGAAAGAAAAACACACGAATCATTTCCCCGTGGCGCGTCGTTCCGTCCAGGTAAATATTTAAGGTCAGCTTTCGAATATTTGCATGCGCTTCGTTTGTTTCTGCGCGACAAAACATTTCCGAAACAAAACCGAATACTTTTGTCTTGCTATTAGTTCCGATAATCGAGGTTCTACTGTATACAGAGTAGTGTCGATTGAGGTATGCTTGGGAAACTTTACACTGCCGGCATCTCAGTCGTCGCACAAAAGGTGTGCACGTGGCAATCGCGTAACCGTAATCGTGACACCCTCCCCTAACCCTCCACGTATGCAGTGTCTATTCTTTGATCGTGCATACGATCCCTCTCAATGATTCGTGTTGTTACGATGGCTGATCGTGTAAAAATGATAACATCATACAATATTTTTATTAGGTACTTTGCAATTAATAATTAGGACGAGGATGTTCATACAAATTCATAATTTCAATAACTATTTTCGAAAACCCTGAATTTTTAAAAAGTTATTAAGTTCAACAAAACTAATTTATAAAAAAAATATGTAAAATATCATGAACAATATATAATTACGTGTTTATCTGAATGATCGACATATAGAGTTTTAACCTTTTGACAAAACTCGAAATTCAGCGCAGTGCATACGTTATATACAATACATAAATTTTTGGCCAAAACAAAACCACCTTTCTTATGAAAAAATGTTAGCAGTCTAAAGATTAATAACAACGCGATTCGTAATAAACACGCGTTCCCAATGGGGAATTCAAAAAGCCAACGGCGGTGATTCACGCGCAAAAAAATGGTCCCGAAGCAACGCGACCGTAAACACACACGTGACTAATAACGTAAATTTCTCCAACGCCTGCGGGTAAGAAATATTTACTTTCTCGACGGCTGAACTTTTATCACCATCGCCGTCGCCGATAATCACGAATTCGGACCGAGTTTCTCGAAAAATTGCGCGCTACGGTATCAGCCACCCTAATCGCCATCGCTATTTATTTCAATAAATAATCTGTTTAAGAAAAAAAGAAACCGACAACGGGAACGCGAGAACCTACGGCCGTTTATCACGCGCGTGCTAGTTGCGAAACCATGGGGGGAAACAAGAAACAGAAGAAGACCAAAAAAGAGGAAGAGACGAATCTGTAACGTACATCGTTGTTCCCTCTTTTTCCCCGAATATTCCTGAAGCCCGATCGCTTTTATAGCCCTCGCATAATTGAAATTACGATCGTGTCGAACAACGCCTCGAATAGCCTAATTAAGGACCACTTTTTTTGCTCGTAAAACAGAAATGAAAATAGTCGGTCTCGGGCTGATTATGGTCACAAATCGAGAGGAGAGGGAGCATTCCTCCTCCTTCGTTACTGCGTGAAATCTTGCGTTCGCGCCTCGTGGAGGGAACGGGGGAGAGGGGCACGACGTGGAACATTATCGTCACGTTATCATCACGTGTTAGTGTTAGCTAATAACAAGCTAGAGGATAACGAAGGAAATTGGCACGCGTCGCGCACGCGGCTCCGCTCGGCTCTTCCTCCGCGGGTAAGAAGAGGAAGGACACCCACCGGATCGCGGGCTGACGACGAGGAAGGCGGTGCCGATTTGCAAACAATAACGATCATCGAGCACCGATTTCATCGACGATTGACAGGGGGAGATACTCAGGGAAAAATCGGGTACACGTGGTAGGAAATTTGTCGTTGGTTCCGCTGAGAAGATCGTTCTATTTAAAGTGCACACCGCGAGATAAAACGTTATTTTTTGTGTATTTTCGCGCCGGTACAGAGATGACATCGTTACGCAACCCGCACGCACTTCCATGTTTCCCATTCTGTAATTAAATGACGCACGTGTCCCCAACTGTCTGGCGGTTGCACCTCCTTATCTACTTGTTACAACGAAATCAAGTAATTGCCCTGAACTGGTTTCAACTGTACGCAAATATGAGTGGATGTTGTATGTTCGAATGTGTCGATATTTCCGGAACATTTTTTGTTATTTTTTATTTGGCTGAAATTCTTCTGAAAGAATTTTGTACAATGGAATACCTTGCACATTTTCATGATGTACGACCAAATACATATTTAGATACGTTTAACGGGTTCACTTGTGAGAGGACACTGATCCATGTAAAGAAGTTACAACGCAACTGCGTTAACAGTTTATCGATCGAAAATCAATAGTGGATTAGCGCTTTACGGACACCAGCCCATTAATTTCGTCGAGTTCCGATGCGACAAATTAGACAATTACATTCTTTAATATGCAATAAGAAAAACGTGTAACAAAAGAGAGACTAAAGAAATAAAGAATTTAGAAATACTATTAATAAAATTACTACATTCTAATACTATACCAACTATAAGTCTCCGCCCAGGCCATAATTCATCTTGTATTTTAAAAAGAAAATTCCTTTGAATCATTTCTCAATGAATTAGTTTGATTCAACTTCGTCTCAAGTTCCGAATTTTGAAAACACGTGCACCTGATACAATGTAAACAACACGAGAATATCAACCACATAAATGTCTGGAGTAAACATTTTCTATATGATTATAATCAAAATATTTTTAAAAAATGAAAGTTATTTATCAGTGCAATTGAAGTGTTTTTAAACGAAAGTTGTAAAAAATATTTTCAGCTTTTAATTCGACAAGCCGCGTGAATGACAGCAGTTTCGGGTTTCGTCGTAATACTTCGTAAAAATTCGTGAAACTTCGGTCTATTTCGGTTGGCACCGCGTCATAACCGCGAAAACCGATACCTTTTTTTCCAGTCAAACGTGAAAGGCAATGTAAATATATAAGCGGGCCAGAAATTGATATTGTTTTGCATAAATTAAAACTCCAACGAAACATAATAATTGTAATTATGTTATGTGTTTACTTTAATAAATCTGGAGATTCAGTAATGTTCGAAAAAAAAAACAAAAAAATGATTGAGTAACGTTTGGAATGTCCACTTTATACGTTTAACGGAAATCACAAAAAGAAACAAAGTAGTAAACAAAAATGCACAAAGAAGACTCTAACTGTAACATTTCACAAAATCGAAGCAGATACATATTGCCATGCATATTAATAGGGCACACATTCGAAACAAAAAATCAATCGGAATGATACAACGTATTGTTATGACTTGTGTATACAACTATTTCATACGATATTGTACGGTAAACGATAGTGTCAAGTCCACGTGTGCAAAGAATACGTTGTTACCACAAGAAAATCGGTACGAATAAATTAATGTCTTGGCATTGACGTACGAATACATTCTTACGAAGATTTTGCAAGACAACGCTGGCATGGGGATCTATGTATAACCGGATGAATGAAAAAAAGACTGCCAACTAGAGACTGCACGCAGCATTCTATTTAACGTATGTTGTAGATGCACATGTAATACCGTCTCGAAGGTGCATACAAAAGAAACATCTGATCATAGGAACGGAATATGTTCTGAATCATTTTCGCGACTATTTGTCATAGTCAAATTTATTTTCACGTATGACTCGTTCAATCAATAAATGGGCGACGTTCCACATGCGCCGAATATTTTAACCTGAATGGAAAATAATTCCACCGAGTGACATACTGCGTATGATCATACGCAACAATAGGACCTAAAATAACAGTGAGAACGAACACGAAACGAATCTAATTTAAATTATATTGCGGCACAGTGAATGTGATAAATAGCTTTATTAATGTATAGAGGATATAAAAACTCACCTCAAATAATCAATTCTTCAATTTACTTCGCGTGGACAACAGTAGAAAATACAAAGCCGTGACAATGACAATCACAAATATCCTGAAGGGCAGAAAGTTACTCGCGCACTCACATGTATACCCGGCGAAGCTCCGGTACTGTCTAGTGTTTTTACAAGAGATGTTCTTTCCAGAAGGTACCACTGGTAACTGGTTCCTCCTTCGCGAAGTTTCGGGTAAGGTGAAATAGCTGACCGAATCGATTACTGGCCTGCAATACTGACAGGCAACCAAATGAGAATACAGGGAAAAGTCCCTAGCGTGTACCTGGAAACTCCCCGCTTCCATTTAAATTCGACCATACATCAATGGTCAAAATAGTATTAACCTCACTCCAATTATCTTTGAAAGGAGAGAGCTTCCTCTTATTCTCTCATTATTATGTTGTAATATTCAATAGTATTTGTAACGTCCCCGTTACAAGTCTACTCCAAATTGATACGCTATTTTGGGTTCTTGCTTCTTACTCCTGCTCTTAGGCATCAGAGTGTGTGGAGCAGTCTGGAAATAAAGAAGAGGAAACGAATTGGGAGATGAAAATGAGAGATGCGTTTTATCTCCGAAGTATTGACAACTACCTGCCAGACTCATCGGTATAGTTATAGCTGATGAACCCTGCGGTCCCTGCTCTAGACATGTAGGACGAAAGGATGATTTCGCAGCTATAGAAGTGTATAATAGATTGCACCGTCTTATGAAAAAGCTGAAGCAACACAGAAGGACAGAAATAGCCCGAGGGTGAATCTCTCTTGCTCGCACATCGTAGAAAGTAAAGGAAAGTGTCAAGAGGGTGTTGGGGGGAAGAGATGTTGCACGTTGCACGCATACAATGCCTCCATTACAACCGCAGAATTCCCCCACCAACAGCCCTATTAGAAAGAGAGGCATTGACCAACGTTTTTGGCCTCTCTCTTCTGTGACTTCAGTCTATTATATATGCCTGTGTCGCAACTAATTAATCTATGGAAACAGAGTTAGAAATGAGCACTTACAAGAATTAACGACAACGAAGGGCCTCTGTCGAGTGCCGGGCAAACTACCGGCGTACAGTGGGACGAAATTCAAAAATATCTGGACATCGCATTTTCTTCTAAACAACTGATTATGCATATTTTTAAAAATGTTCTATGAAATGTAAAATGTATGTACTAAGCTATACATTTCTATTTAAGTTTTTTGTTCGATTTCTTTTTTAAATATCAGCATATATCCTAATTATCGATTGTATTATATCGCCGAGGATACCGTTTATGAAAGTTTATTTACAAATGGCTGATGTTCGTTTACGACATCTTCTTCCTGATTCTAACTATGTCGAGCCGTATAGATTATATAATTTCACCATGGGAAGCCGAAGCATATGTACAAAATTTACAAATTTCACAACTTGAAGATATAGCTACGAAAGGGTAATTTATTGTTTTGTGCAGTCATATAGGATGCAGTCTTTTATATACATATATAAATACTTTAACTTACTGAAAAATGTACCATTGGCAATTATTACGTTGACATTATATGTTTACGAACATTCAAATATATGGTGGTGAATCGATGTCAATTTATTAACTGTCGGTGAAATCTGTTTCGGTAAATAAATTTATACATTGTTTTTAGATGGTATGAATTTCATAAAAGATTAATGTTATTAAATCAACAAAGCGTTTTAGAAATTAATGCTTTAAGAGAGGAGAGCATCAAGGAATTGTTCGTTTCTTACAAAAAGGTAAACTAAATATTTACTCTTCTACGACAGACAATGCTTAATTCATATCGTTCTTATCTTATAGATACCGATTCTTATATACGAAGCTATTCAAATAGGAATATGGAAGCACAAAGTATTTCCCCTTTTGCTAAATATAAATACAGAGCCACAAAATACATTTATGCTTTTTTCCATATTCTATCATGAAAACATGTGTGTTTCCTTACTGGAAAATGTGCTGTTTCACTGTGAAAGTGCAGAAACCATTGATGATACAGTTCTTGATCTTGTTGATTATACAGTTAAATGCGTTTCCATACTCCTAGATATAGAAGATATCGAAGTTTTCGAGAACGTAAAAAATCCTAAGTAAGACACCATCGGCTCACAAAATTTAATATGCATTTTATTATAGAAATAACGCATCCTATAATTGCATTAATTGTTTATAATTAGTTCATGCCTGGAAGAAATATTAGAAAGAAAAAAAGAACTTGAATTTGATATTGGTGTGCGATGCATTTCAATTCTCCGTTATTTGGCAGAATTCTCAGACGCTTTGCCACTTTGTGTTTTATCCCGAATGTTATCTACGCACGATGTACCCTATCTTCTTGTTCAACTCATTGAAAGTCACCCGTGGGCGAAAAAAAATGCTGACGGTAATTAAACAGATATTTCACGTACACGTAGCTATTAATATAAAATATAAATTCTGATGAAATTGTTGAATCTTAGATGAGGATATGATATATGATGGTGGCTGGAAGAAAGTAAAGTTAAATGAAGAAGGAAAAATTTCTAAAATAGAGGGACAAGTTTGGATCGGTTTACGAGAATTATTACTTAATCCCAAGTGCGCGCCGTACTACGAAATTACAGATTTTAGAATGTCTCATTTGTTGAAGGTACTTTATGGTGTAAAGACATGAATAACACATAAAAATAATTTCTTATTCAAATTAGCTGCAGAAACATTTACACGAAACTGTGTTGGATCAAATTTCTCCTTTACTGGAATTGAAAAGATGGTTAAGTTACTTGAGTGTATCATCATCCCAGTCTAAAGCACCTCGGGCATTAAATGTTGAACTTATACCACAGGTTTGAAACAATTAATTGATATTGTTCATTTGATAGAAATAAGAAAATAATGTAAATATTCACTGATTACATTTATTATTGTTTTATTGTTAGATAAAATTATCAATTATGGAAAAGTATCATAAGAAATGGAAAAAATTAGCAAAACATCAATCAAAGTACATATTCACAACGGATAAGGAAGATGTTAAGAATGCAGCACAAATTTTAAGCGATGCATACGATCTGGATAAATTAGACTGTATCGAAACTAAAGAATGTTTTTTATGTCAGGAAACAGCACAAAAACGTTGCTCTAAATGTAAAGGAGCTTGGTACTGTGGAAGGTATAAAAAATTCGTTTATATTAAAACAGAACATAAATATATACTTCAACTAAATAATTACAGAGAATGTCAAGTGAAAGACTGGGCGAACCACAAAATCATATGTGATAAAATAACAAAAAGTGAAGAATGCAAACAGAAGGATTAATCTAAATGTTTTTAATAGAGGATCAAGTGTTTAATATCTACAGTTAGTTTCGTGGTATGTATATTAATGAAACCACATTATTTTACTTTTTAGAATAAAAAATAGCAGACTGATGTTCAAGTATTTATGACTGAATTTCTATTAATTTACCAAAGTATCTAAGAATAAGAGACATGTATATTTAAGGATTGATCAAACTATGCATACAAAAAGTATGTAGAATGTTTTATTAAAAGATCTTAGTGTACAGAACTTTGTTTGACATATTCCATCACAACATCCTTTGCAGGAGTGTCCTCTCCAAAGTCCTAAAATTAGGAAATACTACTTAATGGAAAGAAAATTTTTATGGCTAAGGAAACCTTAATGTAACTATTATAGTCAGAAAGGCATTACAGCATGAATTATTATTTATTCGGGTTCTCTCAGTAGAGGGAGCCAATGGTATCATCATTTAAATTAATTATAAATTATATTTGACTTTATTTGATTATAAGTTTATTTTAAATGTAATAATAAGTTATTCATACCTTTATGACAACACAGGAACACCCAACAACTTTTCTAGCTTTGCCAGCACTGTCAATCTTGCAAAGACCAGCCCATTCGCCAAGTTTCTTATTATTATCTACCCTAATCAATGGGATCTGATGTTCATTGCACAATGCTTGAACAAGTTTTTTGTACATAGGTTCATCACAATTTTCAGCTAAGATGCAAAGCATGGCTTGCCTCCTGAAATACAACAGACAGAATTGATATAAAAATCGAAAAGTTCATTGAATATTTAAAATAAGAGTATGTAGATCAGAAAAGGTTGAAGACAGCACTATTTAGTTTTTTTTGTAACGGGTTCTTCTCAGAAGAGGGAACCTGGTGTATCATCATATAATACATTTTTATCAATGAATGTCATATTTAAAACATGCAAAAATGAACTTACTTGTCTAAAGCTTTGGCGGCTTCGTGAAGACCATGTACGACACCATCGTGAATAAGAGCATTTTTAAGAACTTCTTGAAGGGCTGTGTTTACGTCGAGTGAATTGCCCGCTGACATCGCAGTGGGGCCATCGTCACTGTAAAAAAATAGAAAAATACCATTTAAATTATAGATATTTGATTCTTATGAAGTAGGAAGTTCTTGACGTATGAGAATTAAAGGTTATGTGTCGATTTCGTGTAGGACAGTTTCTAAATATTTTAGTTAACGTAATTTTTATGATAAATTTAATATATATTTTTAGTTATAGTTTCTATAATGAAAATTCCATTTATGTGTGAACAACGTGTGGTTGATAATTCGAGAAAACATACTTACTTTTCTACGTCTGACATGTTTCTGATGGACTGGGGAGCTGAAATAATCAGAAAATGTTAATGATTATGCCTTCGGGTTTACATTTTGAACTTTTTTCACATAAAATATACGCCGATGGCAATAGAATAAGCGGATATCTAGCGCATCGAGACGCGACGTGCTTCCATTTACCTTTTCTTACGAAGAAAGAGAAATGGTCCTTACTTGAACACGCGGTGCTTTGCTTGCTTACGCTCGTTTTGATTGGTCGGGTAATTGGCATAGTGCGACATCTATACGGAATTTTAAAAGTTTCGTTGATACAGGCACAGATGTTTTCAACAGTTGATAATATAGATTTTTTGTAAAAATTTTGAAAAAGAAAACTGTTTTAAAATTACATACGTTTTGTTACATATACATATTATGAAAATAAATTTGTTTTGTCAATATACCAACCATTCGTAAACATTTGAGAGCTATCTGAACATCTTTTTTTTTATGCAGGTTAAAAGGAATAAAAAGAATAAAGAATATTAAAATTATGAACATAACATGAACAAAAATCAAGGAAGTAACCGAACTATTGTACGCTTTTCAACAAATTTTTATTTTTCATACTTTCTAAAGTATGTATTCGGCGTCTTAATCATTTCTTAAAGTAAACATTTTGCTTACAAACTGTACAATACATTTATTTAGAATATCTGTAAGGATAACTATCGCTCCTGTTTTGCATCTTTCCGAACATTGCAGTTATGTACAGCCAATTTAGTTTTACGGAAAAGAACTATAAATATCTTAATTTATCAGTTATGATTGTACCATTACTTTACTCCTTAATTTCGAACTTAACTTCACGTTCCTAATAACCACTTTCATTTTTCAGGTTCTTATCTTCCACCTTCTCATTAAATCGAAGAACAATCAACCAAGTTTCTACCTTTAGAATGGTAATCTAATACTATATTATACACATCTTGCATAATTTCCTGTTACCAAAAATGAGAAATACATTGGACTTTCATTTATTCAACAAATCATTTCTAAATAATAAAAAAAAAAAATTAACGACGTTTCTTCTATTGGAAGCAGCGCTAAACGACAATCCTCTTTCATGATACCAATGATCGATCATACCATATACATTTCCTGACTATGAACATTAAAAGACAATAGAATCGTGGTAGCTCCTACTATATCAGGTTGCTGTACAACATGCGACCCTTAATAAAAATGCATCAGTCCCTAATTCGACGTTACAAAAAAAATCTTCCTATTTAGAAGAACACTATGTACTCATTACGTAACCTTTACATTTCATAAATGCCATTTGGTAGAACAGTCTCTCGGGGCAAATGAGATGATTCTGTCTGATCTAACAAAAGTTCAATAGACAATACTGGAGCAGCAACTTAACCGGTAGTATAGACGGTCTAGGTAGTGGATTTACAGGCGGAGTTCTAGCGTAACCAATTTTTTGTGTTACGTGGGTGGAGAATATCGATGATAAGGCCAACAATAATGCGGAGGCGGCGGTGGTTGTGGCGGTGGTGCAGACGGTGGTACGGATACCGATGGATGCTGCGGGCCTGGTGCTCCTGTTGGATAGAAGTGATGAGTGTGATGCGAATGGCGAGGATGACAATTTGCGGCTGTACCTCGGGACGTCGGGGACGAATCCAATGTAACGCCGGCCTGGGCCTGGCAGGCCATCATCAGACCGTGGAAATCGAACTTGTAGGCGTAACGCTTCCCATGAACCTTCGTCATTATATTTTTGTCGTAATAGTACCTGCAACGTACAACGGACTACCATGAATTTAATTCATTTCGTTCGTCAGTGATCATCACGATTTTAATTGACTTATTTATATAATTAAGAAGTAATACGACATTGCACTGTGTAACTGTTTTTATTTGTAAACAGTGGAATAATTTTGGGAGAAATTGTTTCGTTGGAGAGAAAGTTGGATGTCGCCCTGTTGCAAAAGTAGAAGTAACTGTTCTAGTCAGACATCGAGAAAAATGATGTATATGTATGTACTTACGTATATTCTACTTCAATTTAATATAAATTTCTCTTATAACATAACGAATGGACTTATAAATGTGTAAAGTTCAATGTTTACAGTCTGTTTTTCACTACCTAAGACACGATGTATCACCAGCCCTCACGATTAACGTACCGTCAACATTTTGACTGTCACAGTGGAAAAGGTCGTATGTAGTCAGACACACTTTATTTCGTTTCTCAAGTCATAAATCATCGAAAATATATATGTGTTTAGTTAATACAGGCTGTTGGTCATGGTTTAAATTGTACTGCGATATTGATTTTACGCAAAAATTTTCCAATGGCATTTAAATACCTAAACAAAATTTAGTAAATATATTTCAATAATTCTCGATACTAAATTGTGGGAGACTTCTCCTACGCTACTTTTTCCCCTAGCAGAAGCAGAGTTTGCTCGATAGTGTACTTATCACTTATATTTGGGTGACGTGGGCATTCAAAAATGTTATTATCGTCAGCAGTTTCAACCAATCGGACAATTCGTTCCTGAGTTTCTCTTTACCTGAGCGCCCGCGACAGTTTGTCGTAGTTCATGTTCGGCTTGCTCTTCCGCTCGCCCCATCTGCGCGCTACTTCGTCCGGATCGGTAAGTTTGAACTCCCCGTTCGAGCCCTCCC